>NW_003302553.1:5761967-6089876 GCF_000004255.2 Arabidopsis lyrata subsp. lyrata | reverse complement strand
AGAGAGACAGTTTTTATTTTTTTTTGTCGTAAATTGGTGGTAAAAAAAAGGTAAAATAGTCAAATTTTAGACTTAAGACATGTGTCAAATGGAGAGATATGCAGTTATTTGGAAAGTGACTTGTGATTTATTATAATAGGATTTCTTATTAATAAAAAAGATTATTTAAAGCTTCTCACGTGAATTGAGAGAGTTGTTTTTAAGCTGCCACATCAGCTATCGTATTTAAAAAGAGAATATGTAGTAATTAATCTTTGACTACAAAAGAATTAAGTAAATAGCCATAGACCAAAAGTATGAGAGAGAGAAAGACTTTTGTACACCATTTATGACACTTTTACCCTAACCAAAGCTAATCCTTCATTTTTTTTCATTCTCTTTCTCTCTCTTTCTATTTCTTTAATTTCTCCGAAACTACCACCACTTTCTCCCTAACAACTCCATTACAGAGATAACCACTATCAGATCCATAAGCTCTAAATAGGTCATTTGTATCCAGCATCACATCCATTGTATCCACCACCACATCCATGGCTTCTCCACTGTCGCTTCCTCTTGACTTCATCACCACTGATTCTCTTCTTTCTTTTTGCCAGAATTCATCACCAGATTCACCATGGAATCTTTTCTTTTTCTCAATCTCTCTTCTTTTCATCTTATCTCTTCACTACTAGAGCTCTTTTTCTTTACCCATATCTTCCTACTAGATCCCTTGGTCGTTCTCTGTTTTCCATTATCGCCGAATTTCTCCACCTCTCCGGTGTGATAATTAAGAAATTAAATCTGATTTTAAAACACATGACTAGTTTTTAAAATGCATGTATTTTAAGGAAAAAACATGCTATTACCACTGATATATAAATATTTGTCACGCTATCCAATAAAAACCCATGAAAGTTTTTAACAATTATATTTATTTGTTAATACTTCATGTTATTTAAAAAAATGGTATGTTTTTTGTAAATATATCGTGTTATTTAAGAGAAACACATGAATTGTTCAACAAGACTTGTGCACAATTATTAAAAACTTTCATCACATTTACCATGAAATCTTTGTTTTTCTCATTCTTTCTTTTTCTCATCGAATCTCTTCACTACCAGATCTCTTTTTAACAATTGTTTTTCCTAAAAATCTCTCCCTTTCATCTCTCTTGGTCGTACTCTGTTTTCTCTTCTCGCCGGACTTTCTCCACCACTCCCCGGTGTGATAAGACATTAGATCTGATTTTAAAACACATGTCTATTTTTTAAAATGCATGTATTTTAAGGACAAAATATGCTATTACCTTTGATATATAAATACTTGTCACGCTATCTAATAAAAATCCATGAAATTTGTTAACAATTATATATGGTTGTTAATATTTCGTGTTATTCAAGAGAATAGTATGTTTTTGTTAATATGTCGTGTTATTTCAGAGAAACACATGATTTGTTCAACCAGAGTTATTGTAACTACTGCCATCGGCATTATTGTAAAAACAAGAAAACAGAAGGATATTTTAGTATTTTTTCTACTCCACAAAAGGTTATTTACCTATGTTTTCTGACACAAGTCTATTCTCTTAATTCTTTTCTATTCCATGACTAGTTTCTAATATTACCCATTTAAAAATACATCTATCAAGCCACGTCACCAAGCTTAAATCTCATGCGTCCGTCCCCTTTGGCTTGATAATGCTTCTTCGATTATTTTTGCAAATTTAATACCAAGCACTAAAAAAAACAAATTAGAAACAGTCATACAGATGCGCGCACACGATGAAGGAGGCAGAGGAAAGCTATTAGAGAGATGGAGAAGAAGGAAACGATTCATTGTTGGATCCGGATATGCTTGCCGCAGATGATGGCGTCATTAAGGTCTGCTTCTCTGTCTCTTATGTGTGTTTGCTCGATTTGATTTTTTACTTCATTTTTATATTTCTGTTTTTTTCCGGTTTTGATTTCGTGGTATCAAGAGCTTGATGGGATAAAGAGGAGATTGAAAGAGATGGAGGAAGAAGCTGATGCGCTGCGCGATATGCAAGCCAAAGCCCAAAAATAAATGGAAGCTATTCAAGGTTTGTAGCTTTTTCGTTTCTTTGCTTCTGTGTTTTCAAGAAATTGAATATGTTTGCTTGAAACTATCGTTGAATTCGATATACTGGGACTCTGTTGATTGTCTATAATACTTATACGAAATTGAAGTTTTGTTGGTTTTATGCTGTTGCGGAGAGTCTTCTTGACCGCTTAGAGGTACTATTTAGTTGATGTCTGATCTCATTAAAAGATTTGATAGCTCTTACCAAGTTTAGTAATTTTTTCTTTGTTATTCAAAGGATTGTAAGAAGACTTTTACCACTGCATTTTGTTTGGGAGTGTTAAGCAATTACTACGTGACTGTCCTGGGTTTGATTTATTCCATATTTGGTTTGAATAATAATTATGATGGTGGTGATTTTGGCTTTGTTGCATAGGTAGGATTGAAAAGCTTATCATGATGGTGTTGAATTCTTGTCGCTTCGCTCTGTTTCAGGTCGGACCTTCTTGATCTTCTCCATCAAGCTCCAGGTCCGTTCCCTCTCTTCTCTCAAGTTCTCTGTTTTCATTCTCTTCTTCACTCTCTATTTTGTTTCTTTTTATTTAGTGTGAAAGCAAGAGAATGTTTTAAAAAACTTAGAGAGATAACAACTGAAAAGTCTTCTTGACATAGTTATATTAGCCTACTCACTATATTCTTCTTTTGTGAGCTGCTTTGCCATCACTTGACAGATTTTTTTCGTAACACCCATCCGTTTATCTTCGATCAATTTCTTTACCAATTTCTCTCCTTTGCAGGCAACTAATTGCAGATTTCTGTGCATAGTCTCTGTCTTTTTTTTTTTTTTTTTTTTTGCATAGTCTCTGTCTTTTTGCTTCCTTTGATGATTTTTGACTTATCACACAAAGGTAGGTCTCTTGCTTCTTCCTTTCTTTGCTTAGTTGCTTCCTTCTTTTTTTCCACAATTGACTTTGTTTCAGATCATTGTTTGTGTCGCCTCTGTTGCTTGCTTCTTGCACTTGATCATTGATTCCAACTTTCTCTTCATGTGCAGGATTTAATAAACGTTCATACTTCAACAAATGGATACCTCATAAGACATGATGATTAAATCATGTAAAGATGCTCAAGAGGATTCACTTGATATAACCCCATCGAAACATCTTATTTGGTTTCCGCTCATAAGACTCGGTCTTTGGGGTGGATCTGTTCAAGAGAATACTCTCGGTGGTCATCCATCCAATGTAGAAGTAGATAGAATTTGTTTTCAAATTGATTTTAGACATACTTTTTGTCAAATAATTTGGCTTTATAATATATACTACAGTCTTAAAACTGAACAATTACTTGTTCCATACATGTTTTTGTAAACATATGTTAGATACTACATCACTTGATTATTTCATATGTATTCTAAAGAAACTAAAAAATAATTTAAAACTAAATTATCGAATGTATCCCCTAGTATTTAAAAAAAAAAAGCTATAGATAGTCATTGGCTGCCGTGGATTTGTATTGACTTTTTTTGTAAAACTTTCTTTATAAGGTAATACTCCCTCCGTTTTCGAATAGTTGTCGTTTTAGAGTTTTTTTTTTGTTTTAAATTAGTTGTCGTTTTAAGGTAATAATGTAATTTATGCCAATAACTACCTAAATTACCCTCATTTTATTGAACACAAATTATTTGTAAATAATTACTTGTCATTTTTATGAGGTTAATATAGTCATTGTATACCTTTTTTTAATTTGTCCAAATACAGTTAAAACGACAACTTTTCAAAAACAGAGGGAGTATGTGTTTATGATTTTCCAGGAATTTTCTAAAATATTATCTCATCCCATTTGGGTATGTTTTGTACTTTTGTTTGGGTTAAAATTTCAATTTTGGATCAATTTTGGAATATGAGAAAAAGGTGAGTGTTTGGCTATGAACTTAAGGCTAAACGCCTAAACCCATTGGGCCGTTTTAGATCAGCCTTTTGTTTATTACAAATTGTACCCTTATATTTTCTATATTTGATTCAAAGTGCTAATGTTCTTTTTTATAGTTGGAAAATCCCTGTGACTGGGGAAAAGATAATAAAACACTTGTTACAAAACTCACAACAGTAGTACAAAACTAGAAAGGAAGAGCCACAGAGAAATGGAACAAAGATAAAGGTATTTGATTAAGGCGACCGAATCAGGTTTAGTCATATCTTGAAGATGAACGTGAATCATATGATCTGTGTGAACCATAAGACCTCGGTGAGCCTGAAACGTTTGATCTAGGAAGATGAAACTGAGGATGATGATATTGATGCTGTTGTTCCATTGACTGTCTGAGATACCTGCAGTTCGTGATCGTGACCTGCCATTGTTGAGACAGGAAGCTTAGCTCTGGAAGACGCTGCAGATTCTGACAGTCATTGATTCTCAGGTTTCTTAGGGCATTCAGACCATGCAAATGCTCATTTGAGAGCTGAAGAGAGTGCAAGGATGTGCACTGATCGATTTCGAGCTTGTCGAGCTTGGCGAACTGGCTTAAAGGAAATGTAACGAGAGAGTCACAGCTGCTTTTTATGCTTAGCGTTTGAAGGTTCCTGTATTCGTGGTGGTCTGGCTGGAAATCTAAGAGGCCGCATTTATAGACATGAAGAGAGATCAGAGAAGGAAGAAAGGTAGGTAGATTCCCTGTTAGCGCTGGACATCTCAGGATGAAAAGTTTCTTGAGAGAAGGGAACAAGTCTCCTCTTGTGACCCTTACGTCTAACCACTCTTGCCAATCTGGCAGGTTATCAAATCGCAGTGTTTCAAGTGATCTAAACGGCTGTTGGTCTCTATCCCGCAGTTGTAGATCGCTGAAATAGAACTCGGGACCTATGCTTCTAATCCCGGCCATTCCTGAAATGTTAAGTTCTTTGAGACCTGGTAGTTGACCAAGAGATGGCAAGGAGGAACAGTATTGACACTCTCTGAGGTGTATACACACGATTCTTGAGAATGAAGAATCACTTAACCACTTAGGAAACCATCTTCCTTTGTATCTCTCAATGGTGAGTTTCTCGATATGACTATGCGGGCGTAACTTCTCAAAAACTTCAGCTTCGTTTTGCGTCCTGTGAGGATTTGTGTTGCTCTCTGAGCTACTAGATCCAGTTCTCCAGACAAAATCTATCTCCTTCAGATGTTTCTTGCTGTTTAAATTTGCTCCTGCAGCATCACCAACATCCACAACTCGTTGTAGCTCAATTATTTTGAGTTTTCCATGAAGGTCATGAAGCTCTCCAAGTTCACAAATCCTTGCCCCGTCACTAGCGCTCACGAAAAAAGTTGTAAGAGTCTGGAGGCTCTTCAATCTACCAAATCTCCGCGGCATTTGTCTTAGCTTCGTCCCAATTAGATCAAGATACCGCAGATTGATGAGGTTGCTAATGTCTGTAGGTAGCTCCTTCAGGCTAGAACAGTAGGAGATCAAAAGTGTCTGGAGGTTGTACATATAACAAAGGGATTTCGGAAGTTTTTCTAGTTCAGTGAGAGAGAGATCCAAAAACCGAACATGGCTTAAGTTCCTGAAAAAATCTGGGGGCAGCCTCGCGATCTTGTAATGTGATAAAGACAAAACACGCAAGCGGGTAAGTGTTGGAAGTAACTTCTCGCTGACCATTGTATCTAAGCAGCATGACCGAGAAGAATTTGTGAGGCTGAGTGGTAGAAAAGTTCTGAGAAACTTGACCTCGCGAAGAGCCTCAAACTCCATAGGCTCTGCATAATTATCTCGTAAGTACGATAAATATCTGGTCCTTTCTGACACCTGAAGTTTGCATCCATCTTCAAACTTCGAGCTGAACTCTCCTGAAGCAAACTGAGAGAGCTCATTGATAAAGTCATGCATAATATATCTCGTTTTGGTCTTTTGAAAAAGCGACCTTGATTGTAGTTCATAAAAGTACTCATCTCCGAGTTCTTCTAGATTTTTATTGCTTCTCGTTTGTTGCAAGAAACCTTCTGCCATCCACAAAAGAACTACCTTTTCCTTCTCAAATGCATGCCCTTTTGGAAATATTGAGCAATAGGCAAAACATCGTTTCAAGTGAGCTGGAAGGTAGTAATAGCTTACCCGTAAAACTGGAAGTAGATTGCTCTTATCAGCTGGAAGATCCCAAATCCTGCTGCTTAAAACTCTCTCCCATTCTTTGACTTTACCTTCAAACCGTAGAACGCCACCAAGTGTTTTCACAGCCAAAGGCAGGCCACGGCACTTGTGCACTATCCTTTCCGCAAGATCTCCAATTTCTTGATCTAGGCACGGATCTTGATTACCAAATACAGTTTTTATAAACAACGACCAGCAATCTCCATCAGATAGTGGCTGAAGGTTATGTACATGGACAGCACACATAATGGATGCAACACGTTGGCTTCGTGTTGTCACAAGAATATGGCTCCCTTGAGCAGCATGTATAAAAGGTTGGCGTAGAAGTTCCCAATCAGCAACATTTTCATTCCACAGATCATCTAGAACAAGCAGAAACGGTAAGCCTGTTCCTGTTAATCTCTCCTTCAATTTGACTTGAAGTACATCCAGGTCGGTGAATTCGCAAGGTCGGGAAGTAACGGACTCATAAACCTTTTTGGTGATCTTAAAAACGTCAAACTCTTCTGAGACATGAGCCCAGACTCTAGTTCCAAAATGACTCTGAACACGCTGATCATTGTATAGGAGTTGTGAAAGTGTGGTTTTGCCAACCCCTCCAGTTCCAACAATAGCTACAACGGTTAACTGGTTATCGTTTCCATTTTCAGGAATCAAAAATCTTATGATCTCATCTTTATCGTCAGCTCTACCAAACACTTGAGATTCATCCACAAGAGATGTCGTTGGCAACCTTTGTTTGGGTATCATTGCAGTAAGCTCTTTCAAACCCAGGATATTTCTTTGTGAGGCTAAACGCTCGAGCCTTATTGTGACCTTCTCAAGCCGGGTCTCCAAATGTTCACTGTTCCCATCAAGAAAATCGCCCAGGGACATTCTGCCACGAAGCTGTCTCAGCCTGTTGGAGGAAGAAGATTCAGCTCCTATGTTGAGACGCAGAGCTTCTGTAGCAATATCATCAAGAGCATCTTCAGCATGGTAAACAACATCTCTCAGCTCGTTGACCCATTTTTCCACCACCGGGTTTGTAATCTGCTTCTCCTCAGCATCAATCAGAACAGCAGTTATTGTCAACAACGCAGTGCTGAGCCTCTCGAGTACATTCTCATTCAGTTCTCGCCTCTTGAAGAAGCTCTTGAAAGGCTCAGACAGCAGCGTCTGGAAGAGAGCTTGTAAAAAAGCGGAGAGAAACATCCCTTCTATGCCGGTCATCTCGTCTGTCTTTCCACACACAAAGCCTTCTGGAAAAACAAAACAAACAAGAGACAAAGACGAAATCAAGAACTGGGAGATTAATTTCTCAGGATGAACCACTTCACAGCAGGCTATTTATTTGTTCAGTGTTATCCTCCTCAAATAATTTGATTCACAAAGATTCCAAATACTAAGAAATTACAAAGCAAGTGGTCATAACAGTTTGGTGGGAAAATTCAGAGAGACTAACCTTAATCAAACAAGGGAATGAAATTCGTTTACTGAGTTGACTTGATAAAACACACGATGAATCATGCCACCGAAATGTATTCTACAATCACCAGCTGAAACTACCCCGAAAATGATTGGAAGTTGCCAGCATTTCCATGGAGAAACTTGATGATATCCTGAAAAGGACGAAACTTATGAATTAGTCAAAATCATTTACTTAGATTAAAAATAGCAGAGGAATGTTCAATTTGACTTGCGAAAAATACTCTGAAAATTCTGATCAGTTACAAGTGGAAAATTAAATAATAGGTAGAATTCGACTTCAAATTAACAAAGTTTCATCTTTCAACAAACAAACAAAATATTAAATTCTAGATTGATTCCATCGTGAGCTGGCATGAAAAGTCTTACATTGTCTTAGTCTAAGACAAAGTCAATCTTACACAAAAATGCAAAACCATAAGTTAAATCAACGGATGCACATTTTGGAGTCTTCTTTCATATATAGCTAAGACCTTTAAATGTTTTTTGTCTCCTATAGGGTCTACAATGTCTTTCTGGAGCCCAGATTAGACTTGTAAATTTAAGGAACAAAACTTGTAAATAGAGATAAATATCATGACCAAAAAGATATTGTATGAAACATAATTTTAATTCAAATTTACTTTTTTGATTTGTTGTTTTAGGTTGGAATGCAGAACTGTGGTGAATTCAACACCATCTGTCAAATCTTTTGCCGATAATATAGATAAATTAGAGAAGATAGAAAGAAAAAAAAAAAAAAAAAAAAGATGGTGTGATATATAAGAAAACTCGCGTCATGTCATGTGGTACTTATTGGTTGAACCGAGAGATTGGCAGGACCATTTCTTCCCCAAGAGCTTCTTAGGAACATTGGGATATTATGCAGCCAAACCCTTTTTGGCTTCCTCGTCTGATAGATCTAAATGCTGCACAAAGGTTCTAAAGTTTAGACACAACGTAGAACATAATAAGAGGGCAAGGAAGAAGACAACACAAGCGAGATAGAGTAAACTTCAAACAGAGCAAAAAAGAAAGAAAAAAATCAGGTCAGATTCACCTTACTTCCCCCTTAGTTTGTCTACTTTTTCTTGAATGTGACTCGTTGAATGCTCCATGGCCACTGCAAAAAACAATGTAATTACACTTTTAGAAAATGGGATGTAAATAGCAGTTTTAGGGAAAATGTCTGCAAACTAATGAATCTCATGATCAAATGGAAGAAGATCATCTCAAGAATCTTGACATTATTATCATTTGCTGCAGGCCAGCTGACGAATTGCATAAAGAACAGCAAGTCAACAAACCCTTTTCTGCTTGCTTATTCCAATAATTGGCTTGGGTTTTTCTTGTGAGACTTGTTGCAACTCCTTGGCTCCAACAAGTTACAGGGAAAACATGGCGAACTCCTATTTATCAAATTGTGCGAACGTGATGGTTGAACGGATTAATACTTCTCAAGAATTGGTCGAACTATGTAAAGGAAAGTCCTCCAGTGCATTGCTGAAGAGATTGAAGGTTGCTTTGGTGACTGCGAACCCGGTGCTTGCGGATGCTGAGCAGAGAGCAGAACATGTTCGGGAAATAAAACATTGGCTTACAGGAATCAAAGATGCTTTCTTCCAGGCAGAGGATGTCCTTGATGAGTTGCTAACCGAAGCTTTGCGGAGAAGAGTAGTAGCTGAAGCAGGAGGCTTAGGAGGACTATTCCAGAATCTCATGGCTGGTCGAGAAACCATCCAGAAAAAGATAGAACCAAAGATGGAAAAAGTAGTTAGACTGCTGGAACATCATGTGAAACACATTGAAGTTATTGGATTGAAAGAATATAGCGAGACTCGAGAACCACAATGGAGACAAGCATCACGGTCAAGACCTGATGATCTTCCACAAGGCAGAGTGGTCGGGCGAGTGGAAGATAAGCTAGCGTTAGTCAATTTGCTGCTTTCTGATGATGAAATAAGCACTGGGAAACCAACTGTGATCTCCGTAGTTGGTATGCCAGGGGTTGGAAAGACTACCTTGACAGAGATAGTTTTTAATGACAACAGGGTGACAGAACATTTTGATGTTAAAATGTGGATCTCTGCCGGGATAAACTTTAACGTCTTCACGGTTACGAAAGCCGTTCTGCAGGATATCACTTCAAGTGCAGTTAATACTGAGGATCTACCTTCACTTCAAATTCAGCTGAAGAAAACACTCTCGGGGAAGAGATTTTTACTTGTTCTGGATGATTTTTGGTCTGAAAGTGATTCAGAATGGGAAAGTTTCCAGGTCGCCTTTACTGATGCAGAGGAAGGAAGCAAGATTGTTCTAACCACACGAAGTGAAATTGTCTCCACAGTAGCAAAGGCTGAAAAAATCTACCAAATGAAGTTGATGACTAATGAAGAATGTTGGGAGCTGATCTCTAGATTTGCATTTGGAAATATATCAGTCGGTTCTATCAACCAAGAACTAGAAGGAATTGGCAAAAGGATTGCAGAACAGTGCAAGGGCTTGCCATTAGCTGCACGAGCCATTGCATCTCATCTCCGTTCAAAGCCAAATCCTGACGACTGGTATGCTGTATCAAAGAATTTCTCAAGCTACACCAACAGTATCCTTCCAGTTCTTAAACTAAGCTATGACTCTCTTCCTGCTCAACTTAAGCGATGCTTTGCCCTCTGCTCAATATTCCCCAAGGGTCATATTTTCGATAGGGAGGAATTAATACTCCTATGGATGGCAATAGACCTCTTATACCAACCAAGGAGCAGCAGAAGATTGGAAGATATTGGAAATGATTACCTTGGTGATTTAGTTGCTCAATCTTTTTTTCAGAGATTGGATATCACCATGACGAGCTTTGTGATGCATGATCTTATGAATGATTTGGCAAAAGCTGTTTCAGGAGATTTTTGTTTCAGACTGGAAGATGACAACATTCCGGAGATACCAAGCACAACTCGACATTTTTCGTTTTCTAGAAGCCAATGTGATGCTTCCGTGGCTTTCAGGTCCATCTCTGGAGCTGAGTTTCTGAGAACCATTCTTCCGTTCAACTCGCCAACAAGTCTTGAATCTCTCCAACTAACAGAAAAAGTTTTGAATCCTTTGCTCCATGCATTGAGCGGCCTACGAATTCTTAGCTTGTCTCATTATCAGATAACCAACTTGCCTAAATCATTAAAAGGTTTGAAGCTGTTACGGTATCTAGATTTGTCAAGCACCAAAATAAAAGATCTCCCAGAGTTTGTGTGTACTCTATGTAATCTGCAGACACTATTGTTGTCAAATTGTCGTGACCTCACAAGCCTGCCAAAAAGCATTGCCGAACTCATCAATTTGCGCTTCCTTGATCTCGTTGGCACTCCTTTGGTAGAGATGCCACCAGGAATAAAAAAGCTGCGAAGCTTGCAGAAGTTATCAAATTTTGCTATAGGAAGGCTGAGTGGTGCCGGGCTGCATGAGCTCAAAGAACTTTCTCATCTCCGAGGGACACTTCGCATCTCTGAGCTACAAAATGTGGCTTTTGCCTCAGAAGCAAAAGACGCTGGTTTGAAAAGAAAGCCATTCCTTGACGAGTTAATCCTGAAGTGGACTGTCAAAGGTTCTGGCTTCGTCCCTGGTAGTTTTAATGCATTGGCCTGTGACCAGAAAGAGGTCCTAAGGATGCTAGAACCCCATCCACACTTGAAAACGTTCTGCATTGAATCTTATCAGGGTGGAGCATTTCCGAAGTGGTTGGGCGATTCTTCATTCTTCGGTATTGCGTCCGTCACTCTCAGTAGCTGCAACCTCTGCATATCACTGCCTCCACTGGGGCAGTTGCCTTCACTCAAGTATCTCAGCATTGAAAAATTTAACATTCTGCAGAAGGTTGGTATAGACTTCTTCTTCGGTGAGAACAACCTTAGCTGTGTACCGTTTCAATCCTTGCAAACTCTAAAGTTCTATGGCATGCCAAGATGGGAAGAATGGATTTGTCCGGAACTAGAAGGTGGGATCTTTCCTTGCCTCCAAAAACTCATAATACAAAGATGCCCCAGCTTAACAAAAAAATTTCCAGAAGGACTCCCTTCTTCCACTGAAGTCACCATCTCTGATTGTCCCCTAAGAGCAGTTGCTGGAGGAGAACATTCCTCCAGAAGGAGTCTGACAAATATTCCAGAAAGTCCAACCAGCATTCCCTCTATGAGCAGAAGGGAACTGTCTTCCCCTACAGGGAATTCAAAATCTGATGCAAGTACCAGTGCTCAGCCAGGTTTTGCTTCAAGTAGTCAAAGTAATGATGACAATGAAGTAACTTCGACATCAAGCTTGTCATCTTTGCCAAAGGATCGTCCACTGTCACAAACACAAGATTTCGACCAATATGAAACTCAACTTGGAAGCTTACCTCAGCATTTTGAAGAACCTGCAGTGATCTCGGCAAGATACTCAGGATATATCTCGGATATACCTAGCTCGTTAAGTCCGTATATATCAAGAACATCACTTCTTCCAGATCCCAAAAATGAAGGTTCAGGTCTTCTTGGAAGTAGTAGGCTTAGCTACCAGTACCAGCCATATGGAAAGCTTTCTGTTCGGAGTCCACCATCAAGTGATACAGATAACAAAAAGCTTTCACAATATGATGATGAAACAGACATGGACTATTTGAAAGTGACAGAGATCTCTCACCTCATGGAGCTTCCTCAAAATATACAGTCACTCCACATCGACAGCTGCGATGGACTCACTTCCTTACCGGAGAACTTAACAGAAAGCAATCCAAATCTCCATGAACTGATCATCATTGCTTGTCACTCTCTAGAATCTTTCCCTGGAAGCCACCCTCCAACCACATTGAAAACCTTATACATAAGAGACTGCAAGAAACTAGATTTCGCAGAGAGTTTGCAGCCAACACGAAGTTACTCACAGCTCGAATACCTGTTCATCGGAAGTAGCTGCAGCAATCTCGTCAACTTCCCTCTCTCCTTGTTTCCGAAGCTGAAAAGCCTCTCGATTAGGGATTGTGAAAGCTTCAAAACTTTCTCAATTCACGCAGGACTTGGAGACGATCGTATCGCTCTCGAGTCTCTTGAAATTAGGGATTGTCCAAATCTGGTAACTTTCCCACAAGGAGGACTTCCAACACCGAAACTCTCTTCAATGTTACTCTCTAACTGCAAAAAGCTCCGAGCTTTACCGGAGAAATTGTTCGGACTCACTTCTCTCTTGTCACTGTTTATAGTCAAATGCCCAGAAATCGAGACGATCCCAGGTGGAGGGTTTCCGAGTAATCTCCGAACACTTTGCATCAGCATTTGCGACAAGCTTACACCGAGAATCGAATGGGGATTGAGAGATTTGGAAAATCTTCGAAATCTTGAGATTGAAGGAGGTAACGAAGACATTGAATCGTTTCCAGATGAAGGGTTATTGCCAAAAGGGATTATTTCTCTGAGGATTAGTCGTTTCGAGAACCTCAAGACTCTGAATCGAAAAGGGTTTCAAGATACAAAAGCTATTGAGACGATGGAGATCAACGGCTGTGATAAGCTACAGATATCGATAGATGAAGATCTTCCTCCTTTGTCTTGTTTGAGAATAAGCTCATGTTCATTGTTGTCTGAGAATTTTGCTGAAGCAGAAACAGAGTTCTTCAAGGTTTTGAACATTCCACATGTGGAAATTGACGGCGAGATCTTCTCTTGATGAAAAGATTATTTATTTAGACCTTACTTGATGTACACGACATTTTAAATTCACAGTTTATACTACCATTGGAGCTCTTCTCACAGATTTCCAAATTTTACAGCTTTTTCTTCTATTCAATCTCAAAATAGTAATTTCTTCAGCACTGTTGATCTAACCTTGGAAAAACAAAAAAACATGTTGTGAAAAGGCAAGAACTTTGAAAAGCAAATGCTCCAAAAATCCCTTAAGAGAGAAAGATGATGAAACAGATGAAAGTATCTCACTGGAACTCGAAAAGACAGAGCCTAACAAGAACTCCAAATTCAGAAGCAGGATCATAGTGTTTCCAGCTACTAAAACTTGAGATAACTGTTCTGAAACGTAGAGAATGGAAAAAACAATTGCTGAAAGAAATGAAATGTTTGCAGTCAGCTAGTCGGGCCTCTTTCTAGTTGGTCGATGGTGGTCGAGTGATTCTTGGCCTCACTGGTGTCTTTGATGGACTTACCCTGAAAAACAAACAGAGCCAAGTGTTAAACCATTGACATAATCAGAGAATGATTTAAGACACTGCATTGATGGTAGTTTACCTTATCGGTTGGGATCCAACGACCATCCCGCTGCAATTAAGCGCCCTAAGTGCACTATCTGCCTGTTCATTCGAAAAGAAAAACAAATATAACATTGAGTTTGCAGGTGAAAACAATGCCATTGTGTCAATTATTTTGTCATCAGTAATAAGAGCAAACAAAAAAAAGAGAATGCAGGGAATGTATTAAATCACATTCATGGAGAAAAGAGCTCACCAGAGTAAATTCAACAAAAGCTATGCGAGTTGAATGCAATTGATCGCCAAGAAGCCTCAGGCGAGTTACCTGCGTATATTAGAAAACAATTTGAGCTGTACTCCAAATTCAGGTTAATTGAGAGAGAAATCAAGTAGGTATAAGGTTCTGTTCTGACCTCACCACATGCAGACTCAAAGAAGTTTCTCACATCAGCTTGAGAAACCTGCAGTCGTAAGAATCTTAAACCAGGAGATACTAATAAAATAATGTATTACAGACTTTTTTTTGTAGATTGTTCAGTATTTACCTTCTTGTCGATATTTGTGCAATAGATTGTCCTTGTGCACATCTCCCTTTCATCTTCTGACTGAATTAACCACAACATAGTAGATATCAAAGTAAGATTCGAAAACTCGAAACAAAATTGAGTATTGAGTAGTAGAACTTCTGAACATCGGAGCATTTACCCTTGGAAGAAATGTGGGATTCACTGGTAGAATGGCAGTTTTTGACCCTCACCGGGTAGAACCCGAGCATTGTTCCACCAAGGCTTAAAGCTTCTCGTGCGCCCTCTGTAGAAACAAAAAAATTTACTATGTGAATGAATACTATACTATGGGTTAAAAAGTGACATGGACATTTTTGTTAAAGCATTTAAAGATTCCAGCAGCCAAACTTACGGTCATCAGCAAACTCAACAAACGCAAATCGAAGAACTGAATGCGGATCGCCACAAATTCGACAGTCAACAACCTTAACAAAAGAAGAAGAACTCAACCTTTCGTCACACACACAACTATATACCACCAAAGTAACATTTTGATCATGAAATTTCTTGCTACACATTCTCATTTTCAACAGAAAGGCTTTTAAAGCTCAGTATTACCTCTGGCACAGACTTAAAACTAGTCTAAATTTAACACATTGTCCAAAACACATGAAGGAGAAAGATATAAACTTTAAGGATCATCTTACTTGTCCACAGTTACTAAACAAGCCAGCAAGACCCTCCTCAGTCACCTAAATCACAAAGCAGATTTATGTTACATTAATTAATGCAAAATAACTCGAATCTTCCAAGAACCTTAAAAGATTATATAAAAACTTACACTCTGGTCAATGTCGGAAACATAAACTGTTCTTCTAATACTATCCTCTCTTTGAGCCTTAGAAATTCTTCCAGTTAACCTCCTCCTCCCTTGGCTATAGTTTCTTCTCTGTAATCACAAATACCAGTAAACAGAACCCTTTAGTCAAAGTTTAAAGATTTACAACAAAACTCACATCGAAATCATCAGATTAAATGATCAAATCCAAATTATCTTCAAAAATTTTACCTTGCGGGTATTGTCATCCTTTTTGGCATCAGGATCAAATTCTTCACCAGATTGTTTATTGGTGGTGGCAAAATCGTCAGCCGATAGAAATTGATTAGCTTTCCCGACGTGATGGTTCTTCTTCGGATCATAGTAAGAAGGAAAAAACTCTTTCGCCAAAGGATTGAGTTTCTTGAACATAGCCACAAGCTTCTGCATATCAAACTCGGATTTGGGTTTGAGCTCGGATTCAGTCTCGGTTTTAGAACACGTGATCGAGCTCTTCTCAATTCCCTCATCTATGATCTTTTCGCCATCACTTTTGGTACTAATTCCATTAACATCGTCGACAACAACAACATCAGTGGGCATCTCAGTGACCGTAGCCATTGGATCAAAAACACCAAAAACAGAGAAAATTTAGACCAAACAAAACAAGGAGGAGAAAGTTTTCTCCTTAATTTTCCCGTAGATTTTCGTAAAATTCAAAACTTTGACGAAAGATGATCAAAACAATTCGGCTAAATCCAAAAATGTAACACTCTTAGTGGAAAGAAACCCATTCAAGAACTTTCACAAAATAATTAGAACAAGTGCTTATCTCTCGTAGACGTTTCTAGTGAAAATGTATTAATTAGCCCATAAAAGAGTTTGAGATTACAGAAAACTTGTGTGTGGTGTGGTTATGGCGGTGAGCATGAAGAAGAGAGGAGATGAAGAATGATGAGGTTTTTTTTGCTTCCGTTTTGGCCGCTCTCTATTTTGGCCTTTTCTACTTCGCTAAGACGCTAACTTTCATTCATAAGACTGGAAAAAAACAAATGAGAATTATTCTTCTTCTAAGTGACATAATTAATTATATTTGAGTCCCCTATCTTTTTTATTCTTTGCATGAATGCCTCATAGTTTACGTAGCCCCTAAATAATGGGGCAAAATGGAATATTGAATAAATTCAATAAATAGTTCACACTCACTTATATATTTACGTAAATGTTCAAATTATACTAATCTAGTTTTACTTGCAAAAAAAAATCTTAAGATAAATTAACATTTTTTAGATTTTATCTCATTTTATCCAATGACACATTGTTTTATACATGTATGATTAGCAATAAAGATAGATGATTGCGGATGACATTTTCGTTAAACCGTGTAACAAAATGATTAACACTTATTTACCATTTTTCTACCAAAGTTATTGTATAGGTTTTCAATATTTCTGGCTGTGTAGCAAATTAATTCTAATAAATGTGATATTTTTAGCAGAGATATCGAAACAAAATAAACTGCACACACTTGATGATATTATATTGTTACAATTTTAATATTTCGATGCAAGTCGTGTTAAGTAAAATCTATATGTTACGTATAAAGGAATATAAAGTGACAATATCGACGATGCTATTATTTTATTCCAATTTGTGGTTATATTCTTCTTCTTTAGCTTTTACTTTTGTTAAACTCTTCTTCTTCTTTTGGTTATATAGTTTGTTTTCCATTTTATTGGTTCACATTTGTTTTTTGTGCCATAGACTCGTTAAATAACTAATAAGTCCGTTGCCTGCTGCTACTGCTGCATAAATCTTTGTGTTTGTTAGGATTTTATCTTCTTCTTTTTTATTATTATCGTGTTTCTCGTTCCTCTCCAGTATTTTCAAAATTATTTTAGATATTCTAATCTGAAATCTCGGTGAATCAAATATCTGATTATTCAACAACAGAATCCACCGTCTTCGTCGAAACTAGAATAAAGTGAATTTATAATTATATTGTTTAAGTAGTTAAACTTTTTATCTTTGAGGATTTTCCTTGTAATTATTTTCGTTTATTACATTTTTCTCGTTTGAGTACATTTTCATCTAAGTATCTAATATACAATCATAAAGAATACTAATGTCAGTATGTCACTCATTTATTCTAAGTATATTTCTAATAATGTATTATATACATTAGGTGATTTTCTGGATCCTTTATTTATCTATTCGTCGTCAACAGTTTCCTGTATCATTATGTCATTGGAAGGAAAGATCAGACTTACATACCAATTATACAAGAGATGCTATTTTTCTTTAAATGAGTAAATCCTATCGAAGAAGAATTGAACACAATCAACTTTCAAGACAAGGGAGAAAAATATTGTTAATTATTTTTACACGGCTCATGTTTAACGAGTAATGCTTGTTTTTGCTCGTATATCGGTATATGTATAAACATGACACATATATACGGTGTATGCATGTGTCATGTTTGTTGTTTTAATATCTCGTTGTGTAACCTACACAAGGACAAGGAAAGTTTTACTTCACTTGATGACACGAGTTCCTTTCGACCATAAATGTTAGTATGTACACTTTCAGTTTCAGATACACACGTGTTGGCCATTGTATTGATAAAAATATTAAATCACTACTCGACAAAGTCAAATAATTATTGATACGATTGTTTTTATTTTCGTTTACTGTTATTCAATCATTTACATGCATATTATACGTTTTTCGAATTTCGGGTTCGTATTAACATCTATTAATGGTTTGACATAAACAGAGTAGAGATCTACCAGCAAAAGCAGGGTAGAGAATATGTTATTCTCAAATAAGATAAATCTGTCTCGTGATTCGCCTGAGGGGTTTCTAAAAACAATGGAGCTAAAGGGGATTTGCATCAAAGTGAAACCTCATTCTTCGAAGAGGCCAGCTCTATTTAGATGTGAAGAGCTCTCACCACTTCCACTGCCCAGTGAAGACTAGTAAAACTGGCCTAAAAACGTGAACATTGTCCATGGAACTTGGTTTCCCACGTACGGTAGTCTCGTAAGATCCAGCTAATGTTGCATTTCATGAGCAGACCAACTTGTTTAGCGTTCGGCCAAGCCTCGCAATCCGTTCTTATAATATAGCTGAGTTATGACCGCTGGTCTCGCGTTAACATCTTTTACAATTTTAAGGCCTTTTAGAAGTTTGAATTCTTATAGAGGTATGGAAATAAGATTTTGAGATACATTTTTAAGTTATGAACACATGCAAAATCAAAACAATCGTCCCACACACGTAGGCCATTTAGGCCCATCATTATTTCCCGGAAACTCAACATTGTCGAAAAGTGACAATTTATTTGCGTTGGGTTCTAATATTTAGGGCCAACTTTAGATGGGCCTACATCCGTTAACTTCACAGAATAAATACCGGAAGTGAACCAAAAAAAACTTCTCGAATTGTATTTTTCTATCACTGATAGGTTTCATTCATTTTCACGTGTAAAAATGTTTACATATACAATCATTTCCCACCGTTCTTTTAAAACATAATAATATGAAACACATTCTCGAGTTTTCCGAAGACTTCTGGAAGATACCAAATCAACCAACGTACCAAATTTTAATTCGAGGCTTCGATCGAGCTAACAAAATTGGAATTGAGTTCCTTTTTTCTATTTTTCTTCCAAAACAAATTCTAAGAAACTTCCTTCAACATATATATTCTATATAAACACCTTTTTATAGTTAAAGAAGAATAATTGACCACAAATGGTACGTAGCTGAAATAAACTATATACGTTTTACAAGAAAATAAACAGAAATGTATCAACATGACCTATCCTTTTCATTGATTACATGTGTGTGTTTTTAACGAATTGCATGGAAAACTACCAGATTGTTTTTGATTAAATGTGTATCTTCGACCAATCATCAAACTAATAACATAATTAGTACATAAAAGTATAGAACCCGTAATGGTTATATAACCATATATATGATTTTAGTTATTAACATCGAGAAGTTATAGAAAGAAAAAAATACCAACATTTAATCAATCCTATTAACTAATGAAAATGACCACACACACACAAAAATAGTACTTACATTTTTAAAATTTTGTAATACTTTTAGAAAAGGTTTTCATATGCAACAGTAAGCAATTTTGAAGATAATATATAGTACTTACATTTTGTATCAAATTTCAATAAACAATTTACGAAATAATTGCTGATAATTTTTGTTTAATTAGGGCGAAATAACATTTGGATAATATAAAGAGGTCGTCTAATTTTAGGATTGCGTTAGCAAAAAATAATTAAAGCAATTCGAAGTTTCAACTTCATCAAGTGCGGTCGGTTAAAGCGTTTTGATGACCGTTATGGAAACGCGTTCAAAGACTTAAACACACAAAATCACGCCAAGCCACGTGTCGGTCAATCTTCTTGGTGAAACGGACACGTTTTCTCCTACGCGTCGTTTTCTGTCGGAAATGACGTGTCTTTTTATTAACGGTATCTTATATTTGGCGGCAGTTTTGAGCCGTTGGAGAAACCAGCTTTACTCTGTTTTTTATTTACTGCTGCTTGATAATAATTGGTTTTTTGTTGTTGAAAGAACATAATAATACATCAATATGAGTAGGGATCACAAATACATAAAATGCCTTTTGTCTTCTTTTGTCCACTTTCGGTTTTTCCGTGATTTAGTGACATTACTTGTCTAAAATCTACGATTATACATTTTCATTTAATTTAATATAGCCTATAAAAATAGTCTATTATTAGATTTTTAAATGAATAATTTTGTAAAAGTTAAGCTTTATAGTAGGATTTTAGCTGTGTATCGGATGTAGTTTGCTATTTGGTGTATAAAATTGATTAACCAACATGTAACAAAAACAAAAAAAAAAAAAAACAAATTTATTCTCTCCGCCAATCCAGGATTATTAATTTAAGTAGATAGATTATAGAAGTTGATAGAGACCTTTATTCTTCTCTTTTTCTTCATTTAATTTGGAATCTTAAAGTAAGTAGATATTCAACGACATGCATTGATTGGACAAGACGGTCGAATAAAACAATAAATATGAAAACAAATTAAAATAAGAAGAAGGGATATGGAGAGAGTGGGACAGAAAATGAAATTTGATTGGAAGAGAGCTATTAAAATGAAAGGAGTGCATGAATCAATGAAAAAGTGAGGTAGTGAGTGTCTCTATCTCTTATTTTACGCACCTTCTTTAATCATAACTTCTTTATTCCTCTCTCTCTCTATGAGAAAAGTCGAAACAATGTGGAGGTTATGTTCGTTTATTTTTTTTTGTCAAAATGGTTTTGTTCGTTTATTTCAATTATATAAAACATATATAGATAGTCTGTTCGTTTGGTCGCCGCAGGTAGTTGCGGCAGCGGCAGCGGCAACCGCAGGTGAGGTTGTTCGTTTGGTCGCCGCAGATCGCTGCGTTCTGCGGCTAAAAATTTTGGACGCTAATTAAAATCAGCGTCAAACGATTAAAAGCTGCGGTTGCCACAGCCGCTGCCGCCGCCGATGAAACGAACAGACTAAGAATCAAGTCAATCAACTATATTGAAAACAATAATCAAGTATCCAGTACAAATATCAGTTTTCAAACTATAATGGTTTGTTATCTGAACGTGCATTTGCATTCGATACTATAGTAAAACTACATATGGTTCCGTTGAGTTAATTAGAATTCTAATTACTCTTCTTTGTTGATTTTCTCACACGCAACTTTTCTTCAATTCTCCTAATATGGTATCAAAACATTGGTTTAGATCCATTCTGCGGCAAAGCTGTGCATCTTACTTCCGCTGCAGGTGTTAATGTGGCGGACTCCCTAATAGTATATCACATTAGAATACAAATACTATATTGTTTTGAGACTTAATTTTTAACAAAAAAATTATATCATTATACTGTCTCTTTTTAGGACGAAGATCAATTGAACCCTATAAAATTTTGTTTGCATGCTTATTTGGTAACTTTGACTTTGACCCCATCTTTAAAGATATTTCATATCCTTTCACCTTTTGCGATTTTTTTTCCTTTAATCGTTTTTTATTGTTTTGTTGGCTTTTGATATGTTTATGCAGAATCTTTAAAGGAGTCTTCCTTCTTCCTTAGCTTTCTCTTCCTTATATATATAAAGTTCTCACGACTGCTTTTGATTTTTTTCTTATTAAATGTTTAATGTCTTTAATGATGACAATTGTTTGATATACTTTGACAAAAAATTTGTTTGATATATCTTTCACCTAAAAGAATCAGAATTTCAGAAAATTAATTAATGTTGAAAATATATTATGCTTTTATACACATAAATATTTTGTCAAGAAAAGCATGCCATACCATTTTTCACACCAATATTTCAGAAAGATAGGAATGGATGATAAGGCTACTCATATATTCAAAAATACCAATGTATGATTATCGAACAAAAAAATATAATTTATGGGGTTTATAACAATAATAAGAACATTATTTTTTTAGTTTCGTTTTATTTTTAAAACAACTAGACCTAAAGCGATTAAATTGTCATGATATATAAATGTATTAATCTTGATCCAGTAAAAAAATACTTATACTTCACCCCACAATGTTTCGGATATAAAAACAAATAAACGAGTCTAAGATATGAATTTCCTTCTACAATAATTGGTTGATTATTAGGATTTATATATAAGAGAAGTGTTATTTCATAACAACTTAAAACATATATAAACGGACAACCGCACTCTGAAAATGGTCGACGTCTTAGCGATTTCAAGATCTTAACCGTAGGATTTAAAAGAATTAATTACGGATTTTGCCCTTTTTATAATGGCATCTATGGATTTTGCCATTTTTTGAATAATTTATGGATTTTGCCCTTTTTTAAGCTCCAAAAATATGATTTAACATGCGTTTCATTCGTTATGTTTGGGTTTAATCGGTTCCATTTGTTCTTAGGGTTTAGTATTTGGTATAATGTACGAATTTTTGCAAAAAAAAATCATAAATACGTATATTTTTAAGTGTTAAAAAAGGGTAAAATCCATAAATTATTCAAAAAAGGTCCAAATCCATAAATGCCATTATAAAAAAGGGCAAAATCCGATAATAATCCTAAAAGTTTTTGTAAATATACAATATAATAGTTATGCCAAAATATCTAACATAAAGAAGTTTTTTTTGACCCAAATAGCTAGAAACAACACACATGTCTTTTGATGTGAATAAAGTAATAACAAAGGTCTAGATATTTATTCGCTTGTTTGAAGCTACATTGAAAGATGTAGGGGCATTGAAGATGCAACTCATCAGTGCACTATGGACCTACGCCCACCCCATATAAAGAAGAATAGAAAAAAAGAAGAAAGTTCCAAAACTATAATAGATTGTTTAACTTCTTTGGTTCTATAGAAGAAGAAATCCAAATTAGCTGCATATGGTTACTATTACTATAGATTTACTTGTTTTATAATAAATATATGGATTTTTGTCCTTTTTATGTCAAACAGTATAGGATACAAGATATTTGTGTTAAAACTTAAAAGTAGATTAACTTTTTAAACTTTTTATATCACAAACATTAAACATAAACCCGGCCCTCACAAATGTTTATATTATTTGTTATACGTAGTAGTAGGCTAAGCTTTATTAATTGAACCTTTTTAATTAATTTATTTTTAAAAAATGATTAAACCGTATCATATCAAAAGCAGTCTTTGATTATCCCGAAAAGTGTGATTAAGTACACCGAACCAAAGATTACAAAGATCAAAATAGAAATAAGAAAAAGCTTACAAAGATAAGGCTTTGCTAAATACTATATTAGGTCAACAAAGAGAATATTACATACTAACTCTATAAGTCACTCTTGGTTAGGTACGAATAAACGAACGACAACTAAGCTCTTCAAGAAGAAAGATCTTATTTTTGTCCCATCTCTTATAATTTTATATACTCATCTGGAAATTGTCATCACCTCCATTATTCTCATCGAGAGCGTTAAGAATAATTTAGGAAATTTTTTTAAAAAAAAGAGTTAACAGTGGAAGTATGTATCTTAATGTTAATGTTGCTATTATTATAAATTATTGTTATTAGTGACATCTACTAGTACTGCACAAATTCCGTGTGGTACAAAACACTGCCCTTTTTGCCCGGCATTAGCTGGTAGTGTTAAAAATGCAATTAAAACAAACAATTGTTAGGTATTAGTGTTCGCTTAGGTTAAATAATAATAAAAATTGTAGGAACTAATATTAATAAATCCCACTCCAGAAATTGTGTGACTCTTGAACGTGAACGCGGTTTCGGGTGCGATAGCTCACCACGCAAACACATATCTTTGGAACGACAGCTATTCGACGGAGGGAATATTTTAAAAAAATTTTTGAGATGATTTAGTGATTTTAAACCAAAAACGATTTATAATAAGTATTATTATTATTCAAATTATCCAATCAGACAAGACAAATGATATTGTTAAGTTTTATGGGCTTTCAACTCAAAATTAATTAGCAATGAGTGGATTAACCAAAGTCTCTTATATACTCCCTCTATTTTTGAATAGTTGTCGTTTTAGAGTTTTTTTTTTGTTTTAAATTAGTTGTCGTTTTAAGGTAATAATGTAATTTATGCCAATAACTACCCAAATTACCCTCATTTTATTGAACACAAATTATTTGTAAATAATTACTTGTCATTTTTATGAGGTTAATATAGTTATTGTATACATTTTCTTAATTTGTCCAAATACAGTTAAAACGATAATTTTTAAAAAACAGAGGGAGTACTATTCAAGTCTCTTCCCATCTTTCCAATATGAAATCTTTCTCCACACGCCCTCTCTAGATAATGACTTTTCTAGCCATTAATCTCGACAAAATTCACCACGCTCCATCGAGATAATGATCTTCTAGCTATCTCGATAGAATTGAGCCTTCCTTTGGGCCATTAATTAGTGGGGGTGATCGGCCCACTTTTCGGGCCGGATTAATGGATCAGCATATGGATCGGGCTCTGATACCATATTATGTTTCATGGGCTTCAAACCAAAAACCAATTGGCAATGAGTGGATTGACACAAGTCTCTTATATACTATTCAAGTCCTTTCTTATCTTTCTAATGTGATATCTATCTTCATAGATATTTAGTGATTGATTATATATATAATATCATTTTAGTGATCGTTTGCCGACATCACAAGTTTGCTTTAGAAAGAAAACAAAAATTCTGTGTTTTTGTTTCCAGTGCTTGCAGTCGTTTAGTTCGTTGGTCGTATTTAATAATTGCATGCAACGGTAAAAAAAGTGCAGTTATATATGCATATTTTATTTGTGAACCAGCAATTTGAATATATACCTCCAACGGTAAAAAAAGTGCAGTTATATATGCATAATATATATACCTCCAAATTCTATGGATTTTTACTGAAACAATTTTGAAGTTGTATTTTTCTACTAATTCCTTGTTGTGATAACATTAATATGTTGGCAAAAAAAAAGAGAGAGAGACTAATATTAATATATTAAAACGAACAGTTGATATATTCAATTAATAAATATATCAATACTTAATATAATCATATAGATAGCCACATCGGATGGACACCCATAAACAAAACATTTGTGAATTTACATGCGTTGCAATATTATCAATAAGACCATTTGTGTTACAAATTATGAGACGTGTCACAATGTTGTTGATAAGGTGATTTGTGCTTGTCATCTATAAATTTATACTTGTATTTTCTTGTAACGAACAAATTCTGGTACGTCGAGCTTACTATTTAGATTTTTTTTTTTTTTTTGTTGGTAAAACTATTTTAGAATGTTGTGATATGTGTCGATTATTATAGAGAACGAGACATCAATATAGTCGAGCTCACTAGTTTGGAAATCATTTAGAACAAACGAAAAAAGGAAATTGTTTGACTAGCATCTTTTTTTTTCCTAACGTTTTTGTTTGTTTGACTAGTATATCTTTTCCGGAGAAGATAATGACGGCAATTATTATCGATACTTACGAATTCAAAAAAAAAACTAATTTAGAAATTAGTGAGACGTAATACTATGATCTTGTGATCTTAGAATTAGTGATGTATATATAAATACGTTGAACTTTGACCAACTTTACTGGCTGATGGAAGAAAATAAATATCGTCTCCTCATATAGCAAATTAAAGTTAGTTAAATGTAATTAAAGACTAAACAAATTAAATGAGGCTGATAAAGCCTTCTTTTGGTAATTTCATTGAAAAGCCCTTCTTTACTTTCCTTTTGACTGATTAAGCCATTTACCTTTTCTAAAAAAGTGTTTCTAGAAATTCTATTACGTGGAAGTTAATCAACTACAAAATCAATGCATATGAATATAGACAGAATCATAATGAACATATGGGATAATAAGCATATTTGCACACCTACTCTAGGCACTATTCGGGCACATATGTATTTATCTTTATATATTTTTAATAAAGAAAATAATTATTTTCTATAATTTTCCTAACTTATAATTTACAAATTTTTTTTTTTTTGTCAACAACATTCATTGTGCAGAGTGCATTCATGCAGACTAAAGCTATTTTAACCATTTCAACGGCACACAAAACTTTAATGATTGATCGCTTGTATGCATTATAACCAGAAATCAAAGAAATTCTGTTGCGATAGTAATGCCAGCGTTCAAAGTGAGTTTGTTCTTCACACTTGAGAATGCATTTCGAAGAAATAAAACATGCACATGATAAAATAAGGCAGCTTTTGGAGTGGGGGCCAAATTGTGGCGTTTTCTCTGCAACTCTTAATAGTAACAGAAGCTTGATATTGACACCTGCCAAACATGTCCTCTCTGCTCCCCTTTTTCTCGTGCTTGTCTCTCCTCCAAGTAGGTCATGGTCAAACTTCCAGTGTCGTCATACCCACACATATTGGCTCCAATTATTTACATTCACATATATATAAGCATATGAAAACGTTATAAATTATAATTAAGACATACTTTTGATTATCTGATTTGGAACTTCCAAAACAAAAAATATGTGACACCGATTGTGACCAAATTTATAGATGAAAAGTTAGGGTTGTTTAGATAACTCATTTTTCAAATAATAGAAAATGCGAATCAACATACAATTTGTTTGGTGACAAAAACGTTTTAGCTAGTCAGCAATCAAATTTATATTTATTATTTTAAATCTGGAAAGTTTATATATTTAATTATGATATGCATTAATCTTTAAGGGCTTCATAAATACTATTTATTTATAATATGTAGTGTCCATATGTACATATACTTTACGTTTCGAAAATTGAATAGCATTTTGTGGATACCAATCAAACTGTTATAAACATATCATCTTTCTCATCACCATTTTCAATTGTCAACAGCTCACCAAAAAAAAAAAAATTTCAATTCTCAACCATTCATATAACTTTTTAAAAACACTCAAGCAATATTCATCTAATTAAACATATGATAAACACACATGTAACTAATTGTATTATATATAAGGGGAGAGAGGGAGATATGGTCTTACGCACATGTATGTGAATGCTATATCTGAACGCTGATTGGCCGGTCGGCGCAAGGCTAACAAAAAGTCAAGTGAATCAGGAGCACTTGGATGGGTCCCACACGCAGCACAATGTGGCCCATTATGATAAACTCACGGTTGTTTTTATTTGTGGTTAATTTTAGAGCAGAGGTACCTTTTTATTTATTTTTTTATCAGGTGCAGCCTTTTTTTATCACCATTGTCCAATAACATGGGAATAATAAGCCCCGCCAAACATAAATAGTTTACAAAAAATTATATAAAATATTCTTATCCAGTTAGAATATACCCAACTCATGGACAAAGGATATCCATAATTATTTAGGCGTAGTTATTTTACGTATTTCACTTAGTATTACACGTCTAACACATAATTTTCATTTATTTAGGACCATAGTTTCCAAAGGAAAACAAATTCTCTGTAACTAAATTCTCTTTCCGTTTTATAATAGAAGGCATTTTGAATAAAGTTTTTTGTTTCATAATATAAATCGTTTTCGAGTTTCAATGTAAAATATATATTAATTTAATATTTTATGATTATTTATATTATGTCATTTCTTTTATGATTGATTGAATTTTTAAAAAGTAGATATTCTTAATCGGCGTGTTTTTACCTAAAACGATTTATATTATGAAACGGAAGAAGTATATGAGAGAAAAAAACCAAAGACAAAATTTATATGTGTATACGCGTTAATTTCTTTTGCATCAGCGCATATTTGAAATATTAAAAATAAAAAGGAAGCAATTTTAGGCAAAATATGAGTCAACACCTTTCAGATTCAACTAACTATTAAAAGATTTGATATTCTCGTGACAAAATAAAAAAAATTGGGACATTATTAATGTACAAGGCATTTGGTCCTCAATTTTAAAAAGATTATGAGCTTCAATCGGAAATTTCTTGATTAAAACAGAAAAAAAATATAATGCAAAATATAAATTTTATAGGATATTTCGGTTCAGTTTATTAGATATATCTTTTATGTATATATATATATATATATATATATATATTTTTAATTATTCAATATCAAAATCAATTTCAGTTCATCTTATTTCTTTATTATTTTAAAATTTGTCTTATTTTCGATGTATGTTTTAACACTTTGCCGAAATGATAATAAAAAATTGAAGGAATTGCAAAACCAGATTTCATTCACAGATCAACTATATTCAAATCTGATCAATATATATGACTCTCTAATACTATGTGATTATGTGAATGATTAAATGTTTCAAATTTAAATCTGATTAACAACTTTAAATGAATACAAAATAAACTTGAACTGAAACTCGCTGCGTTAGGACATCTTTATGTTACTCATTTTGTTTTACAAAGAGTGTTATTCTAGCATTTTTCACACAAATTAAGAAAAGTAAACAAATTTCATTTATATCACTTATTAATACAATAAATAATAACTTTTCTCTAATTAATAAGCTAAAATAGTGAGGTTAAAAAAGAGAATCAGTCTTTAAAACTGTATTAAAAACATAAAACGATATTTTTTGTAAAACAAGATTAAAACTTTAAAATGATATTTTTGTGAAACGGAGAAAGTATATGGTGTGACATAAACGTGTGTAACACATGGAGACGAAATCTTTTGTCGGGTTGATGCCCTCCAATCTTAAGTTTCCACGTATGAATAATATGGAAGTTTGACTCTTTGACCGGCAACTGGATTTTGTTGAGGTTCTCGTTCGCCATATGTTCACGGAAGAACTATAATAAAATAATGGACCAAAACTCCATTCGTCAAATAATATACCGTATATCGGTATATATATATATATATATTTCCTTTTCTTGTTTCACAAAAAAATACAGTTTGTAGAATTATTTTTCTAAAAATGAAATTTATATTTTTGACGTGACTTTTACAGTGAAAACTATTTTACTTTTCACGTTAGATTAAAAAAAACTTTAACTTTAAACTAGTAGCATTTAATTTTCACCAAAAAAAACTAGTAGCATTTAATATCTATTAAAAAAATTTAATATGTCTAAAGTGTGTCAAAACGACACATTCAATGAAAGAGAATGATGCTTCCAAAAATACTCGTTAAATTACTCCAACACTAAACTTTAGTTAAGACATGTTTGATATTTTGACAACAAATGTTATGTGTAAATGAATATATAAATAGTATCATAGTAAATCAATAGATTAGCAATTAAATATTGAGTCGTATACTCGTATAGTGCCACATAGGCATATAGCGTCGGATTATGTTACAAGAATAATTGGTCCGATTAATAACACAAAGCTGTATAATTTTTGTAGATGTAAGTTGGAACGATAAGTTTTTACGGAATAATGTAAAATTGTACAAAACAGTAATACATGAAAGATAAAAAAATCTGAAATTAAATAACGTTTTTAATATCACTTCTAATAATGTTTAATATCATTTTTACGATTATGATTGTTAACTGTTATTCTGTCAAAACAGTACACTCTATATTGCGGAGTTACAATTCAAAGTTTTAAACCCAATAGCACAATTATACGCAGAATTGTTATATCGGATATAATTGGAGGACACAATTATTAATGTGCGTGAACGAGTCGACCTTTGACCCACCAAAAAATAGAAACCATGGAACCACGTCTAATCAATAGGGTTCTGACAATATTCCATTCTAAGGTGGATAAGATGTTCCAAGTGTTGTATAATTGTTCCAACCTCATGACACTATCAAAAAGTTTCATAACATAATGTCCCTATTTTTCTTAATAGATCGAGCACATATATAATGTCCCTATTTTTCTTAATAGAGCATATATATATAATGTCCCTATTCTTCTTAGTTTGTACAGTGAAAAAGATATTGACATGTATTGTCTCTTTACTAGTACTTAGGGTTACATGGTTAAAACAGGCTGATATATATTCTACTTCGATATGAACTAACTCACAGAATTTTTGCTAATTGGAAAGATCAGCCGAGACAACAATTTCTCACATTTTTTCCATATACAAAAATAGACGATTTTTTTTCTACGGTACTAAAACTATAGATGATTGGCCCACGTAGCTTGTATCTAAATCTCTTCTAATCCTTCAAAATCACACTTTTCTCATAATTTTAACCCAAAAAAACATCCTTCTATATCCATATGATTCGATCATGGTTAAGAACCTACATACCATCGTAGGTAAAAATTACAATTAAATTAAACGAGTCAACAGAAAGAGATTAAAAACAACAACATAACTTCATCTTATATACTATTATTGTTTAAGAAAATCGTAGATCGTTCCTGATATACAATTATTGAGGAGGTGTCTCGTGAGCCACGAGTTCGTCCGTTAAACACAACATCTTCGCTAGTTACCTTTTTCGAGATCATGTTATATATACATACATAAATACATAAGATGCTGTATATACGCATCGTGTGTACACACTAATAAATATTTAAGAGATATATACACTCACATTATGAATGAGGTGTCGATAAAACTGACGTGGCGATAACTTGTGATATATATTTTTTTGTATCTTTATAAAACTAAAAAGAAAGGATGGTTAAGATCACAAGCATGATTAGAATTTTTATCTATAAATAAAAAAATAATAAGGCTGATCGAATCAACCGTTACTTATATATTATATGTTCTTATTCCTAATTTTTAATTTCACCATCCACTTTTCATGGGGGCTTTATTGAGTCATTGATGACTCTAATCAAAAGAGACAAAAAAAATCCCACTTAGACTTATGTTTTAGTTGAGACTATATAAATTAGTTTTTAGTTACTTTTCTTCTAGTGACATTATATGTTAAAATCATTTTTTTATAAGTATATTTACTCTATTTGTATGAACAATGTAGAAAAATATCAATTAAAGTTTAATAGCAACATAATTAGTGATCATTTTTAGAATATTATATTTGATATAGAAATATTTACGGATGGAGGTGCATGAGGGTTGATGGATTTAGATACTGATCCCTATATGCATGATACCGATCACCGATGCCTCTTTGTTCCTCACTCGAAGAATGCATAATTTAATCTAACAAAAAGTTATCTTATGGTTCTTTTCAAAAAAAGAAGAAGTTATCTTATGGTTAATTTCTTATTGGCTGGTGCCCAGTTCCACTCTGTTCATCTTCATTATAGTCCACAATTATCCATCCGTTTTTCCTTTCTAATTATAGTTAAAAAAATGTTACGCATCTGCATGACATCTCAGATGATAATTTGACATTTCAAACTTTTGTTACTTTTATTACTCTTTAACTATATCTGTTCTCTATTTTAAAAGTCATGTTTTTATTTGGCCGGTAAAAAACCTTACACATACATCCATGCATGTTTAATTTTTTCTTAATCTTTATTTTTATAAAATATACTATAGCACTAAAATTTAAACTGAAATTAGTATATCTATTCTCTATTAAATCATCAATATGGTAATTATAATCTTTAGATTGAACTCGATCTTGTAATCTAATGGTTTATATTAGTGTCGCTACGATATTAGAACGTAACTCATTCAAATTTGAGAGTGTGAGCGTGTGAATTATAGTTTTAAAAATTAGGTTTGAAATTCTTGATATTAGATGCGTCGACAATTGTTGTTAGAACATAAAATCGTGTGAAGTCCAACAGAGCTTATCGCTAAACCGAGTTGTCTAAGAAACGTGTGTACCATTTAGATCAATTTTTAGAACATAATTATATATAAGTGGTTGCCATAAAAAGAATATATATGTGATTATGAATAAAAAGTGTGTACCTAACTTTGACGGTTTAAGATAATAACTAACCTATTTAAAAATAAAACAAGTAGTGGTTTCTCTAAGATTTCAATATGATTCGTTACCTTCTAATATTACTTTTATTATATCATTTTTAGTCGTATAAATCAAACGGAGCGTATGTAAGTTATTTATCTGCATTATTTTACGTAGATAGAAGGAAAACTACGAAAATTTGGATGCATCCTCAAAAAAGTTATAGTTGACTGTAAAATTCGAAATTTTTGTTATTTCATTTAAATTACGTATATGAAATTTATAGTTATTCAGTCGTAAACGGATACGGGGTTGTTGAGTTTCTTTTTGTTAAACAGTAAGTTAGATTTTTATTTGTTGAGAAAAACAAAAACAGAAAAAGAAGAAATGATATGAAAAAAGACACAGATAAAAAGAGAAAAAAATAAAGCAATCGTGATGGAGAGCAGAATAGTGAAAAAGAGAAGAATGCCACGTGTTGTATTTGAGAACTCGGTTATGAGGCAAATACGCGGGCTGTCTCTAAAACGTGTCCTCTTCACTAACGACGTACCAAACCAATTTGATTTCACTTCTCTAACCCAAACAAAAAAAAAAAAAAAAAAAAAATAGACGACACAATGGTCCAATCGGAGAATAGTGAGACAATATCGACCCTGATGTCCTCTTACTTATCTTTTTACGTGTTATTTTTTTTTTTTTAATTTTCTAATATTTTATCCTTTTAGTTTTTAAAAATGTCCAAAAACACCTATCATGCAATATTTTGTAGTTACACGAGGCCATATCATTGATTATTCAAAGTTAGTTTGGTGTAGGGATTCTTCCATCCGATTTGTATATGCTTCTTTTGTATTAAACTATTAGACGGAGTTTCTAGAAAAATAATACGTGAAGTTTGTTTCTTCGTCATATAATACGCGAAGTTTGTTACGATAATTTAATATATGTGTCGACGACATATTATACTCACAAATTCAAGACTCTTCTAATTCTAGTAATTTCATTATGTATAATAGAGTAAACAAGTAACTCCGAATTCGTACTCGAGGTCATAGACTAATAGTAGTATCAATACAAAAATGAAACTATTGTGCTTAATTAGACTTTTAAAGGAATCATCCACGTAAATCATAAATTTAAAGCTTTACTTGGTGACATAAACAACATATTTTGAAAACAAATATGAATCCAAAAGTAACGATGATTTAAAAATTATGCATGTCGGTAAGTATTTGTTGCCAACAAGTATTTGGGCCGGGTAAATTAATTTAAACGTAAATGACAAAATTTATCAAAAAAAAAAAAAAAAAAGAATCTGATGACAAAAGTAAAAAACATACATGTAAGAATCCCTGTTGAGAGTGTTGACCAAATAGAAAAAGGAGTGGTCGAACATCTCTATAGATCTCGTCAACTAAAATCCAAGTGAAAAACATTATCACCAGACAATTCAAAGTTAATATCTTAGAGAGCACGTTAAATGATGTAACACACCGACTTTTGGTAAATTGCGTGCGTAGGGTATTAGTGTTCAATTAAGGAGTTTGTTCATTTCTTCAAGTTATTATTTTGGGAAATTTCCAGGATAATAGACAATTGAAAGAGGTACTATTTAGTGGTTGATGTTTTGTTTAATTCAAATATATATTTACCGAAGCACAAGTTTTTCGTATGGTTCTTTGCGTTAGCTATTTATATTTCAGGTTTTCAAAAGTTTAAATGATGTCAGATTCAAAATTTAGATGAGATCGCGAAGTATTTGGGTTCTTGCGTCCGAATAATTAATAGATTCTATATCCTCAAAAAAGGTCGGAGATCACCCTCTAAATTATGTAACATATATAAATCTAATTGTACGGACAAAAAGTCATGACTCAAGCCATAATAAGACAAGCCAAAAAAACATTCCAATTATTGTGTTACTCTATTCTTCTAAATTTTAACACTACTCGACCATGACATACCCATGAAAATATATATTGTGAAGTCTTAAGATATTTTCATGTGGAGATGAATAGGCCAAGTTGGAGTTTGCAAACAAGAAGCTCTTGAGCGACGACATAAGCCAAGTTGATGATTGTAATTAATGAAACATCATCTTGACACTAAATGTGTGTGGTATGTATTAGGGACCCCTACACACAATTTTTCTGTTTAAGGTCTATAGCATGAATTTTTGAATATTTTTAACAAAAAAACTAACATATGTACTGGATTTTGAATTCGAATATTGACACAACAACAACACTAAGAGCATCATTAACAAAGGTTACTTAAAAATGGTTCTTAAGAGTATTAAAATAATAAATTTAAAAATGGTTCTTAAAAATGGATCTTAATGTTAAATTTGGATCTTAGCTAAGCCACTTTAATTTTGGATCTTAGTCTTTAACAAGATTTTTCTTTAATTTTTTAGCTAAGATTTAGCTAAGAAATAGTTAAGACACCACCAATAATGGTGGTCTAATATAAACTACTAAACTAGATATGTTTATCTATATTTTATTGATCGACAAATTCTAAACTGTCTTAGAATTTTTCAACACACTAACTTCATCTTACAACGGTAAAAAAAATCACCAGTAGACAAACAGTGCTTCATAATGTCTCGAACCCTCGAACTCAAGAGGATACATTTTGCTAGATTAGAGAATTTGATATCTTCAAGTTGCCAAAGGATTGGAAGCTTTTGTTACCAAACTTAGAAACAGAAGAGGCCACAAGAAAGACAAAGGGAGTTAAAGATTGAAGTGATACATTTGTCTGTGTGAAAGGTCTCAAGTCTCAACTTTGAACCATAACATATTTCTCACTCTCCTTTTTTTTTTTTTTTTTTTTTTCCTTTTCTTTTAATTCCCTCTATACCCACTCACTCCATTCCCTCTCCCTGTCACTGATTCAACACGTGGCCAAACTGATGGGATCCACCATTTCTCTTACCCACCTCCCGGTTTATATAAACCCTTCACAAACACTTCATCGCTCTCAAACCAACTCTCTCTTCTCTCTTCTCACTTGAACAATAAGAAAAAAAAAAACAGAGCCTTTACACATCTCAAGATCGAACCAATTTAATCACCAAATACTGATTGGACTTTCTTGAAAACATGGCTTCTTTCACGGCGACGGCTGCGGTTTCTCGGAGATGGGTTGGTGGCAATCATACTCAGCCGCCATTATCGTCTTCTCAAAGCTCCGACTTGAGTTATTGTAGCTCCTTACCTATGACCAGTCGTGTCACACGAAAGCTCAATGTTTCATCTGCGCTTCATACTCCTCCAGCTCTTCATTTCCCTAAGCAATCATCAAACTCTCCCGCCATTGTTGTTAACCCCAAAGCCAAAGAATCCGACACTAAACAGATGAATTTGTTCCAGAGAGCGGCGGCGGCAGCTTTGGACGCGGCGGAGGGTTTCCTTGTGAGGCACGAGAGGCTACACCCTCTTCCTAAAACGTCTGATCCTAGTGTTCAGATCGCCGGAAATTTTGCTCCGGTGAATGAACAGCCCGTCCGGCGTAATCTTCCGGTGGTCGGAAAAATACCTGATTCCATCAAAGGAGTGTATGTGCGCAACGGAGCTAACCCACTTCACGAGCCGGTGACTGGTCACCACTTCTTCGACGGAGACGGTATGGTTCACGCCGTCAAATTCGAGGACGGTTCAGCTAGCTACGCTTGCCGGTTTACTCAGACTAACCGGTTTATTCAGGAGAGTGAATTGGGTCGACCGGTTTTCCCCAAAGCTATCGGTGAGCTTCACGGCCACACCGGTATTGCCCGACTCATGCTATTCTACGCCAGAGCTGCAGCCGGTATAGTCGACCCGGCACACGGAACCGGTGTAGCCAACGCCGGTTTGGTCTATTTCAACGGCCGGCTATTGGCGATGTCGGAGGACGATTTGCCTTACCAAGTTCGGATCACTCCCAGTGGAGATTTAAAAACCGTTGGTCGGTTCGATTTTGACGGACAATTGGAATCCACAATGATTGCCCACCCGAAAGTCGACCCGGAATCCGGTGAACTCTTCGCTTTAAGCTACGACGTCGTTTCAAAGCCTTACCTGAAATACTTCAGATTCTCGCCGGACGGAACTAAATCACCGGACGTCGAGATTCAGCTTGATCAGCCGACGATGATGCACGATTTCGCGATTACAGAGAACTTCGTCGTGATACCGGACCAGCAAGTCGTTTTCAAGTTGCCGGAGATGATCCGCGGTGGCTCTCCGGTGGTTTACGACAAGAACAAGGTCTCAAGATTCGGAATTTTAGACAAATACGCCGAAGATTCATCGAATATTAAGTGGATTGATGCGCCTGACTGCTTCTGCTTCCATCTCTGGAACGCTTGGGAAGAGCCAGAAACAGAGGAAGTCGTCGTGATCGGGTCGTGTATGACTCCACCAGACTCAATTTTCAACGAGTCTGACGAGAATCTCAAGAGTGTCCTCTCTGAAATCCGCCTGAATCTCAAAACCGGTGAATCAACTCGCCGTCCGATCATCTCCGACGAAGATCAACAAGTCAACCTCGAAGCAGGGATGGTCAACAGAAACATGCTCGGCCGGAAAACAAAATTCGCTTACTTGGCTTTAGCCGAGCCATGGCCTAAAGTCTCAGGATTCGCTAAAGTTGATCTCACTACCGGAGAAGTCAAGAAACATCTCTACGGCGATAACCGTTACGGAGGAGAGCCTCTGTTTCTCCCCGGAGAAGGAGGAGAAGAAGACGAAGGACACATCCTCTGTTTCGTTCACGACGAGAAGACATGGACATCGGAGTTACAGATAGTTAACGCCGTTAGCTTGGAGGTTGAAGCAACGGTTAAACTTCCGTCAAGGGTTCCGTACGGATTTCACGGTACATTCATCGGAGCAGATGATTTGGCTAAGCAAGTCGTGTGAGTTCTTATGTGTATATACACACAAAATACATATACGTGATGAAGAAGCTTTTAGAAGAAAAGAGAGAGCGAGATTTACCAGTGGGATGCTCTGCATATACGTCCCCGGAATCTGCTCCTCTGTTTTTTTTTGTGCTCTGTTTCTTTGGTTGTTGTTTCTTTTGGGGTGCGGTTTGCTAGTTCCCTTTTTTTTTGGGGTCAATCTAGAAATCTGAAAGATTTTGAGGGACCAGTTTGTAGCTTTTGGGCTGTAGGGTAGCCTAGCCGTTTCGAGCTCAGCTGGTTTCTGTTATTCTTTCACTTATTGTTCATCGTAATGAGAAGTATATAAATATTAAACAAAAAGATATGTTTATATATGTGCATGTATTTATTACTTAGTTATCGCTCATTTTCTATATCGAAACGTTTCCACGTTAAAATAAAGATGTAATAGAAATTCTAAACGTTTTCTGGTTTGTGCCCATCACCTATAGATTTTATTGGTAAATAATGGACCAATGAGAATTAGACAAGATTCACGTAAACTTTTGGACTTAAAAACAAAAGTTAATAACCAAATCATACGCCGTATAAGCTTAGTTAGTCAATTTTTGGTATTTGCATGGAAGAGAATCATCAAAGTCAATTCAGTCAATTTCGAAATAGAAACCAACGAGTGAAGTTAACCCACGTCAAAAAAGGTAAGTATGCAATTTGAGTATGACCTATTGAAATTAACCCATTAGATATTCATTGACATCTAGTAACCGGTCGTTGTCATAAACCTATATTAAAGAACATTTTGTTATTTTGGTAAGCAGAACCGTATACATTGGATATGTGAGTGCGTGGTGGGTGGTAACACAGTGGAGAGACCAATCAAAAATAGTGGAATTGTGACGAAATTAACGGCATTATTCTTATAATATAAGTAATCACGCATTTGTTACTCCTTTTTTATAAAATATATTTCAATCCTTTTTTTTTTTTAATGCAACACTTAATCTTATAGGGTGATGTTTGATCGTTGGAAGATTTAAATATATAAGCACAGAAAGCAAAGTCAACTGTCCAAAAGCGTGTTTCGGTGTATTGAGATTAAGACATCTCCAAAGTAATAGGTTTGCAATGATTTACATTTGTTACTGTATCATTTATCACCTTTAATTAGAGAAGATTTTAGGGAAGAATAACCTTAGGTTGCTCTCTATACATATGTTTGCATAGACTTAGAGTTCAAACTTAAATGTTATGTAGACGTTAATCTATCTTTAACTTTAGTCTTGCGGGTTGTCAAAATGTTAACGACTATACTAATTTAAGCACAACACTCATATATACTACTGAATAACCTTTAACTTACTCTTACTCAATATTTGTTTAGATCGAACAATTATGGGATGAAAATTCTACCCAAAAAAAAAAATTGGTTTACCTGGTAGCTAGAAATGCAGGCGGTCTGACTACTCCCTGACACTTAGTCGGAAGGCATTCCAAACTCGGGATAGGCAGAGTGGTAGCCCGTAAGGGCCTAACCGTTAACACGGTGGACCAGTCCACTATGTAGCACCTCGGTGCGTTCCTACCGAGGCCGACCGGATAGCCGATAGGGTTTATCCAAAAAAAAAAAATATGGGAAGATAATATCAAATTTTGCGGTTAAGTACAAGCAATAAACTATTTTCTATGCGTATTTAGGCATATATGTGTGTATGTGTATAGAATATATATAGGATAATTAGGATAAGAGGAAACTAGTTGATTGGGTAATGGTGATCAAAAGAAGCATAAACTGAATATCGCATTAGTTAATGGCTTAATGCTGTAGGGATCAAAAGCACATTAGTTCACTTTCACATTCAACGAAAATATCTCAAACACCAAAAAGTGTTAAAACTTAAAACAGAGGTCATACATGATTTTGGAAAAATGTCAAAAAGAAACATTAATTTTTGGCCAACTTGGAGATATCTTCATATGGTGGATTATTAATTTGTTTGTTTGTTCACGTTCTCCTCCAATATTATAGAAAGTTAAAAACCCACTAATAAATATTCTTGTTGGAAATTGGAATATAGTTACAGTGTATATCAGTATATGTATATATCTATCACAGTGTGTAGGTTAATGGAGATTTCACGTAATCATAAACTTAATGTGATTCGAGTAAAAGTAAAACTTTAGTCGGAAAAAAAAAAAAAAAAAAAAAAACTTTAGTCGGAAAAAAACTTCATTGGATACGATACGACGAAATGATACGGTGGGTTGCATGGGAATTATTTATAAATAATACTTAGACGATTAATTACGGCCGTCCACGTTTCAGTATTTTAATGTTAATAAACGGCTAAAGAAATGTATGTGACTGAGGGAATATACTGAAGCAACCAATTAGATATTCACTATTTACCCAATTTAGAAGTTGACTTTTTCTCCCAACTAATCCAAGCCTAACCACCTTCCTTTAGTGGAAGGTTGGCACTTATTCTTTCCATTTATATATTAGCAGTTACTACTTACTCTTACCCAATATAGACCGCGAAATCCGGCGTTGTGATTTGGAGAACTATACGTCCAAATGCGATATCTTGGTTTTTTAGATATTTTTATGAATTTATTTTAAAAGTTCTTAGCTAACAAGAAAATATGTGGTTGGTAATGTAAGGTTCACATGTAGAAATTGTGTGCTTTAATACTTTCTTTTCTAGAATTGTAGACTTTGGTAACATGTATGCCAAAGTCTAAAATAGTGATGGTCCAATCTAAATTTTTTTAAAAATTCAAATTGTTAAGAGAATTAACTTAGTTGCAAACTTAATGGATCTGGGAACATTTTTTTTATTAATGTCCATGGTTGATGAAATAGCGGAATTGTCAAACACAAGTAAAGATTATGCAGTTTTGTAAAACAAAACAAAAAAACTGTAAAGGGTCACAAAAGTAGAATACAGTTCTATCATTTTAAATGAATTATCATTAAGCCTTAGATATGTTTTTTATCATCAATAATTTAGCCAGCTAAAAATAGTGTTAAATGCAAAATAAGAGTCCATAGCTTATAGAGATAGTTAGCTAGTGGAGGCCATGAATTATAAAAGCTGATATCTTTCTGTTGGTTTCTGCATAATTTGTTCATCCTTGTTTCATTGATTAATTTTGCGGCGCTTTATTTGGCTCTTCGTTGATCAGAAGAGACCACAACAAATAATGTTAGCAGTTCATTGTTATTCTCGAAATATAAAAATGTTTGTTCCTCTTAATTAGAAATTCTAGAAAACATTTGGAACCACGGCATGATAATTATGCAAACTAGTGCTACTGAAAAATAAAATTGCCGACACGCCGATAATTTACGAGATTTTTCTCGTGCAGAAAAAACAAAGCTCAAAACGTTAAGAAGTTTTTGTTCCCGTAAACAGTTAAAAAGATTATCTATGCAATTTTACTAGAAAAAAGCGATAATGAATATGAATTAACGTTCTTTTTTACTTGACAAGAATTAACGTACTTTTTCTCTGTCAACGAATTAACATACTTTTACTTTGTGAAATTCAGATTTCTATAATTTATAGCTCTTTTGGTTCGAGATTGGAATTCACTTTTAAGTTTTAAACACGACATTTAAATTTTTAGTCAGATAATCAATAAAGCATCAAATGATTAGCTCAACGAAACGTCCAAGGATATTCTCTTTGACAATTATCTGTCGTATAGTTTATATGTATATAAAATAATAATACTATATTTTTATAATTGAGCATGGCCAGGTGGCAAACGCAGCAAATGTTAGTTATGATCAGCCATCGAACCAAAACTACCGAATGCTAGCTAAAGTATATCGAAATGTCCAAAGATAATAAAATATTAAAGAGTGACAAGAAATATTGAGGGGACCCCTTGTGCTTTCAACTATTTGAAATTAAATAATTAAAGTTTGTACAGCTTTCTAGTGATCTAGTATCTATTGAACTTTTACATGTGTTACTATATCGGGAAGTCGACACAAAAGGATGGTTCATTGAAGATATGAAGGGATACACATAAACACATCTTATTATGTGTACGTGTGTGTTTTTTTTTTTTTTTTTTGTATATATGTGTGTTTGTGTAGAGTTTATAACTAAATTTGTCGATTTTCTTCAAAACAAATTGGTTGTGTAGTCTTATTCTCAAATATATAAAAACTATTTTGGTCATTTATCAATATCTCTAGTCAGACTTCGTCATTTTCCAAATCGGGACTCCTTAAACTCGTCCAATAAGTGTATACTATATGATAATGCAAAACGAATTATTTATGTATTTATTCCAAGCGTCATTGATCAAAGTAAGAAATATGATAAAATATTAAAAAGGAGAGAAAGTATTACTCTATCTTGACTGGGGCACGTGTTCATAGTTCATACATTGGCATAAGATCGTTGTTGTGGATAAAAGCGATAATGATTATTTGCAACACAATAGAATATAAAATTTAAAATTCATTGTTGCTTTTTTTTTTTTTTTTTTTTTTTTGTTGCTTTTAAAATGTGAAGGATTGGAGGAGAGTGACGAACAAGATGATGTATACCACTATAATCGTGCCTCATATATTATGAAAAGATAAAACGCCAATAATGCAAGCCACATTACTTACACCTCCAAAACTTTAGCATAATATACACAATATCCTAACTAACTAGCTAGTAACTACCATATATATTAGTCTCATAGATCCAATAACATATATTCGAATTTTACTTGGATATCATCCTTTTTCATAGAATAATCGATTCATTTGAATGAATATTTGATGCTGAATATATACATTATTTATAGATATTATATAATGTAAAGCTCCCCAGAAAGAAACCACCAGCATTAAACAGCTGGGGGGATTTGTGTTGTGTGGAGGTCGACCTTTCAGCGTTAAGACAGGCCAATCATGTCTTTGATACATGATGTTTATTTAATAGTATTAATGTACCAGTATATCTTTTTTTTTTTGACGACTATAGTACTACAATCTTTTCTTTGTAAGTTTTTTTTTAAAAAAATTATATAATCTTTCAATGTTTACGTGAATATTACACATACACTGATTAGGAGGCTACCCATTATCCTTTTTATTAGTAGCTGACTAGCTGCTATATAATTTTATCGAATTAATAATTAAAAATAATTGTGAAACGGAAATATGTGTTCTAATCTTAATATAGTTTAAATAGAGTCATTATTTCTATATTCAAAAAATCGAATTTGAAATGAACCATGCAAAAACCAAAAGAAAATCATTCTACATAAAACCTATTTTTTGGAAATTAAATATATATTGGATTAAAATCCGAATATAAATCAAAACCATATTAAACTCATATTAAACTGTACATGTTACTATTATTTATGAACCGAAACACCAAAAATCGTAAAATCTTTACGAGAGACACGCCTGAATAACTCTACAAAACCCATCTTCACTAGCTATATTGATGTACTAGAATAACCTTCCAACGAAAATACGTTTTAAAGTCTTAAGCAGGCATGGGCATTCGGATTTCAAATCGGATTCGGATCGGATATATTCGGATTCGGATAATTCGGGAATGAGAGTTTATTATCCGTTCGGATTTAATGATTTTTCGGTTCGGTTTCGGTTCGGATATATTCGGATTCGGATAATTTGGGTAGGAGAATTTATTATCCGTTCGGATTTTATGAGTCATCGGTTCGCTTTCGGTTCGGATAGGTGTCGGATTCGGATCGGTTTTTGGGAAAAAAAAACTTAAAAATAGTTCAATGTTAATAAAAATTGGTTTAATCTTACTAAAATTTGGTTAAATTTTGCAAAAATATGTATAATTTTAACAAATATAACTAAAATTTTTCCGAAATCTAGGATATTTAGGATATTTTTGTTATTTGCTATAAAATTACAACTAAATATAACTAATATTTTTGGATATATAATTTTTATTTCCGGTTTTCGGATATCCTTTCGGTTTTCGGTTCGGATCGGGTTCGGTTCGGGTAATTCGGATAGGAGAATTCATTATCCATTCGGATTTTGTGACTATTCGGTTCGGATTCGGTTCTGGATTTTTCGGATCGGTTTCGGATCGGTTTTCGGATTTCGGGTTTTATGCCCAGGCCTAGTCTTAAGTTCGAGTCTTGCTATTAGGGACGTGACTAACTAACCTACTATGATAGGCCCGGGCGTTCGGATATTCGGGTCGGGTTTTTCGGGTTCAGGTTTTTCGGGTTTAGAAAACTAAGACCCGTTCGGGTATTTTAAAACTTCGGGTTCGGGTCGGATTCGGATCGGATATTTTGGGTTCGGATTCGGGTTTACCCGAAGTATCCAAATATTAGAAATTTTGTATCCGATTCTATGCAAAGTATTGAAAAATACTCAAAAAATCTAAAAAACCCAAGTATTTTAACCCATATCTAACCCAAAGTAGCTAAAACACCCGAAAATATTTTAACATCCGAATAATTTAGGCACTTAGGTTATTACAAGTATAAATATTACTAATATATTATAACTATGTACTTATATTTTGGGTATGTTCGGGTACTTGTTCGGGTTCGAGTTCGGGTCGGGTATGGGTTCGGATTTTCGGGTTGTGAAGTTTAGAACCCGTTCGGGTATTTTAAAACTTCGGGTTCGGGTTCGGGTCGGATTTTTCGGGTCGGGTTCGGTTTGGTTTTTCGGGTTCGGGTATTAATTATGCCCAGGCCTATACTATGATCTCTGTTTTGAGGGGATTAAAAACCTAAAACTCGAAATCTTTTGGTTACCGAAAAAAAAAACACCCTTTTGTAAGCACGCAATTTCCAATGAATTCAAATACTAAAAAAGCATACTGATCTATATATATAATTTGGCACAAGCAATAATAATGTACCAAAAACTTTGGTAATAAAATTTGGATATCCAGAGATGTACGACATGTTTGAAAACTTTATCCAGGACATTTTAAATACAGGTCGCAAGTTATTACAATAAAGTATTAATCAGGTTCCATATCTTGCAATATCGCGACAAAGAAAAATCTGTCTGGAGGCAAGTCACCATGGACCGCTTAATTAAGATGATGATATGAAAACTTAGCACATGATTGAAAGCCACGAAATGGATAAAGCATTACCAATTTTCTTTTTTTTCTCTATCTTTATTTTCTTTTGAGATTTAACTTTAACTTCAATTTGCTTTCATCATCGTCATATTCCCGAAAGGGATGAAATGTCATAATCAGCCACGCGCATAAACTTCTGGACGTATTAGAAGTTTTGAAGGCCAGAGAAGGACACGACCACGTGACCGTCAACGTACCACAAGCCCAGTCTCATAGGGCACTCACTGGTTAAGAAGAAGAAAAAGAACATATCTTCTCTCTTTAACATTCTCTTCTCATCTCTTTAATGACATGATAAGGATGCTTCTTTTAAGGACCCACTTGGAGTTTGAAACCAAAATGGAAAATCTGATAAGGTCAAGAGAAACAAAGAGAGAAGCAAAAGATGTGCTACATCCATCGGCCGACATATTGGGGACTACAACTTCTGATCAGGATTCGTACTCAACCAACCTGGCCAGTGAAACAAGCCCACGAAGAAAGAGAGCCCACACACAATATAGATCTTCGGGTCATACGACGAATATCCAGGCCCAACACACAGAAATCAACTAACGCATCATTTGATCCTCTCGTATTGGGCTTTGATTAAATCTAGCCTTATAAAAATAATGGCCCAAATTATTGTAAAAGGCTTTAGTGATAAAAAGCAAATATCTTTTCTTACTCGTCGACGGATAACAAACTCGCTGGTAAGATTTGGGAGAGAGCAAACGAGAAGCGACGGTGGTCTGTGATCATTACCGGCGGGAGGAATTTTTCGAGGATGATCGGGCGACGTGCTGGAACGAATCGAGTAGGTATGAGGAGAGATGACTCTCTTCTGACCCGGTTTGTTGACTCAGTATTCTATTTCTTCCGATTGGCTGAGTTTGAGATCTTGTTTGTGCTCTTCATACTTATAACCTACATCATCTTCAAAGATCTGGTAAATTCATCTGAGTTTCGTGGCTAAATTCTTTTGAATCAGCTCGATTTCGACTCCGGATCGCATTTTTCTCATGTTGATTTGCGTCTTTCTTTTTGCAGACGTCGAGGCCGGAGTATAATCGGATTCTTGTGGAGAAACCCGGTCGATCTGACATCTGGCCGTTCTAAAAGAATTTGTTTTGAATGATTTGGGTGAAGCTCATGTTTCTGTAGGACGTGTGTGCTTGTATACGGCAATGAACGCTTATCTTTCTTTTCTTGTACATGTCAGTTTACTCAATAGGTCAATGTAATTCTCCTTCGTTTGTCTTTTGAGTAATAAAGCGTTCGTGTTCGAATGCTTCAGTTCACCGTATCATCTGGGAATCACAAGATACTGATTTGTGTGGATGTAAATACATGGAATTTAGCAATAAGAATGGAATTAAGAAAGAAGTAGCCAGATAGCATTATCTAGGCTTGGATTGTTGTGATTTGATAGAGGGAGAAACAAGTCTTGAGATAGATAGCAGAGTAGAAGCCAAGTACCAATTAGAGTATGAATAAGTTTAGCCAATAGTTTGGTTCTGTGTTGCTGCTGTTCTCTGCTTGTTGTTGTTGTTGTTGTTTTTTGCTCTCTATAACCTGGCCGAAGGACGTGGAGTGTCCCATTCGGTGGTAATGTGGTTACGGGATATCTCCTTCAGAGACCGGCACCCACTCAGTGCCATGGTCAGCTCGAACTCATCACGTAGCATTTGAAGCACCTTTCTGACTCCAGCCTCTCCTTCAGCAGCCAATGAGAATACCACTGGTCTTCCAATCTGAGATTGAGAGGGAATAAAAATAATGTGTTATTAATTCAATGGTTTCAAGCAGCTATCTGGTTAACGAGAATACGATGCTTACAAATATCCCGGAGGCTCCAAGTGCTAGTGCCTTGAAGACATCAGTGCCACGTCGAACACCACCATCCAAGAAGACAGGAATTCTTCCTTGTGTCGCTTTGACAACCTGAACACAGGAGAACAGATCTGAAATTGTCAGATAAAAAGCACTTGTTAACACACGTTGTCATTTGTACTCTTGAATGATCTACCTCTTCAAGGGCTGAGATTGTTGCTGGGACATAGTCAAGCTGGCGAGCTCCATGGTTTGACACAATGATTCCGGCTGCACCGGCTTGAATCGCTATCCTTGCTGAAAGAGGATAATTATAGTTGACGTGGTTAGGTGTTTTCTAATGAACTTAAGTGAAGCAGACATTTGTTAGTCAGATGGTAACTAACCATCCTCTCCTGTAAGAACACCCTTGACAAGAATCGGCAATTTGGTGATTGTCTGGAGCCACTGGACATCCTGTTCGTGTGAATGAAGTGACAACAGTCAAAAATCAAGTTTCTGATTTAAGTTGTTTATCTTTTAAACTACTCTGTTTACCTTCCAGCTTAAGGTACGGTCAATTTGACCAGCAACATATGAAGCCAAGCCAGAGTCATTGGCCTGCAGGAGTAAACATAACAAGCTCAGGAACACTTAGGACACATAAACATAACAAGTCTGCGGTAAGACTTGTCTTGTGAGATCATATTCAGACTGAAGTGCTAGATAGTGTCTGATGGATGCTTACCTCGTCCATCTTTCCGAGGTCAAGACCTTCAAAGTTCTTCAATGTCAAGTTAGGAGGCAAAGTGAATCTGTAGTAGAAGAATGTTATACTTTTTAGCTATTTGTTTGCATATTAAAATCCAGTAAATGACTTGGCTTAACCTGTTCTTGATATCAGACTCTCTGCGGCCTAGCCGTGGGGTATCTACAGTGAGAGCAATGGCTTTGAACCCAGCCCTCTCAGCTCTTCTCACGAGCTGCTCAACCACATTCCTGTTCTTGTATACCTACTCCACGATCATAGCGTGTGAACCATCAACTGTGACCGGGTTTTTCAGGATATACAACAAGCTATGGAGATAGCTTACATAGAGCTGGAAGAATCGGATCCCTGGCCCTGTGGAAGCAACCTCTTCAACGCTGGAAGTAGCCCATGAAGATAGTGTCTGAAACATCATGGAAGAAAATAACATAAACCAGAGACATGGGTATGCATGGGCCAAGGATTTAAAAGCTCCAAACACCGAAAACCAAAAAGGTTATAAGAAATCTTGCTTTGGATGATATATTTCGTATGATATAAGAACATACCATGATAGTTCCAGCTGCAGATGCAGCTCTAGCTGTAGCATATTCCCCTACATCAGTTTCGAACAAAGTCATTAGAACAAGCCTTATAGTCTTTGTCTCTAGCGATACTAAGGCATGTTTTCACTCTCTACATAACTCAGTATTTACCATCAGGGTGAGCCATCTTTTGCATGGCAGTAGGAGCAACCATGATGGGCATCGAGATCTTGAACCCCAAGACGGTGGTTGTCATGTCAATCTTGCTCACATCAATCAGAATCCGAGGCCGAAAGCTATTAAACAGCCCAAGGTATGCATCACACCGCTTGTAAAAACCAATAACAATAGTATATCTTGTCTTAAGAAAAGAAAAACTTACAGGATCCTTGCGAAAGCGTTTCTGTTCTCTTGAAGAGTCCATTGGTCCTCTGCACCAGACGCATAGTAGTCGTAAACCATCTTAGGCAACTTCTGCTTTGCGATTGCGTCATATTCGGTAACGTTAGTGATCTCCATCTTCTGAAGTGTCTCTCTGTCAAAAGAGCAAAAAAGCCCAGAGTTAGTTATTAGTTGTGATATTCAGACATAGTCATAGCTACGATTCTCAGTCTCCAGAACACAAAACAATCTGGTTTTTGTTTTCGTATTAACAGAGAATCGCACACACCTTGATGGAATAGAGCTCTCGGGAGAGATGAAGAGTGTGAGTGGTAAGGAAATGCTTTATTATATATCTCAACGTTTATATTTGGTTAAAGGTTAAATATTTGTGATGGAATAATTGGCTTGTGAATTTTTTTAACAGATTGAAAAAATGTTGGCAATGGAAAGAAACAATATGGATGAGAAGCTGGAGGTGAAGAATGGTCGAGGAGATAGGGACAAAAATCAAATGGATTGTGTGTATCTTAGATTTTTCTTACATATTATCGTGTTCTTAATCTCGACGAAAAAATAAATAATTCGTAAACCAATTGTTTTTCTTTGTTTGAAAAAAGTGAATAAATCCATCCAAGAGTTCTGAATTCGTGAGCCTAATTCTATTGGGCCTTTCGATGCTAGCAGAGCCAATATGGGACTCACGGATTCGTAAGCCCAATGTTTTGTGCTTTTTTGGTGGCTAGTTTCTGTGAGATTTTGGCTGCTGTTTTGGGATTCACAGATTTGAAGTTTGTAGATTGTGGATTGTGGAAGTTTTTTTTTTTTGGTTTATCTATTGATATAAAGATTGTGGAAGTTAGGTGCAATGTAAGATTTTTCTGACTATGCTAGTTTTCCGGGAACCAGATTTTAGTATTCATCGGTAGTGTAGAAATCAACAACATCTATTGTACAAGCAAGAAGAACAAAATGAAAGGTAAAAGTAGCCAAATAGCATTACAGAGAATCTCTAGGCATGTTTTCTTTGTGATCCGATATAGGGAGAAACAAGTGTTTTTGAGATAAATATAGCAAAGTATAAGCAAAGTGATCAATCAGAATATGAATAATTTTTAGCCATTACATGCTCTGTGTTGTTGCTGTTCTCTGGTTTTTGTGTTTTTTTCTTCTCTATAACCTGGGCAGATGGCGTGGAGTGTCCCATTCCGTGACAATGTGGTTACGGGTGATTTCACTGAGTGACCGGCACCCACTTAGTGCCATGGTTAGCTCGAACTCATCACGCAACATTTGAAGCACCTTTCTGACTCCAGCTTCTCCTTCAGCAGCTAGTGCGAATACAACTGGTCTTCCAATCTGAGATTGAGAGCATTTTGTGTTATTTACTGTCAATGGTTTTCAGAAGCTTTTTGGTAAATGGATATATGATATGATGCTTACAAATATTCCAGAGGCTCCAAGTGCAAGTGCCTTGAAGACATCAGTGCCACGTCGAACACCACCATCCAAGAAGACAGGAACTCGTCCTTGTGTCGCTTTGACAACCTGAACACAAGAGAATAGAGCTAAGGTTTTTGTACATAAGCACAAATTAATGTTTGTAGTCGAGAATGATCTACCTCTTCAAGGGCTGAGATTGTTGCTGGGACATAATCAAGCTGGCGAGCTCCATGGTTTGACACAATGATCCCTGCTGCTCCAGCTTGAATCGCTATCCTTGCTGCACGAGGAAAATAATAGTTGACCTTGTCAGGTATTTCTTATGAAACTAGAGTTGTTGTAAAACATTTGTTTGTCAGATGGTAACTCACCATCCTCTCCTGTAATAACACCCTTGACAAGAATTGGCAAGTTGGTGATTGTTTGGAGCCACTGGATATCCTGTTCGTGTAGATGAAAGTTAGAGCAATCTGAATCATATTTCTGTTTTCAACTACTCGGTTCTGCTGTGCTCTCTGATAATTTGTTATGTTTGCTTACCTTCCAGCTCAAGGTACGGTCAATTTGACCAGCAACATATGAAGCCAAGCCAGAGTCATTGGCCTGTAGGTGGAAACATAACAAGAACATAATCAGGAAACAACACCGTATGCTTTATAACTTGTTTTTTAAATGGATCATTGCCAGACTAAAGCAATGGATACTATCTGATCGATGCTTGCCTCGTCCATCTTTCCAAGGTCAAGACCTTCAAAGTTCTTCAATGTCAAGTTTGGAGGCAAAGTGAATCTGTAGTAGAAGAACACACATCATTAATCTATAATTTTTATGCTATATGATTGCATGTTCGAGTCTAACCAACTCTTATCACATTTCAATTGATGCAGCTTTACCTGTTCTTGATATCAGACTCTCTGCGACCTAGCCTTGGTGTGTCTACAGTGAGAGCAATGGCTTTGAACCCAGCTTTCTCGGCTCTTCTCACGAGCTGCTCAACCACCTTCCTGTTCTTGTATACCTACTCGGAACAATCATAAGGTTAGTGTGAACCATCAAGTGTGACCAGGTATATCAGGATTGTTCATCAAGCGACTTACATAGAGCTGGAAGAATCGGATTCCTGGCCCTGTGGAAGCAACTTCTTCAACACTGGAAGTAGCCCATGAAGATAGTGTCTGAAACATCATGGAAGAAAAGAACACAAACCAGAGACATGGTTATGCATGGATTGTGGATTAAGCAGCTCTAACACTTAAAAATCTTCCTTTCAATATAACATACCATGATGGTTCCAGCAGCAGACGCAGCTCTAGCCGTAGCATATTCCCCTGCATTAGTTTCCCAAATGAGTAAGCCTTAGTCTTTGTCTCTAGTGATACTAAAGCAAGTTTTTTCACTCTCTAGAAATGACTCAGTTTCTATAAAATGTTTCAGGGAAAAGCTAAAGTCTTTTACCATCAGGGTGAGCCATCTTTTGAAAGGCAGTAGGAGCAACCATGATCGGCATCGAGATCTTGAACCCCAAGACGGTAGTCGCCATATCAATTTTGCTCACATCAATCAAAATCCGAGGCCGAAAGCTGTTAAAACATCATCCCAAGGTATCTATCTTGTGAAAACCAATAACAAAAAGTGTATCTTATCTTATTAAGAAGAGAAAAACTCACAGGATCCTTGCAAAAGCGTTTCTGTTCTCTTGAAGAGTCCATTGATCTTCTGCACCAGATGCATAGTAGTCGTATGCCATCTTAGGCAACTTCTGCTTTGCGATTGCATCATACTCGGTAACGTTAGTGATCTCCATCTTCCCAAGTGTGACTCTGTCAAAAGAACCAGAAAGCCCTGAGTTAGTTATCGGTTGTGATTCTAATCTCGAGAACACAGACGCAGTGTCTCTGTTTGATCGTAAACACAGAATCTTACACACCTTTGATTGAAAACTCTCTCTCGAGAGAGGAAAAGTGTGACTGCTAAGGAAAGCTTATATCACATATATCTAACTCTTATCCTTTGTTAAATATTTAAAATTTTGTTGATGTAGTAATCTGTAACAGTTAGAAAAAATTATTGGCAAGTTGGATTATACTAATATGGATGAGAAGTTGGAGGTGAAGAATGGTTGAGGAGATACGGACAAAGATCAGATGGGTTGTGTCTAATCCACAAGCTACTTGTGTGTTCCTTACATTTTCTTTCATATTATCATCGTTCACAATCTCGAGGAAAAATTTAATTATTTTCATTTCCAATAGACGAGTGTGCAAGGTCCGAAACTATGGGCCTGACGAAACATAATAGTTTGGGCTTTACATGTGAGGGAAAGCCCACAGTTATGATTTATACGTCGAGGAGGATAATAAAAGTGGGACCCACATATAGTCGTCACCGTCTCTCTTATTTAGATGTTGTTGAGATTTGAGAAGATGGAAAAGTGAAAAAAGTACTCAGTGAAGGAGAAGAAGACGATAGAAAAGAAGAAACAAAAGCAGTCGGAAAAGTGGGAAAAAAAAAAAAAAAACAGAGGCAACAACTTTTATTCCGTAATCGGAGATCATAATAATCGGTTTCAATGGCGGATCGGAGCAAAGGCTTTATGAGAGATGAATTCGTGACCTACGCTTACATTCTTCTCTATATCGCCCTTTCTAGTGGTCAAATCTTCTTCAATAAGGTTTAACTTAAATCTCACAATCTAGATTTCCCTGGATCTATGTTCTCGCATCGTATTTGTTTTGTGCTCTTTCCGATCGCTAGTTTCCGTAAGGAATTGAGCTGGTTCTGTGCAATGTACTGTGCTAGTTTCTAGGAAGTTGACTAGCAGATTTTAGAATCCAACACCCATTGTTCATTTAGCCATAAGATTGTGCTGGTTTTTTTGTTTGATCCTGTTTCGTTTGCTCTTGACCTCTCTGTTTATTGCTTATGCATCAGAGTTCACCGTTTTTCAAATTGTAGCAATTGACGTTTCACGCATTGTGGTTTTTTTCTCTTTTCCTCAGGGTATGGTTGTTAATGGAAAGTTTGCTTCATGACTAACGTTCTTGTCTTTGATTTGTTCTGCTGCAGTGGGTTTTGTCATCTAAGGAAATTAATTTCCCTTATCCTCTTGGATTGACTTTACTCCATATGATCTTTTCCTCTGTCTTGTGCTTTCTTCTCACCAAAGTTCTTAAGGTAGTAATCTTGCAATAAATGATCTTTTTGTTTTTGTTCACAAGTAAAGACTGAAGTGATGCAAACTTTTGGTCTCTTTTTTTCTCTGTTTATGTCTCTATGAAGATCGTGAAGGTTGAGGAAGGAATGACACTAGAAATGTAAGGAAGAAAGAGACTTCGTAAGCAATTTGATTTTGGAGTAGTTGAAAATACCCATAATTTAAATATCTTTACCAATTTTGTTCAATGTAGTAATAATTCACTTTATGTACTCAGATATGTTACATCAGTTATTCCAATAGGTGCAATGTTTGCGATGACCCTCTGGTTGGGAAACACTGCCTACCTGTACATATCAGTTGCATTTGCGCAGATGTTGAAGGCTATAAGTAAGGAACTGTTCATGCTCTTGGTTCCTTATAAGTCTTATGTTTACTTCTTATATCTGACTACGGATACCAATATATTCTTACATCATACTTGCAGTGCCTGTTGCTGTGTTTATTCTTGGAGTAGCTGCTGGACTTGAAATGATGAGCTGCAGGATGCTTTTGATAATGTCTATCATAAGTTTTGGTGTTTTAGTAGCTTCTTATGGGGAATTAAACATCAACTGGATTGGAGTGGTTTACCAAATGGGTGGTGTTGTTGGAGAAGCCCTGAGGCTAATCTTCATGGAACTTCTTGTCAAGAGGAAGGGCATCAAGTTAAACCCAATCTCTCTTATGTACTATGTGAGTCCCTGCAGGTAAGTAAAATCGAAGAAGAAGAAGCCATCTCAATTCTCTCATTATGTAATCATAAGGTTTACTTAAATCTTTATGTGACTCCTTTTGCAGTGCTATCTGCTTGTTTGTGCCGTGGATCTTTCTAGAGAAATCGAAGATGGATGGCAATGGCCCATGGAACTTCCACTTTGTAGTGTTGACCCTTAATTCCCTCTGTACATTCGCCCTCAACTTGTCGGTTTTCTTGGTGATTTCTCATACGAGCGCTCTCACTATCCGAGTTGCTGGGGTTGTCAAGGATTGGGTGGTTGTCTTGGTATCAGCTCTTCTCTTTGCCGACACAAAACTCACAATCATCAATCTTTTCGGTTACGCCATTGGTAAGACAAAACTCCGCACATACCAATTGGAGTTAAAAATGAAAGAGTTTTGCTTCTCTTACATTGTGCTATGTGTTCACACGCAGCCATTGCCGGTGTAGCGGCTTATAACAATCATAAGCTGAAGAAGGAAGCATCCAAAGTTACCACAGAAACTTCAGGAGATGGTGAATCAATACCGTTGGTGTCACAGACCAATACTAATTCAGAGAGATGATGATAGCCGAGAAAATGTAGCTTCTCATCATCAGACTTGACTCTTGAGGTAATCTTTGATTGTTTGTTTTGTCATATGTACCGTCCGAATTATATAACTTATACAAAACTCTGTACCAGGAAAAAAAAGAAAGATTAATCAATTTGTTCAATTCTCATAATTTGATATTCACATTTTGTAGGTTATTATATGAACGGTGAACGAATATTTATCATTCACATAAGGCAGAGAAAAAAAAAAATTTGTTTTATTTTTTTTCCTTCCCAAGAAGTAAATATTTTCTGAATATCAATCAGCTTAAAAATTAATAATTAGAAAATATCACTACACGTAGATAAATCGTGTACCGACTTTTCTATTGGTTTAAAATATGGGCCTAAAAGGCCCAGTGACAGTATTTCTTTTTTTTGTTTACCTACCTGGAATTTATATTAAAAAATAAAATAAAATAAAATGGAATGGAGGGGTAAATAAAAATCGCGAAGGGATTGTGGGGTTTGTTGCTGGGCGGGTCTCTTCCCTCGGCAGTTACCTTCATCGAATTCGATCTTCTTCTTCCTTCTTTCCTCAACTCCTCAAAAATCGTTAAAAATCTTCCATTAATTTCGACTAGAAATTGATGCGAAGAAGCCCCAAAACCGTGAATTAGAAGAGAAAGAGAAAAAGCTCGGAAAACGCGTGGTGGCAAAAGATGCGATCGCAGCTGTTGGCTTGGCCGCGGCGGCGAGTCAGCGATGAGCGGTTGCTTCGTTGGTTTTCTCCGGCGGAGAATAACCGATTCTGAATGGGATTTAAACTGCAGATGAGCTGGATGCCGAGTCTACTGAGTCAGAAGCGTAGGAATGGTCCTCCCTTAGGGTTACGGAATCTCGGCAACACCTGTTACCTCAATAGTGTCCTTCAGTGTCTCACTTTCACTCCTCCTCTCGCTAATTTCTGCCTTACTCACAAACACTCCTCTCACTGTACGTTTCTCCTCCTACTTTAGGGTTATCGAGTTCTCTAATTGTTTCATTTTGTTGTTTTGTATCTCTGACGCTTTTGGTTGGTGATTAGGTGACTCATATGTGGATGGGGAGAGGAAACGGGATTGTCCATTTTGCATAGTTGAGAAAAGAATAGCAAGGTCTCTTAGTGTGGATCTAACAACCGATGCGCCTAACAAGATTTCAAGCTGTCTCAAAATTTTTGCTGAGCATTTTAAGCTTGGGCGTCAAGAGGATGCTCATGAGTTCTTGCGGTACGTCATTGATGCATGCCACAATACGTCTCTCCGCCTCAAGAAGTTGAGGATCAAGGGTAATGAGCCCTTTAATGGCAATACTGTCGTCAAGGAGATTTTTGGTGGTGCTTTGCAGAGCCAGGTCAAGTGTTTGTCATGTGGTGCCGAGTCTAATAAAGCCGATGAGATTATGGATATCAGTCTTGAGATTTTGCATAGTAGCTCTGTCAAGGAGTCTATGCAAAAGTTTTTTCAATCAGAGATTTTAGATGGCAACAATAAGTATAAATGCGAGACGTAAGTGCTTTCTCTTCTTTAGGACTCTTTCAGTTTGTGGTTCTGTTTTTTTACTGATATTTTTTCTTTGATATAGCTGCGAAAAACTGGTGACGGCGAGGAAGCAGATGTCTATACTCCAAGCGCCTAATATCCTTGTTATCCAATTGAAAGTAAGTGTATCATGTTCTCTTTACAAAAGGCGACAATTATTTTAGATATATCATATCTTTAATGTGTTTTGGTAAATTGGGTTTGCAGAGGTTTGGGGGTATTTTTGGTGGGAAGATTGATAAAGCCATTTCATTTGGTGAGATTCTGGTTCTCTCGAACTTCATGAGTAAAGCAAGCAAGGTACAAGATTCTGACTCTTTCAACTTACTTTAAGTGTGTTGCCGGTTTCTGTTAGTGTGCACTGGTTCTCACATCTAGTTAGAGGCATATCAGAAATTTTAGGGTTGTAGTGCATGATGAATAGTTTAGTGCAGCGTTTAACTGGATTTTCAACCTGATTAAGCCTTTCGACATTATTTGCATATAGAATATCGAATGAATTGCAACGTTCATAGTTTTTACGTTGGCTAAGTTTTATCCTTTGAACTACTGTCAATTAATCTGACAGGACGGATATTCTTGTCACACAGAAGCCTGACATCACCTTTCAAATATTGCTTGATTATATCTGGTTAGTTAAGAATGCGACAAGTTGGAATGAAAAAAATTTAAGGTTGAGACAAGGTTTAGTCAAACAGCTTAGTTGGCTATTATGCTTCCAGTCTATATCATGTTTGATCACGTCATAGGCTGTTAAACATTTGATTTGATGCTTCCAAGTTCTTTTACATGAAATTCAATATGATTTTCAGTCCCTGTGTCACACCTTTTGGATCATCATAGTGCTCTAGCTTGTGAAAATTGTCTGGCTCTATGTAAGTATGTAACCGTACTTCCCAATTTCTACTTTTTGCTTATCGGTGTACTCTGTTAAAAACTGCAGGACCCTCAACCGGAATACAAGCTTTTTGGGATAATTGTGCACTCAGGATTTTCTCCTGAATCTGGGCACTATTATGCATACGTTAAGGTTCTTTTCTGTCCTTTTTCAATTTCCATGCAACTAGAACTCTCGAACTTCTTGCTGATATCTTAACTGCTTGTGTAGGATTCCTTGGGTAGATGGTATTGCTGCAATGATTCGTTTGTCTCGCTCTCCACCTTGCAGGAGGTTTTATCAGAGAAAGCTTATATCCTGTTTTTCAGCCGTTCAAACCAGAGGCCAGCGTCTGCTAAAACTCTGGTAACATCCAATGGGACTACATCTCATGAAGTTAATGGCTGTGAGACATCAAATCCCCAGAAGTTTATTGGGCCCCTTAATGGTGTCAACATGAAACCACAATCCGAGCAGTCCTTCCAGAAGGTAAAACTGGCTTCTTCAAAGCCCCATAAATTTATTGGGCCCAAACTACGAGCCGAGCAGGCCCTCCAAGAGGATAACCTGCTTTCTTCCAAAGTTGAAAAGGCGCCTTTAAAGCCACATGCGAAAGTCATTATATCTGTCAACCTTGGTGCCAAAAGGGTCTCTCCTTCTGTCAATGGTAGACTTTCTTTCCACCAAGATGAGAACATAGCTCCAAAAGCGAACAAAGAGAATAGTGTATCAGTTTTGCCGACTAGAGTTAAGTCTGGCACGGAGAGAAAGTTTGGTACTGAAAATGGTGGCAATGGAGTTAAAGAAAACGGCAGTGCACCAGGTAGTAGTAATCATAAAGTGACAGTGCATCCCCATGAGCGTAGTAATGGCTCCTGCAATGGGGGTGATCACTACAAGGATAACTTACATCCATGTGGAAGTAATGGCTCACAAAATGGAACTGTTCACCAGGAAATTGAGAGGAACGGTGTTAGTACCACCCAATCCAAAGGCTTGTGTTCTTCAACAAATGAAGACCCCTGCATTTTGCTTAGAAAAGACGAATCATCTCGGAATGAACTTGAAGCAATCAAAGAGAGGTAACTTCAGTTTTGTGCTTTTGTTTAATACTCACGATTATATCTGATGCCATAGCTAACCTAGAATTGATTGTGTTGCATATTCCTCAGCCTGAAGAAAGATGCGTTGTCACATCTACGGTCATGCGGATGGTATGACAAGGTACACATCTCCATGCGGGCCAAGAAGAGATTGCGTACAGAGCAATCAGGAGGAGAAGATGGTAACGACTTAAAGTAAGTAAAACACGACTTTTTGCTGTTCTTTACTATCTTCTCATACTTTCTCTCTGCCTCTTACTTGAGTATAACAGCTAGAATTTGGACCTCTTTTGGCTTTGTGCTTCACTATAATCGTCTTATTTTTTACTCATGTTGTGGATGGTTGGACCTTGTGCAGGAGGTTGTTGATTGAAGATGTGAAATCAAGTTTAAAATCGCAGATTCCAGAGGGATTGAAAGCAGATCTGGTAAACCGTATATGGGAAATTAGCAAGAAGAAGTACTCGTGAACCATTGTTTTTGCTTAAACAAAAATGACTCAAATCTCTGGGTGCTTGAAGCCTCTCTACTTGGTTCCCTTCATACACACTCCTCAGTCCTCATTTTCACCATTGGTTAACCATCCGACTGGTCTGATACAGAGAGAGCGGATCAACATTTTTTCCTGCCACTGTGAGGGTGAAGTGAGTTTTTTTCTTTTCTATTATTATTACATTTTTGGGAGAGTAAACGTAATTACCGGAAAAAGAAAAAAAGAAAAACAGATCTCATTCTGTATAATATAAAGCCTTCTTATTATTTTGCCTCTTATCGATGAAGCTTTACACAAATATACAAAGTCCTTTTGGAAATTAATAGTATAAGAACGTTCTTGAATTTGTGTATTTGCGTGTGGTTTTTCGATATGCATTAACGTCGACGACTTGGTTTCGTTCCAGTAAAATATATTGATGATTGGTTGGTTGTACACTTGTTCATAAAAGGATTGATCATAGGTGATTCAAGAATGCTAATAAACAGAAGTGATCATAACATATAATTCAAGAACGCTAGCGGGAAAACATTCAACAACGAGAAGTAGATGGAAAACTCTGATGCTGAAGAGATTACAAACAAATCTTCTTCTTTGGTATTATTGAAAAAAGAGAGAAAAAATGCATTTTGGGATGGCAATTGAATGCTCTAAGAAGAAGAGACTCTGTTGATCTTGGCGTAGTGAGCAAGAGACCAGGAGGAGGAGCCTGGACAAGAAGAAGAGAGTCTATCTGCAGTGGCTCTGACTAATTCATCAAAATCAAAGTCTTCCTCGGAGATGGTTGTCAACATGTTCTTGAATGGTTCTCTTGTCGCCGATATAAACTTAGCCGGAGCCACCTCAGTGATAAACCTGGAGGTCTTAACTGTTTCCATTTCTGATTGAGATCTTGTGAATCGAAAAGAGAGTGTTGGGAGAAGAAAGCTTCTTCGTTGAGCATGGGAAGGAAAAAAAGATAGAAATGAGAGATTGCTGACAAGATTATTTGTGCAGGGTTTTGGTAAGAAGTGAAATGAATTTATAGAGAGTATGAAAGTGTTAAAGTACTTGCATGATTGCATCTACAAAAGGACAATAATATACGTGGAAGAGTACTTACACTCCCGACAAAATCAAAACCTAATTTTCAATTAGTTGATATTATAAAATTAGATATGCAAATTAATCAACCACCATATTTCACACACACACAAAAACTTGTTCTTTTGTCACCGAGCTTAATTATATGGTATTATTCAGTGTCAAGTATCAATGTACCAAATTACAACCATGCATCTCTGGCTTTGAACCTATATGATGAAGAAATCATTCGACAACACAACATATAAACACCACCAGAACAAAGACCAAATCCAGATTATATCTATAAACAGTGGTACGGATGCAAAATCAATTGATAGGTACGAAGTTGCTTTCAAAAGGGACGACCGTGTGGGGGCTTACATTTATAATTTTAGCAAAAGTAAATTGGCGACAACTATCACCTTTTTAGCTTTCAATTGCTCTTCTCAAATTATCGTCCTATGAATTATCTGTTGTTCTTTTTATCTTATTGATCGGTTCTCAACTTCTCATAGCTATTTATTTTCATCTTATATTTCCCAAGACTATACGGAATAAAGTATTTCTTTTCAGATTTAGATAATGTGGCTCAATGATTAAAAAAACAAAAAAAAAATATGCTAAATTTAATATCCCAGATTCCTTTTATGTAATCCTCTTAATGTAAGGCCGAGTAATATGATACGTACCAGTTAATATCATCACTATATAATAATTTTCTAAAACTCTGGAAAAGAGAAAATTTGACAGCAACATGCACATATAATGGTAACAACATATCACAGCAAAATGAGTTGGCCAACCAAAGATTTGCCAAACTTTTTAGCATTAATTCGTGAAGATGACATATACATACATACATACACTACCGTCTCTTACTAAATTCAAAAGCCAATTTGTAGGGGCTGAGAGTATTTAGAATTTATTTGTTGTATAAAAAAGTTTGCTTCTTCTTTTTCTGAATAATTATTTTGCTAGTTTTATGATCATCCAACTAAAAATAAATAAATAAATTAACGTCAAAATTTTGGTAAGTGATTAGTTTCCAAATTAGACATGTTCATTTCACTTTTGAAGTTATTTTGATGAATCAAATATTATTAAACTATGCTATTACAACTCCAATGGATGTTACTAAACACTTACCAAGTTTAAGTTAATCACTTAGAAGAAGAAAAATACAACCACATATTTGATGCCCCGATGGGACAATTCAGGTAACATAGTTGTTAGACGTTGTACCATGTATTGTAGCATTTAAAGTTGATACGGTATTATAGAAACCACACAAAGAAAAGGACCACCTCTATTCTATGGCGGAGAGTGGTGGCCGCGCCAATACGGCGTCGCATGGGACCATTTTGCTACTTTAAGTTTCCGCCACCGTCTCATTTACATGCAAAAAAAGGTTTATTTTGGAATCTTCCTAATAAACCATGATAAAATTTTACTAGTGACGGTAATTCACTACATAATAAACCAAATTCACTTTACTTGTCCTGTGAACTATGAACTATCTTGTTTTAGCTTATGGAATGAATCTTCTTATCAGGTTCTTGATTAATGATGACAAGGTAATTGTAGATATTGGTTGCGTGTTCGCCTTTTGTTCTGCAAGCAAATTTGTGAACAAAAAGCTTGAAAAAATCTTCCTATAGCTATGGAAAGAAAGCTTAGATGAGTCTTTATGTTTGCACTTAGTTTACTTCCCTAATTTCTACAGGTACATTGTCAACAAAATATGCAATGCGAATCGATATGTCATCAGTGGGCGTTCACTGGGGCTTTTGTGTTCAGCTGTTATGCTTCTGTTTAGAAGCATTCGGTTTCATAGGTAACTTTTTCTTACTGGCTCTCTCTTTGATCTTGTGTTCCTTGAAACCTGAGGATTTATTCATCCAATTTGTGTAATGAAACCAAAACAGACTAGGTGATCTTAAAGGCCATCCTTGACAATTGACATCCATTACTTAATTCTCAAGGATTTTTTTTTGTATGCGGATGCTTCTGGAGTCCTGTATTACAGATTTTGTTGGTTCGGTGTAATCTTGGTTTCTGGTTTTAAAACAGCTTTGACATTGCGTTGGCTTCAAGTTTAGTTTCTCAAGTCTTGTGTGTTTGGACAATGGACAACTTTGGACTTGAAGTAAATAAGAAGAAACCACAAGAATAATCATAACCCACAAATTCACCTTTTATTTTCTGTCTTGACTTGTGACCTTTTTCTTATTCATATGATTACTTCATTGGGGACTTTGAATCAAAGCACAGAATGTGAAAATCTAAAACAGCAATAGCATTATGGTTCTGATTCCAAATAATCATACAATTCAAATAAAAACCAACAATGATGAGTAAATCTCAGAGTTCATAGACCTTCAAAGAAACGCAAATGATCATCGAATGTCTCAGCATGCCTTATCTTACTGATCGACCCATCTTCTTCAACCTGCAAAAACAAACAACACAAATTGAAGAAAACTAGTTAAAATTCTCTCGGGATCTTGATTCTCCTAAGATTTCCCCAGAAAACAAGAAAATGTGTTGGTACCCAGTACTCCGGAGGGCGCATCTTGAGATTGTAAGTGGAAGCCATGCTCATACAGTATGCACCAGCGTCATGAACCACCAGACCGGCTCCCTGTAATGAAACTCATTAGATTCCACATTACTTGAGCTGCCAAACAGAATCAGATCCTTATCATACCTGTGGAGGAGTGGGAAGCTCTCTGTCTTTGCCCAAGAAATCAGCAGATTCACAGACAGGACCCACTACGTCGAATTTGGTAACCTCTGCTTCAGGCGGTGGAGGAGAGACCAACTCAATGTGCTTTTGCGTTAAGAAACAAGAACAAGAGCATGGATATTTAGCTTAACTCCAAGGGACCAAAATCTGCAGATGCTGTTGTTAGAAGCATATTTGTTTTTTTACCTGATAAGCATCATAAAGACTGGGACGGATAAGCTCAGCCATACTTCCATCAATCACTATGAAGTTTTTAGTTCCATTCGTCTTCACACCAGTTACATGATTGACGAAACAGCAAGTGTTTGCAATCAGAGATCTCCCTGGCTCGATTATTAGATTCAGGTCTCGTGAAAGAACAAGCTCTCTTACCTGGAACACACACATCAAGGATTGTAAAAACTTCTACCGTTCCAGTACTTATGAGATCAAATGAAGGAAAGAGTTTTGAAATGTTGTTCTTACCGTGTTGATGAGATCCATGGGTGTGGGAAGGACAGCGCCGGCATGATAATAATCTATCCCTAAACCACCACCAATGTTCAAGTAACTAACTTCAAAACCTTGACGCCGGATCTCATCAATGTATTCTATCATGAGAACTGCAGCATCTCTGAATATATCCACCTGGAATAAACAAATCATACGCAAATATGTAGAGCTCAAGAGTCGAGATCTAAGAAACGGAGCAAAACATGGGAAAAAAATAAACAGAGAGAAATCCATATTCATCTGATTACATCAAAACACAGCTTTTAGCAACTATATATAATCGAAGTTACCTTAGTAATGGTAGAACCTAGATGGCAATGAGCTCCAACAAGCTTCAGCTCTTTGGGATGTGCCTTGACCTGATCCAGAAACCATTGAAGCTTCTCGTTCCGGATACCAAACTTTGAGTTCTTGTTCCCAGTAGCTACATATGGATGCACCTGAAAAATGTAACCAAACAGAAAAGCTCACTAACTAATATCCAAGCCCAATTATGTTATACATGATGCTAAAATAAAGTTACCTGAGGATCGACATCAGGATTGATACGCAGCAGTACATTGACCTGCTTACCAGAAATTCTTGAAGCTTCCACAATGTTATTCAAGTCAAACTCACTATCGACATTAACGAAAACACCTTCCTGAGCAGCTAGAACTAAATCTTCCAACAACTTGCCATTTCCATTGAAAATGCACCTATTCATTTTGTACAACAAATACATATTCTGAGTCAGCAATTACACCAAATCATATTCTGATTCACTCAAAAAGTCAAACACTTTATTATTGGGATGAAGTCAACTCCAAGTTAAATCTCTCTAAATCAGATACAGGGCAATAAAGAATGTTACTTTGTGGGATCGAAACCAGCAAGAAGAGCAAGTCTGAGCTCATTTCCACTGACGAGCACAGCACCACAGCTTAAAGACCTCAAATGCTCCAAAATCTTGAGATTGTTATTAGCTTTGATAGCGTAACCAATGACAGATGTCACACCTTCCAATGCTTCTTTATAAGCCTCGAGGTTCCTCGTGATCTGAGGTTTACTATATAAGTAAAAAGGTCTTCTCTCGACTGACTCCATGATATCCTCAACTTTAGTTCCTTCGCAATAGAGAAACCCATCTGATGATTTCTTGAAACAGTGGTCGAACTTCGTGAGGGTTTTGGTGGAGTTTTGGGAAACGGCGGTGGCTTTCACGGAGAGGCGTTTAAGTGGCTTCAATGTGGATTTAAGAGAAAAGATAGGGATGATTCTGGAGAGTTGTGAGGTTTGGTTCTTCAGTTGGTATGGATTTAGAGATGATGAAGGTTGGGAGAGACATTGAGTAGCTGCCGCCATTTTCAGGGTTTTGATTCCCAAAAATGTGGTGAAGAAGAAGACTTCTTAAAAGCTGTTTTTGTTGAGTTGTGTATACAGTCGAGCTTGTTGGGCCTCTTAATTGGGCCGGCTCATCTTCAAGGCCTTGATGGTTTGTGTTACTTATTGTTCGGACATGTTAGTTTTGTTTGTGTCCCGTAGTAATTCTATGTGTCGGTAGTCACTTGTGTTCCAAAACTGTAAATCATTTTCGAAATTTAGCCCTGTTAAATATTGTTGGTGCACCACTCTAGGTAAAGGTTAAAGAGATTGTAGTATATAAATTAAAGAAGAAGGAAGAGGCAACTATATCGCTTGTTTGGTAATTTTACAATGTGATCAGTGATCAAAATGTAACATTTATCTATATATACATTTTTGGATCATAATTAGTAAATAAATCCTGAAGTAGAGAAGTATTTACAATGACATGCCATTAGCATTAATTATTTAGATTTGTTTTATTTAAGTAAAGATTTTTAAATGAAATTTATTTGGGAGACTCACAAAAATGCCCTTTTTTCAATACCCCTTTTCAAAAATGCCCCATTTGGCTGTCCAATTTTAAAAATACCCTTTTTATGTACAAAATGACTAAATTACCCTTCTTTTAATAAAAAATATTACAAATATATAAGGAAAACATGAGAATGTGCACACATCAAAATTACAAATTTGATTTTGTAAAAACTTGTAAAACCTTTAAAATACCTTGTAAAATTTCCCGCCAAAATTTTTCCCGCCAAAAAGTTTTTTTTGCGGGAAAAGTGATTCCGCAATTTTTTGGCGTTAAATTTTTGGCAGGAAAAATTTATAAGGTTTTTTACAAGGTATTTATAAGGTTTTACAATGTATTTTAAAAGGTTTTACAACGTATTTATAAGGTATTTATAAGATATTAGAAGATTTTACAAGCTATTTTATAAGGTTTTACAAGTTATAAGGTTTTACAAGTTTTTAATAAGGTTTTACAAGTTATAAATACCTTATAAAACCTAATAAGTACCTTGTAAAACCTTTTAAAATACATTGTAAAACCTTACAAAACACTTGTAAATACTCTGTAAAAACCTTTAAAATACCTTGTAAATTTTTTCCGCCAAAAATTTTTCCGCCAAAAAAATTTCGCCAAAAAAATTGCGGAATCACTTTTCCCGCAAAAAAAAATTTTTGGCGGAAAAATTTTTTGGCGGGAAAAATTTTTACGTGAAAATTTTACAATGTATTTTAAAGGTTTTTACAAGTGTTTTGGCGGGAAAATTGCGGGATCACTTTTCCCGCCAAAAAATATTTTGTATTTTGTGGACCTAATTTTGTTTCAAATAAGGGTAAAATGGTCATTAAAAATTAAAAGAGGGCAAACTTAAAAATGGACTCTCAAAGGAGGCATTTTTGAAAAGGGGTATTGAAAAATGGGCATTTTTAACAATTTCTCAATTTATTTCTCATATATTTAGCAAAAGTCTCTACAAAATCTTTTCTTATCTATTTAAGTAAAGATTTTGAAATCAAATATGTTTTCAACAATTTACCAAAAATCTCTACACAATCTTTTTAAAAATCTCGACTTAGTTAACTTCTGATTTTTGTCTGCAAAAAAAAAAAAAAAATTAATAGTAACGAGTGATGTAAAAATCGGGAATGTTGATATTACAATTTCTTCTACTTCTTTTTTTTTCATATAATGAAAATTATTTTTTAGGGATATTTTTTCAAAACTTCTAAATAAAACAAAAGGTTTCAAAAGATAGCTTCTCTCTTGGCGGGTCCACACGCAAACCCGCAACTTTCTACGGGCTTATCCGCATAAACCTACGACCCGTAGTGGATAAAAATATTATTCAAAAAAAATAACAAACGATGTTTAATTTTACGGGACGGGGTTATATGGTGCAACGGGTTTAGATCGATATTAATATTAAACAATATACTATGGATGAAATCTTAGAATTAAAAATCAAGATTTAATTATAAAATTAGAAACACTAAACAAAATAAACAATATTAACAAAATAAATACAACTTAAAATTTTGCTAAATAATTTTTTAGTTATAAAAAAATCGACCCGCGGGGTAAAATCTAGTATTCATACATTATAGCTTTGCTTTGGAAATATAGATTGGAAACAACCTTGTTGTTAGTCACTATAGTATATTTTATATAGGATCTATGAGTTTTTATACCTCCTAGATGAAGATGAAGCAAATGCCATTTGGCGACAAAAAAAGAAAACTGAAGTTTCAGCCAACAAAAATAAAATCTCAAGATTTGCACAAAAAAAAAAAAAAAAAATCTCAAGGTTGATTCAACATATGAAAAATATCTAGCATTTAATAATCTGCTAGTGAGTATAGTTTTCTTTTCCTGAAAATGTCGTGTAAACTAGACACGATCCATGTGGATAGAATATAAATTGCCGACGCTAAGAGAGTCTAGAACTTGTAGTAAATCTTGTTGAAGAATATGCTTATACGTATTTATTTAAATTTATACAAACATACAATCATAGACATATATAGAATCTGATATTATAATACTATTCCCTTTCCCACTGTAAAGACCATTCTCTTATTATATTACTTATCCACCAAAAATGAAATTCCTCTACTGGTTTCTACGACCATCTATATATAAATATATATTTATTTTCTCTTGCTTAATTACAAATTTCTGCGGCATAAAGTAGTGGAACGAATATAAACTATTCGAATTAAATCGGGAAATGTGGTCAGCCCATCGATCGATTAGATTATATTCTTTGATCCCATCTTTTAGAGTCTATTATTCTTGAATTAGGGTTTTGGTCAAAAATCCCAGCCATGCATATGGAAATGGAATCTAGAAATAAAACAATATAATATACATATTTTGTCGCATTTGTTTGTATGCCTATAAATACCTACACATCTCGACTAGGCATTACCACAACACAAGAGTCAAGAAAGAGGTGACAACTTTGAAATAAGTAAGTAGCTCGTGATCGAAAGAAGATGATGATGGGAGTCTTTGGTTGTATCAGAGGGTCTTGCATGAAGGAATAAAGAATGGAATTGAGCCAAGGATGACTTGCCGGTTTAAACACAACCGGATTATGACCATTGATTTGGTCTCATTCACAATCTGTTGATTCGTGTCTGGCAAGTTGACCTTGGCTCTGCTTCGTTCTCTATTCTTCCATGTTAGATTCCAGATATATATGTACACACTCGTATATATATAAACTTAGTCATGGCTCGGACGTATCATGTCATATATACTATATAACATATAAACCCTAAAAATGTTATTTATAATTTGTCTCAAAATTATTCACCTCGTTAATTAGTCTTTCATATGCTTCATATGTTCTTTTAATTTCAATTAACTTCTTCTTGTAAATCTGAGAAACTTTCTTGGTTATATAAAACAAAACAGATCACTTTTTCGTTTTTTTACCTTTCACTTTGAACTTTTCGTTAAAACTTAGAATCTAACATCACTTTATAAAAGTATTATATGATTTAGACTCAATTTGCAAATTAGACACTTTTATGAATAATAATTTAAAGAATTGACACTTGTTATAAATAATATGCAAAATAGACATTTTTCTCTTTTTTCCTCTAATAGAACTCTCTATTAGAGAAGATTATGTGTAATGACATAAATACCTTTTTTGTTGTTTTACACACATATTTTCTCTTTCTTTTTTATCTCTTTCTTCTTTTCACTTAAATTTTTTACTTTGTCTTATTAAAAATTCTTCATCAATTTTTTATGACAATAACATATTAATCTTTAATTTTTTTATGTGAATCTAAAAAATCCACATTTGCTATATTTTGCAAATATGTAACGTTTTATTTTATTTAATTTCAACTTGACGGTATACTTGTTAACGTTAAAAATGGTATATATACGGTAATGTACGAATATAATGTAAAAACCAATGTATGAGATTGATGTAAAAATTGGTATACACGGTATAACGGATATACAAGTGGTATACAACGATAATCTATAGTAGTGTATAACTACAAAGTACGATGGTGTACGAAGATGATGTAAAAAATGGTGTACATGGTATTGGGTCGCACTATACACCATCTCGTGTGCCGTCTACAACACCATACACTTTCACATATATTGTACACCACGTCCATAAAAGAGAGAACCATTTTCGTCGGTGTACTTAGTGGTCTATGAGATCGTGTACAAACATCAGTGTACAAGATGATGAGGTATAAGAGCGTTAGTGTACAAAACAATGTTTCAATGATAGGAGATTAGTATACAAAATGTACAAACCATGGTGTACCCTACAATATAATATACAAACCATCACTTCAATTTAATAGTGTACATCACACTTGTCCACCGTCCTGTTCAATTTAATGATGTACACCATCATATTAAGTATAACATCTGGTTTAAACCGTAAGTGTGGGTATACATGATCGTGTGGTGTACAAGTATTAGTGTACATAAAAGTATTAAAAATGATGGTGTACGAGATCGGTGTATGTGAAAGTGTACAAGCGTAAGTGTGAGTATAGTGTGGTGTACAAGTATTAGTGTACATAAAAGTATTTAAAATGATGGTGTACGAGATTGGTGTATGCGAAAGTGTACAAGCGTCAATATACAACGTCGTTGCACATGATGTTATACAAAATGAAGGATCCACTCAAAGTTTTATTTATTTTAAAAATGAATGATAAATCCGACTTTTAACAAATTTTTTGTCTTATTCCTATTAGAGCTATTTTGTCTTATCTTTTATTATAGTTATTTTGTCTTTATCTTTTATCTCACAAAAAGTAAAACTACCTATTCTTCAAATTATTTTTACAAGATGTGTATTTTTCAAATTACTTTCCAAAATGTGTCTATTTTGCCAACAAACCCTATAATTTATATACTGTCTTTTTTTCTTTCTTCTTTTTTTCTTTTTTTCTTATTCCCCTTATCATCCAGAAAATAGAATATAAGGGAATATATATACACTTTTGGGTAACTATATCAAGCAAATGTTAGAAGTGAAATCTTTTGGGCAAAAAGTGAGTTCGCTTATTAATAGCTACCTTTGAGCCTTCTACTTATCAATTCTACACTTTGGAAAGCTTATAGGTAAAAAAAAGTGTAGAATTTGATTTAAATGCCCTTAATACATTTGATTTAAGGAAATGACATTGTTTTTTTATTACCGTTCGATATCCTCAGCTTTGCGTGGTAATTTCAGCAAATAACATGGTATTTTCTCCTGAAAACACATTATTTAATCATAAAGCACGTTCTCGTACGCATTACTCATAATATATAACTAGGATATGACCCGCGGTACATAAAAAATACACCGCGGGTTAATTATTTGATTTTTTTATTTTTATAAATTGATGAATTTATTGTGTATAATATTTTTTGTTGTATACCGCGGGTAACATGCGTTGTATCTAAAATAAAAAATTTTAAGTTGTATTTGTTTTGTTTAGTGTTTAAGATTGAATAATTGTATTTTGATTTGTTATTTATAGGATTTCACCTGTGGTATATTTTCTCGTATTAATATTGACCCAAACCCGTCCAACCATATAATCTAAAATGAAATTAAACATCATTTTGTTACTTTTTTAATAACACTTTTATTTAAATGTCATATAATTCGAGTTAATTTGAAAGTTGCTTTCAAATAGTTTCCATGTATATTTTTAAATTAGTGTGTGTTTTTGGACCAACCCGTAAAAACAATTTATAATTGTATCTTAAAATACTAATTAGGATTTCACCCGTGATATACTGTCCTATTTTAGATAATTGTAAAAATTAAAGAAAGATCCGAATGACTCAATTTCGGGTCTGAATAAAATAAATTAAATGCTCAATTTGTTCTTAAAAATGTTAATATAGATTACACACATATTTTTATTCATCGATTGAGTAATATATGTCCGTTTTAAAAAATTTGAATTGTAACATATGCAGAAAAAAAAAACTAAAATTTACTAACTATTTATATATTTTATAATAATTTAAAATAATATAAATATAAGATCAAATAAAAGTGAAATAAGAATCATATATTTATGTTTAAATTAGGTAGAGAGGTTTTAGGAAATTAGTGCAAATTTGTTATATTAGTATTAAATCACTAGATTTGAACCCGCGGTACACCGCGGGGCTATAATTTTTTAAAAAAAAATCTAAATATAATTAGTTTTGTTTATTAATAGAGAATATAATATAATATTTCGACCTATTTTATAAATGTACCATCCATATATCTATATTAATAATTTTGAGTATATTAATTGTGTTTTAGGTTTAAATAGTATATCTATATATACACTTAAACGACATTTGACTTTCTTCTTCTTCTTGCCTCAGTTTAGGAGAAAGATTTTTCTTGCGGTACACCGCGGAACTATTATTTTTTTTAAAAAATATTTCTCCTTAAACTTCCAAATCTAGATTTTACCCCGCGGGTCAATTTTTTTATAACTAAAAAATTATTTTGCAAAATTTGAAGTTGTATTTGTTTTGTTAATATTGTTTATTTTGTTTAGTGTTTCTGATTTTATAATTAAATTTTGATTTTTAATTCTAGGATTTCATCCAAAGTATATTGTTTAATATTAATATTGATCTAAACCCGTTGCACCATATAACCCCGTTCCGTAAAATTAAACATCATTTGTTATTTTTTTTGAATAATATTTTTATACACTACGGGTTGCAGGTTCATGCGGATAAGCCCGTAGAGAGTTGCGGGTTTGCGGATCGATCCGCCAAAAGAGAAGCAATCTTTTGAAACCCTTTGTTTTGTTTAGAGGTTTTAAGAAAAAATCCCTAAAAAATAATTTTCATTATATGAAAAAAAAGTAGAAGAAATTGTAGTATCAACATTCCCGATTTTTACATCACTCGTTACAATTAATTTTTTTTTTGCAGATAAAAATCAGAAGTTAACTAAGTCGAGATTTTTAAAAAGATTGTGTAGAGATTTTTGGTAAATTGTTGAGAATATATTTGATTTCAGAATCTTTACTTAAATAGATAAAGAAAGATTTTGTAGAGACTTTTGCTAAATATATGAGAAATGAATTTCAATTAAAAATCTTTACTTAAATAAAACAAATCAAATCTTTGTCCAAAAAATAAAAATAAAACAAATCTAAATAATTAATGCTAGTGGCATGTCATTGTAAATACTTCTCAACTTCAGGATTTATTTGCTAATTGTGATCCAAAAATGTATATATAGATCATATTTGATTTCTTTATCTATAAAAATCGTGGAGAATATACCATAAATAAAGCGTTTAAATATAGTAATTAGTTGAGAAAATATATATATTTTAGATTTTATTAATTATTTTCGTTTTTTAATTTTGCCAAAATTCGAGGAAAGATCCGATTGAAGATTTCTAGGTCAAAATTAAATAAATTTGATCCGATTTGGGTACCCCAAAAACTGCTGCAAAAATGTATAATAGATTGTTAATCTTTAACAAAAACATGTGTACGGTGTGCCATTAACAAAAGTTGATATATACCAACTTTTCTCAAAACCCATAAATTTTAATCACGATTCACGAGGTAGATATAGTTTGATACTCGTATGCTGCTTGGAGATGCGACGCGTGGATTATACAACGGTCGATACAAAAAGATAAGACCATCAGCAACGGTCCGTCTCTCAATTTAGGTTTTTTATTTCCGTGTGAACACAATTATATGTGTGAACACAAATTATATTCATAATTTATTGAAAAATATTTTAACTAGACTAATTGTAAAAGGTCATGTGTAAGAAACGTTTCTTATTAGAGAAACGTCTCTATCACTCTCTCCTCCCTTTTTCATTTTTTATTTTATTTTAATAGTTAAGGATTCTACTAGATACGACCATTGCTGATGCTCTAACTAGTGCTACGAAATCAATACTATTCACATTTCAACTATTCAGATTCTTCTATTCGATTATCTGTGTTGAGGTGGTCAAAATTCTTTTGGTCGTCCCAAGCCATTTACTATTATAAACTCGAATTAAGCGTACATATATAATGTTCTTGAAATAACTTAGGTAAAGATGTGAACACGGATGGAAGTCTCCTGTTGTGCAGACAGCAGATGGTCCTTCCAACATGTGCAAATACACCATGTGAATGAATTTTCGTAACAAGGATTGAGAGAACATAGCCCCATAAACCCGAAAATCATAAATGAACGGAGAAAGATTAATACATAAACAACCTATATATCATTAATTACTAAGGCCTAATCAAATATCAAACTCTCTGTTTCTTGTACGTAATACCAAATTTGGAAAAAATGATAAAATAGAGCAGACAAAACAAGAGAGTCACCTAAAACTGAGATTGGCGACTTCATATCATCACATCACTATATTGAATGCTTGAGCGACTGTTTTGTCTGTTATGGCTTGAAACCCTTAGACATTATAAAAGACAAAGATCTCTCTTTCCTTAAACACCAAAAAACAAAATCATGGACAAGACTGATCAAACAGCTATTGACGGCTCAGCTTTAGAGCTTAACCGCACTGAGAAAACGGTAGAGGCGGTCTTGCGAGTAGCATCAATGGCTCTAAGTATTACGGGTCTCGTCATCATGATCAAGAACTCTATCTCCAACGACTTTGGCTCTCTTTCTTACTCAAATCTTGGAGCTTTCATGTTCATCTTCTTCTATCTTTCTTTCTCTTCTAGCTTCACTAGAGAGTAATCAATCAATGAACCTTTTCTTTTGTTTTTCCCTGATTTTAGGTATTTGGTGGGTGCTAATGGCGTTTGTGCTGCCTATTCTCTTCTTTCTGCTCTCGCAATATTAGCCCTTCCGTGTCCAATAAGCAAGGTCCAAGTCAGGACATTATTCTTGCTAGACCAGGTGGTCACATACGTGGTTCTAGCGGCTGGGGCTGTATCTGCAGAGACGGTTTACTTAGCATACTATGGAAACATACCCATCACTTGGAGCTCTGCTTGTGACTCCTATGGAATCTTCTGTCACAAGGCATTGATCTCGGTTGTGTTCACATTCGTTGTCTCCCTTCTCTACATGTTGCTCTCGCTTATCTCTTCCTATCGACTCTTCAGCAGATTTGAAGCACCCTAAGCCGCGAAACCGAAGAACACAAAGGCAACAAGAGTGACAGAGGCAGAAAGATATATGTCTTGTTTGGTTGAAGTGAAAGAGTACCTTGAATAAAAGAGTAACTGAATATTAAGGTTTTTCGCTAATTACAATTTTCTCTCTAGAATTGAATAATATGAATAAGAAGTTAAGAATACGCTTAAGAAAACACCTTCTTTATTAACTTTAGAACTAACTCAAACTAAAGTTCTTCTTAATCTCTCTCAATTCTCTTAAGCTATATCACAACCCGATATATGCTTATATAGTAAACCTCAAAACCCTAATCATAACTTGACTAGGATTACATTAAATCTTATAGATAACTCCTAAAAGATCTAGCCTTATCACATCATTAAACCGTTGCCTTGCGGTTCAAGCAATTGTCGGTTTACTTCTCAAGCTTAAACCAACAATCTCCCCCTTAAGCTTGAGCTCAAGCTTCTTCACGTCTTGAACACCAATGAGATTTCTCATCTCTTTAAACTTGTTTCTTCCCAAAGCCTTTGTCAATATGTCCGCCTTCTGTTTTTCACCCGGCACGTGCTCAACTTCAATTTGCTCATTTTCAACACATTCTCGTATAAAATGGTACTTCCGGTGAATGTGTTTGCTTCTTCCGTGAAACACCGGATTCTTGGTCAGTGCAATCGCTGACTTGTTGTCTACTCGTATGGTTACCTTTTCACACATTGTACCAATGATCTCGGCTAGCAATTCTTGAAGCCAAATCGCTTGCTTAGCTGCCTCTGTTGCCGCCATGAACTCTGCTTCACAAGAAGATAGTGCCACAACTTGTTGTTTTTGAGAGCACCACGTGATTGGACATTCATTAAGGTAAAACACATGTCCTGCGGTACTTTTCCCATCGTCGACGTCAACACTATGACTATTGTCGCTGTAACCAACTAGTCCCAACTCTGTTCCTTGTTTAAAACAGAGACCATGTTCAAGAGTGCCTCGGATATACCTCAGAATTTGTCTCAACGCAGTCCCGTGTGACTCTCTTGGCTCTTGTAAGTATCTGCTTAATATTCCAACACTAAAAGAGAGATCAGGTCGTGTATGTAGTAGGTACCTAAGGCACCCAATATTTCTTCTGTAATCTAGTTCATTGACCTGTTTTTCTTCTTGTGCCTTAGAAAGTTCTAAGCCCGCTGTCATTGGTGTTTGAATCGCATTACATTCACTCATTCCAGCCTCTTCCAAAATCTTCCTTGCATATCTTTCTTGTTTCAACACTATTCCACCTTCTCCTTGAAAAACTTCAATACCAAGATAGTAGGTAAGCTTACCCAAGTCACTCATTTCAAACTTTCCCGACATCTCTTTCTTGAAAGCATTTATCAAATCTAAGCTGGAGCCGGTGACTAACAGGTCATCAACATATACCGCTACAATGAGGAGAGTATCCTTCTCTTGTTTTCTGTAAAGGGAGGGTTCTTTAGAACATTTTTCAAAGTTCAAATCTCTCAAGATCTTGTTGAGTTTGGTGTTCCATGCCCTTGGTGCTTGTCTCAAGCCATAAAGAGCCTTGTGTAGTTTATAGACCTTTTCCTCTCTTCCTTTGGTAACAAAACCCTCTGGTTGAGTAACATAAACATCTTCTTTCAGTTCTCCGTGAAGGAAGGCGGTTTTCACGTCTAAATGGTGTATTTCCCACCCGTTCGAGGCTGCTAAGGCAATGATAAGACGGATTGATTCAATTCGAGCTACAGGGGCGAAGACTTCATCGAAATCAACTCCATGTTTTTGCACGTATCCTTTTGCTACTAATCTTGCCTTGTGTTTGTTTATGCTCCCATCTGAGTTACGTTTTAGTTTAAAAACCCACTTAAGACCAATGGGTTTACTTCCAACAGGGAGATCAACAAGACTCCAAGTTTTGTTCTTTGTTATAGACATGATCTCCTCTTCACACGCATTTCTCCACTCTTGCGATTTGTTTGCTTCTCTGAAATCACATGGTTCTTCATTCAACATTAGTAGAAGCTGTTCTCCTTCTATTTCTGCGAGTAATACATAGTCACTTAGATAGGTTGGCCTTGTAACTTGTCTCCCAGACCTTCTTAGCAACGGTGGAGGTTGTGGCTGCTCAGTTTCAGCATTGTCAGTCTCGGATTCGTCAGCTCCTTCTGCTTCCTCTCTGTCGGATCCGTTCTCAACATCTCTGTTTTCCTCTGTTTCTTGATTAGCTCCATTATCATCAATTCCATGATTACCAAACTCTCCAAAACTGAATATAAAAGTTCCTATTTCTTGACTAGTTTTCTCGGAGTCTTTCCACTTCCAACTTTTGCTTTCATCGAAGATGACGTCTCTGCTTACTGTGATTTTCCGAGTGGTTGGATCAAGTAGTCTGTATGCCTTTGACCCAGGTTCTGTCCTGAGATGTATGAGAACTCTCGATCTATCATCAAGTTTTCGTAAATGTGGTCCATCAACTTTGGCATAGCTAACGCATCCGAATACTCTCACATGCTCTAAGTTTGGCTTCTTGTTCTTGAATGCTTCATATGGAGTTTGGTAAACTAAGGCTCTAGTTCCTACTCGGTTTATTAGGTATGTTGAGTGCCTGACAGCTTCTCCCCATAAATAATTAGGCAAACTCATATGTTTCAGAATGCTTCTAGTCATCTCTAGCAAAGTCCTATTTCTTCTTTCAACCACTCCATTTTGTTGAGGGCTATATGGTGCGGTTAAATGCCTGTTGATCCCTTCTTTTTCACAAAAATCTTGAAATTCATGAGATAAAAATTCACCTCCTCTGTCTGTTCTCAATGTTTTGATTTTTTCACCACTCTCTTGCTCAACTCTTTTCTTGAAGTTCTTAAACTTCTCAAATGCTTCTCCTTTCTCTTGTAACAAAATTGACCACATGTAGCGAGAATGATCATCTATCAACACGAATACGTACCTCTTTCTAGCAGCTGTAGAGGGTGATATAGGACCGCAGAGATCACCATGCACCAACTCAAGAATGTGTGATGCCCGATACACAGTTGCTTTTGGAAACGTCCTCCTTGTTTGTTTTCCAAGTAAGCAAGATGGGCATGTTTCTTTTTCTTTTGGAGCAGTTGGTATTCCTTTAACCATCTCTTTTTCAACCATTGTTTTAAGTGTCTCAAGATTGATGTGTCCAAGACGAGCATGCCATATAGTTGAGTCACTTGATGTTACAAGCTGTAAGCAGTTAGTTTCTTCAACTTCTAAAATTACCTTGTACAATCGATTTCTTGATCTTGTTGCTTTTACTAGCAAATTTCCACCTCGGTCATGTAGAGTTAGATACTCTTCTTTCATCCGAATGTCACACCCTGACTCAGTGGCTTGTCCTAGGCTTATGATATTACTCTTGAGATCGGGTATGTAATACACATCTTCTAGGATTTTTCTTTCACCAGTTTTAGTCAAGAAGAGTATCGAGCCCTTTCCTTTTATGTCAATACACGAATCGTCTCCGAATCTTACTCTACCTGTGACCCTCTCATTCATCTTGTAAAACCAAGCACGTTGTCCTGTCATGTGATTGCTCGCCCCATTGTCAAGATACCAAGTTTTTTCAGAACACACTTCAAAGTTTTTAGGCATCACATTGTTCTCATTCAAGTATACTACTTCGTGCATCATAAGAGATTATGCGTCTTCAGTATCATCTTCCTCTTTCTCTTGTGTCTCTTGAAGCTTGATCAATTTTAAAAGCCTATCCGGACAATTAGAAGCATAATGCCCTGTTTTGTCACATCGGTAACAAGTCACTTTGGGCTTGTCTCTTTGAACAAACTCTTTCTGCTGATATCCATATTCTCTGGATTGGTAACCAAATCTGCCTCGGCCTCTTCCAAAACGACCGCGGCCTCTTCCTCTGCCTCCATCTTGTGACTCTGAGCTGACATACATGAGTTTGCTTTGATCTTCATGTGAGTCTTCTTCATCGCAAACTCTATCTTCGTATGTTTTGAGTCTTCCTACAATATCTTCGAAGGTTGTTTGCTTGAGATCAAGAACTTGCTCTAGGGCTGCGATTATATGGATGTATTTCTTTCTAGGTAAGCTCTTGAGAAACTTCTTAACAACCTTTGTTTCTTCAATATTTTCCCCTAAGGATGCTGCTTTTGTAGAAATCTCAGAGATTCTCCCTGCAAAGTCATCAATTGTGTCACTTTCTTTCATCTTCAGCCTATCAAACTCATTCATAAGAGTCTGTAATCTTGCTTCTTTCACTCGTTCAGCGCCAAGGTTTCTGGCTTTTATGCCATCCCAGACACCTTTTGCAGTTTCATGTTCTCCAACTTGTAGGATCATCGACTCTGGTATAGATTGGAACAATAGAGCACGGGCCATATCATTCTTCTTTACGTCGTTGGAACCGGGATCGATTGTTTCCCACACCTCATGGACTCGGAGGGCTGCCTTCATCCTCATGACCCAAACTGTATAGTTGGAAGTTGTTAACATCGGACATTTTATAGATGAAGATCCTCCCTCGTTTGGTTTGTTACTCGTTGTGGCCAATTCACTCATATCTCACACGTTTAGAAACAAAGCTAGATAGCTCTGATACCAAATCTAGAATTGAATAATATGAATAAGAAGTTAAGAATACGCTTAAGAAAACACCTTCTTTATTAACTTTAGAACTAACTCAAACTAAAGTTCTTCTTAATCTCTCTCAATTCTCTTAAGCTATATCACAACCCGATATATGCTTATATAGTAAACCTCAAAACCCTAATCATAACTCGACTAGGATTACATTAAATCTTATAGATAACTCCTAAAAGATCTAGCCTTATCACTTCATTAAACCGTTGCCTTGCGGTTCAAGCAATTGTCGGTTTACTTCTCAAGCTTAAACCAACATTCTCTTAAAAACATAAAATACACATTTTCTTTCAGAAACTAGATCATATTAAATTCGTTATTTTTCTCGAGATTCGAACTTGAAACATGGTTAAATATTTTTATCAATAGCTTAACATGATTAACTATGTTTTAAGATAGTCTTTTTGGATTTAATCGGTTGACCTATTGTCATCTTCAAGGTTTAATATTTTTCTATTGCAAGTCCTAATCTAATAAGACAAATGAGTGAAACTTTCTCCAACCATCTTAACAAACTTTGAAACAAAAAGCTTGAACGGGTTTTATTCCTCAACGAGCTTGGTTTTCTAATCACTATAACACTAAGTCACTAATCACAAAGCCCATTTATCAGATATGGGCTTAGATTGCCTGATAAGAGACTGGGCCGAGATTTACTTTGTCAACTACAAACGTCGGCTGTTTGACTTTCGGGAGAGTAATTGTAGATTGAAACGATGTGTTTGTGTCCCTTTGTTTGTTGGTGGGTTATGTTAATAATTCATAAGTAACGTTAATTATATTTTATAGCTACTAGTTAGATATTTATTTATATACTTAAATAATTTAAATTTAAAAGTGGGCATAATTCAATGTATTTGAAAACCCATATGTTATGTTGTTTTATTAAATAAAATGGTTGTAGGCTCCAAGGTGATGATTAGGACGTTCTGTTATATGTTTTGATCTGAATGAACGTTGGTACATGTGATATGACCATGTCAAACTTGTTGGATTAATCAGGTAGCTTGATTAGGACACACTAACTATAATTAATAATTGAAACAAATTTAATCATCGTATTATAAAAGAATTCAACTAAGATGCATTGCATTTGCACCTCAAAAGGGACTAACTATGGTTTACACACGCCAATGCATATTTTCTGGACGTTAACATGACTCCAATCCATTAATAGTATAGGCTAGAAAAGAAGAATTGTAGAAAAAAGCGTTAAAATATTGACAAATTAGGTCAAGGGTTTATGCAAGTTTCCTCAAAAAGTATGTATGTATAAGATCGATCGGATTGAAAACTATCACAGTATAAGTTTAAAATGTAAACTTTTAGTTACTATATAAAATATTTAATAAGTGACAAAAAGTTTATATATATTTACATTCTCATGGTAGGCACGGATTAGATTTATCTCAAGACTAAAGTGACTAATGTGATCTTATATAATATAACATGTTATAGACATCATATAGATGGTTTACAAATACAAAAAAAAAAAAAAAAAAAAAAAAAAAACGACATCATATAGATGAGAAGATTTTTCTCTTTCTGTTTGAAGTAGTTGTGGCAAAATGCAATTATTCATCACATGAAAGGTTAGCATTCTTTTGTCTTCAAATAATGGTTTCTCTTAATGATTATAAATACAGGTTGGATTCTTGCTCCACATCTATTATTATTATTATTTCTTAAAGTTCTTGTTTTTTTTTTTCAATTTGCAGTGTATCATTCATAGCAGGGCCGGCCCAGACCTAAAGCCCATCAAGCAGGTGCTTTAGGCATTAGATTATATTTTAGTTTTTAAGGGGCATAAAATTTTAGAAAAGATCTTGTAGTACAGTGGTTAATGTCTCATTTATTGCGGGAGTTGACGAGTTCGAGTGACATTAAGACGAATTTTTAACATTTTTTTGTATTTTTGTTGGTTAATGAGTAACAAAAAAATTTTGGGCTTTAGGCATCCGAATCCTTTGGGCCGGCCCTGATTCATAGCATTTGAATTTGAAGCAAATAAAAACAAGAAATCTTTAATGAGAGTTACTTCATTCGTGATATATTGAAATTAATTACATATTATACTGTTTAATCACAGTAGTACTATATTGTAAAGTGGGGCTGCTTGATTGGAAATTTAGAAATATGAAAGATAAGGATGTAGTAGTTATGTTATTATCACGTTACATAATCTGCCAAACCACGTGGTTAAGTAATAGAATCTCATTACTTGAAATGCAAATCGCTTAATGATATATATTGTCATTATTGTGTTCAATTAACGGTTAACACATATACTTAGGGAACGATCCTCGTGTTTTCCTTTTTTTTTCCTGAGATCTTGGGTTTAACAAGTTTATGTTTCACGATTTTGTTTTGCAACTTGCATCATGTAATTTATGTACCGGTCTGATCTGGTATAATTTCTGTAGACAGTAATTAAACGATTAAATAAAAGAGTATACTAATATAATATAAAATTGTCTCTCTTTTTTGGACACCTAATATGTAAAATTGTTCTTAATTGGGTATAAGCATATTCTTTGAACAAATTACACCTAAACCAATCATTAATCTATGTATACCCTTCTCTATACGGCTGGTTATGTCATCTATTAATCGCCAAATGTCACCTGCTAGCTTTCTTGTTTATAGATAGTAACTCCATGTATCAATTAACCTGATCAACGAGCAAACCACGAGCTAATAATTTGATACCTTCAATAATTGACTGAAAATATAACTGAATTTTTCTTTTTGATCAACCATAACTGATTTTTAAAAAGATGGGAGTATTATATAAAGAAAAAAGTGTTTTTCAATTTTAAAATAAAAATTTAGGTAGGAAATAAATGAAAAATAAATTATTGGAAGAATTATTAACCTAAATTAATTTAAAAGCCAGAGGCCCACAGATATGAGATTATAAAACTAGTTTAAAAGCGACAAAGATGGGTCCAATGTTTGCCACGTGGCAGACAAAGTAAGACTTTTGAGCGAACGTGGGTCCCGCAACGGTAAGAAGCCTTCGTAATGGCCCATCACATGGATCCATTTCCCATATTCTCTCTTCAACATGCGAATCCCTCTTAAATTTTTGACCCACACAAAAAAATTAAAGATAGTATTATTTTAGTTTTTTTTTTTTGTCGACTAGTATTATTTTAGTTTTAATACTACTAAATACAAGTTATTAAAATTTTGTATTGTTTTGTGAGAATAATAGAAAATACTTTTCGTAAGCAAATTGTTGCTGTTTAACAAAAAATACTGAAATAATTTATAAAGAAAGATACATTGTTTAAAATCCTCCAATATCATAAGTTGTCATTAACATACAACTTTTAAAATATAATTTAATTCCCAAACACGTTAAGAATCAAATGCCCATGCATCATTGATGCATTCGTAATCTCTTTCTTTTAGCATCAAAATTTGATAGATGAAAATCATGAGATAGTTTGTATATGTTGGAATACGTTGCGAATTAATAATTCTTACTTTTTTTGGTTATAGGTTATGTAATATAGAGTAGTTATATGGTCCTCAAAAGTGGTATTCCTGCCATACAAGCCTATTTTTTCTAGTGCTAGAAGCTTCGCCAGAAGCAAGAGCCACTAATAGTCTAAAATGAAAGTACTAATAAAAGCAAACTATAGTAGTAGTGTAGTAGTACCATTTAGCAATAATGTATATATAATTACTCCTTAAACGTGTCGAGTGAGTACACGTAAGTGTGATGAAGCTAACTTTGAGGAAAGTTACAGCCGACAAGCTGCTACTGCCTCATTAATGTACGCAATTAATTTCACTGACCTTGTGTTTCTTCACATCCAATTTTTATTTTATTTATGTAATCTTCATCTTTCTTACCCACCTAGTATTAAAAACATAAACAAACCAATTGAAATTTTTCGTAAAAAAGATTTTCCCGTCAAGTTTATTTTCATTCCTCTTTAAGGCTCTCTAACTAGGAATTGTATGATACAATTTTATGCGTAATTATTATCGAGCTATTGTTAATTGTAACTGTTTAATTTTTCTTAAAATATGTACAATCGTCGGTGTTTGATAAAATAAACATGTGCTTGCACACCCAAGATTAGTGATAGTTTTAGACTTTCACACATGATTAATACTAATTGTTTAATCCTTAAATCACATAAAAATAAATAAGCCGTTAAGGTCAAACATATCATCACTTTCCCTTGTCATTTCCCAACTTCCCGAAACCCCCAAACATAAACCCCAAACATAAACTTTTCATTTAATCAAATAACTAATTAACTAATTAAACACCCTTTAATTTCTTCTCTCAAGTCTCCCCACTATCTTCTTTATAAATAACTCACAACTCTCTGCCTTTTAAATGCAAAAAAAAAAAGTGAATCAAGAAAAAAAAAATGGAACAAGAAGATTTCTATTTCCCTGACACCGATCTTGATCTCAGCTTCACATCCACCACCACCGACCGTACATTTGCCTCCTCGAGCGCTCGCACAAGTCTAACATTAAGCTTCAACGACAGACTCTCCACTTCCTCCGCCGTAACAACCTCCTCCACATCCTCTTCCACCGTCAACCACCGTCGTCACGATCCTCACTGGTCAGCAATCAAATCAGCAAAACTTCTCTCCTCCGATGGAAACATCCACCTCCGTCACCTGAAACTTATACGCCACCTCGGCACAGGAAACCTAGGCCGAGTCTTCCTCTGCAACCTCCGTGACTCCTCCGCAAGATTCGCCCTAAAGGTCATCGACCGTAACTGTCTCACGACGGAGAAGAAGCTCTCTCAGGTCGAGACGGAGGCAGAGATCCTCTCCTTGCTAGACCACCCTTTCCTCCCTACGCTCTACGCTCGTATAGACGAGTCTCACTACACGTGTCTCCTCATTGATTATGCACCAAACGGAGACTTACATTCCTTGTTACGCAAGCAACCTGGTAACCGTTTACCGATTCAGCCGGTTAGATTCTTCGCCGCCGAAGTTCTCGTCGCATTAGAGTACCTTCACGCAATGGGAATCGTATACCGCGATCTTAAACCTGAAAACGTTTTGCTTCGTGAAGACGGTCACGTCATGTTGTCGGATTTTGATCTTTGTTTTAAATCCGACGTTGTCCCTACCTTTAAATCTCGTCGGTACCGGAGAACTTCTTCGTCTCCGTCGCTTCGTAGGAGAAGGAGCGGTTGCTTCTCCGTTGCTGCGGAGAAAAAGTACGAGAGAGAGGAGATCGTTTCGGAGTTTGCGGCAGAGCCTGTGACGGCGTTTTCAAGGTCTTGCGTCGGAACACATGAGTACCTTGCACCGGAGCTAGTCGCCGGCAACGGACACGGAAGCGGAGTAGACTGGTGGGCGTTTGGAATATTCCTTTACGAGTTGTTGTACGGAACGACGCCGTTTAAGGGAGAGAGTAAAGAGCAAACCCTGCGCAATATAGTATCGACCACTAAGTCCGCGAGTTTCCACGTGGACGTTGATTCAGAGGAAGCTAGGGATTTGATTGAGAAGCTTTTGGTTAAGGACCCGAGGAAAAGGCTAGGATGCGCCAGGGGTGCGCAAGATATCAAACGTCATCCGTTTTTCGATGGAATCAAGTGGCCGTTGATTAGGCATTATAAGCCACCGGAAGAAGTTAGAGGTCTTGTGATAAAGAAGTCAACGAGATCACATGCTGGTCACGTGATTGCCGTTTCACCAAGACGGAGGAAGTCATTTTTGTGGAGGGCGTTGTCATATTTACTGCGCGGTAAAAACTCTAGTGGTGGGAGTAAAAATCAGAGCAATAGTAATTACTATCATTATGTGGGCAAAAGCTACGCGAGTCGCAAACGCGTTTAAGGCTGTCTCACGCTTTCTTTTTCTTATACGATTTTAGGGTTAAAACAACAACAAAATATAGAGGGCGTGTATATGATGTGTGTTAGAGTATGTATACGGTATATAGGATATATTCAACGATTTTGTATATGGAAGTTATACGAGTATTGATCTATTTCGTCTATAATATTAGCAAAGGAATGCAAACTCAGTGAATGCACTTGTATAGATATCTCAAACCAGAACACCAGTGATAGAAAAAGACTGATTAACATGTTATATAGTCTCTATAGCTCCAATCCAAAATTTGTTAGTCAAAAAAAAAAAAAAAAAAATTACTAGTCCGGATAAAACTCCTTTTTTTTCCCCCCCAAACATACGAATTGAATTTCTACTGCAAAAAACATTCAGGTGAAAATGAAACGTAACAGTAAGATATTAGTTACTTTGGCCCAATTTGTTTCGATGTTTGTTTGAATCTTAGCGGTGGCGAGTTCTATATGTCCTTATAAATTTCAGGAATTTCCAAGTCTAGTTTTCACATAACAAAACTCGGAAATAATTGAGGAAAAAAAAAAAAAAACTCCGTAATAAAGATGTGTCCTAAGACCCATTGTATATTCAAAATGGATTGGTGTTAAATATTGGGCCCTGACCATTAGGGCTATCGAGTTATAAAAAAATCAAATTAAAAGAAAAAAAAAAAGCATATTTGCAAGTTTGCAACTCAACATAAATGAATTTTTAAAACTATAACTACTTTTTATATATAGTTATTATGTAGAAACCAATACGCTCTCTTATACACGATTCCTTATAAATTTCAGAATTTCTATATTAGTTACTTTGGCCCAATTTGTTTCGATGTTTGTAATACTGTAATACACTCTCTCATTCTTATACACGATTCCTTATAAATTTCAGGAATTTCCAAGTCTAGTTTTCACATAACAAAACTCGGAAATAATTGAGGAAAAAAAAAAAAAAACTCCGTAATAAAGATGTGTCCTAAGACCCATTGTATATTCAAAATGGATTGGTGTTAAATATTGGGCCCTGACCATTAGGGCGATTCATTCTCCATGGTCCATGCAATTGCATGATATTCTTCAGTAGTTTATTGGAACATGGACGTATTAATAAGAAACATGATAATCAATTTTTTGATACTGGTTGGGCCTAGAAGCCTTAGAAAATCTTAGACCGACAATAGTATTATATGTTTTTATCAGTGTGTATATTTTAATATGTACGAAACAATGCGACTGGTGAGGATATCAATGTGATCCAAATCTGTTGTGATCCGGAATTTGATACACGAAGTGATGCAGAACTGATTACAAAAATGAGGAAGAAATCAAAAGGGATGATTTTGTTCTAGCAGCTGTAAAACCGCAACGAATGAATGATAGAGAAACGGAAACAATCACAATCTCTCTTTCAGATTTTTGTTTTCGTAACTTAATTATGACAATGGTTAAGGTTAAAGATAATGTATTTAAACCCAATCTGATATGGTTGGTCCGACCACAATCTAGAAAATATATTTTATAAGTTCATATTACTTTGTGATACCGGTTTATTTGTAAAATTTTTGGTTATTGCGAATATGAAAGTTGAGATTATATAATAAGATCAGCAAACCAAACAAACCTACTCAAGTGGAGAAACCGAAGATAAGATTGCCGGTTCCATGTTCCCCTAAACCCAATCTCAATGCTTTGTCTTCTTTCAACATCTCTCCTCTTTTTAAGCCCACCTTTCTCCCTTTTCTACTCTATCTTCTTTTCTTTGAGTTAAAAAATTGTGTTGTAGCCTATTAAATAATGTTCTTAGGTTACTCATTTCCTTTTAAGGGTTAAAAACAAATAATATGGATCAACAGCTATGTTTACCGCGTTTCTTACATTTAAATAAAGGTAAACAAAATAAGACTAATTTATCTATTTATAAGATGAATATAGTTTTCATAAGAGCGCGAATATAACATATTTTTTTCCATATACAACAACACTATTCAAATTCGGATCTAATACTATCGAGTAGAACAATATACAGTTACAAACCAAATGATGTAAGATAATAGATTATCTTTGTGAGCCCATAATATAGACAATGATATAATAAAATATTAATGTCCAAAGTTATGATTTCATGAAAGTATAGATCCTTGGGGAACCCAAAACCAACCAGCCATGCATATCCCAATGTCAATGCACCTAAAAAATCAAGACCATGTTCATCTCCTCTTATTTTACTTCCTTATTATTTACGACACCTCTTCTTCTTTTTCTTTTCTATATATATACTCTTCAAATCCTTTTTCTCCATCATCACAAATCTTCTTCCTTCACCCACAAAAGGTTTTTTTTTTTGGGAGGCACCCAAATTTTCAACTTTTGATCACTAAAACATAATAGAAACCCTAATTTTCGACCCCATGGCAGGATTAAAGAGAAAGTTTAACAAAGGTCATGCCTTTACAAGCAAATGTGTTTCCTTGGTGAAGGAACAACGAGCTCGACTCTACATTCTCCGCCGTTGTGCCACCATGCTTTGCTGCTGGTACATCCATGGCGATGAGTAGAGAGAACCCTTTGACTTCTCCTTCATATTAACCTCTACATATTAGTATATCTGTATATAGATCTTCTCCTTCCCATGTTTCTTCTTCTTGAAGCTCCATTGATGTTGGTGGCTCGTGGCTGCTTGGTTGCATGGCTTGAACCCTCTCCAAGAACGTTTGATACTCTCTCTTCATTTGGTGTAATAACCCCATGCAAAATCTTGTTACGTTTTTTAACCAAAAGAATTCATCTTTTAGGTTTTTGTTTTCATCGGTTATTTTACATCAATCAGAAGATACAGATTTTATCCGCCGATTGAGCTGGCGGAGTTTGGATGAAGTTATTATGTAAGAAAACGAGTTTGAAATCTTTGGATTTAGTTTCATTTTGACCAAAGAAGTCTCTTTTGGTTATGTAAGATCTTGTTTGATTGTTGCCTCTAGTTGTAATAATAATGCGACGACAAACTAATAAAACTTTAATTTTGGCAAAATTAGGTTCTTTTATTGGCTCAAACTGAAACTAAACAAACCAAAACTCATCTTATTATACTTTAAGAACCAACGTCTTAACCGGGTTCCGGCTCAGTTAAGATTTATTCCAAGAACCTACAATAGTTCCGTTTCAAAAAAACAGAGCACTCCTCAAAGAGAGGACATTTGAAGTTCATTATCGGGTCCAAGCCTAACCGAGTTCACGTAATCAGTCATGCAATGATCCGACAGACCAGGAATCACCAGCCCCATGAGCCTAAACAAGATCCTAAACCATCCTTCTTTGTAATCCGGTCCATGAGTGTACCCCATCGTCAAGCCTCTAACCAACTCCCAAACTGCAATAACATGCCCAAGAATCTCGTAACGCAGACCGTAAGGGTTCGGGTCCGGCTCATCCTCTGCTTTCTGTCAAGTATTCAAGAAATCGATTATCAGTTAAATCAATTTCACATTTTTAAATCTAAAATCCTTAAATGTTGTTTTAAGTGATGATAGGCATTACTGTTTCGTTGTAGAAACTGTCATAGAAAAGACAGAGCCCAAAATGTTTGTAGAGGAACGTTTTGTCGTCGTAGGGCAATCTTGGGACAAGATCGTTGCAGTAAACAACTCGGAAGTATCGGTCTACGGGTTGATTCAGTTGAGCTTTCATGAATAACCCGACATCTCTGTTCCCGATTCTTGGTTGTCCAAACGTGTAAACTCCAAGCAGCCTCTTCATTATCTCTGTTTCCTCTTTCAACACCAGCAATGTGGGAAACAGTATCGCTAAAGCACCTCCTAAGCTGTGACCAGTGACAACAAACTGAGCGTTTTCGTGTTCCGAAAGCAAACGTTTCAGAATGACTCGAACTGCATAATAGGCGCTTCTCTCTACCATATCTAGGAGATTCTTTTTACTATTCTCTTCCTCAGAAGAGGTTTGCTCGAAGAGATTGTAATGGAAAGTGGGAGTGTCGTCTCTGTTGCCTAAACCCATGGCTTCAAGGAATCCCATGTGAAGCTTTCCCACATTGGGGATTTCGTACCACGAATAGTCGAAATCTGTTCCCCAATCATCAGCATCAAACGGTTCAGTGCCTCTGAAGCTGATTACTATCAAGTTTGCATCTTTCTGCTTATCCGTAAATATAAAAACTTGTGTAGACATCTGCTTCTGATAATCTGCAAAGATAGACAAAAACAACACATCCATATATAAACTAAAAACTGTCTAATTAAGCAATGCTATAAGGCTAAATCTTGCTAGCTAAATCTCACCATTCCAACAATCCAAGAACTCCACCAAATTCATCTGCAGACCATTAAAAGATGAAAACTTTATAAAGTTGGAAACTTTTTTCTCATGAAATGTGCTTAAAGTTTTTGACTTAGTAAAACTTGCCTTCCAATGAAGATCAACAACGTTTTCAACAACCTTGGCGTTCTCATACGCAAGCTTCGACGCCATCACACACAAATCCATAAGCCCACGACTTCCCAATTCGATTTCAACCTTTCCAGAAGAACCCGAATTGACCGAGTCAATGCCCTCCAAGTGTTCGACAAAATTCCATTCCTTAAACAGACTAATTCTCCCATCAAGCTGCCCAAGTGTACTAACAAACGTCACAGAGCCTCTTTCTGGAATCACAACTTTCGCTACAACACAATTTCATTGTACATTAAAAAATCAACCAAACTCATTAAAAAAAAACGCTTTTTTTGATTCAAAGTTTCTAACTTTACTTACCTTGAATCAACCGGAGAAGCAAACCGAAGAATCCACCATTCGCAGAGAACAGATTAAGGAAGAAGTCAACGACGAAACCTGTCAATTCCATTGGCGTTCGGAGAAGTCTGATGATCTTACGAACCAGAATCGAAACCACAATTACCCAACGGTGATCGTCTGCTTCCTCATCAATCATCATCGTACTCCATTCGCGGTTATCAGGCCTCTCCAAGAACTTTGCCTTGCTCGTTTGGTCATCTCTCACACCGTACCAGAACAAGTCTCTGTACCCACCTCGGTGCGGTCGAACAATCAAGTAGTTCGAACCCTGACCCGGATTCGAACCCGAACCCGATTCGTTGTCTTTGTGCATGTCTCTGGTTTTTCTCTCTTCTCTGTTTTTTTTTCTATTCAATGGAGACTAGCTTATACCATAGATATATGTATGTATATGCATGCATATATAGCTCTGGTTTTTTTTAGAATTTAATTTGTTGCAGAGAGGAGACTCAGCATCTGCAGAATTCAACAAAATTGAAGCAATAGTATTCGCCGGGGTTCACAGTTCCTAATAGTGGGTTGAGCAACACAGAGGCAAAGAGGCCCGAATCGCTCCCTTTACCTGGAATATGAACCCTTGCTTGTAAACATTTCGACTTCAAGAATGATTTCTTGGATCCTCTTCGGTCTTTTCTTTCTTTTTTTTTTTTGCAGAAAAACTTTGGTCATTGTTCATTTTTTTTTATTAGGGGACTGCAGATTCTGATTTTTATTGAGCTTGTAACTTGTAATTTTTACTTTTTATTTTAAAATTATTAATTGTTAATGAGAAAACCAAAATATTTTTGTCAATACTCAATATATATTGACGCTAAAATTGTTATGAGGTTTTTAGCTGGCTAAAATAACTAGTTTTAGAAAGTTGCACTAGTCATTTGGACGAAAAGAAAGAAAAAAAAATTCAAAAACTTACTGCTGTTGTGAATTGTGTCTTTCATTAATAGAATAAGGGATATATATACAAGGATAATAGCAGGATACAGAGAATAAGGTAAAACCCTAATGGGCCATGGGCCGGTTATGGAGTCCATCCATATGGTTTATAACACTCCCCCTTGGAAGACATAACCGTGCCCGATACTAAACCGGGATCTCTATAATGCGTTGGGGAATGTTGCCTCATTAAAACCTTACCAGGAAAACCCAGTGGGACAAAACCATGGTGAAGGAAAAAGAGTACAACACGCATTACTCCCCCTGATTTGAGCATCACTGTCGATCTTTAAGTCCGCGCATCCCGATCTGATGAATGAGCTTCCGGAACGTTGAAGTCGGCAATGATTTGGTGAATAGGTCGGCTGAATTCTCACTTGACCGGATCTGTTGAACTTTGACCTGACCGTCCTTCTGTAATTCATGAGTGAAGAAGAACTTGGGCAGAATATGCTTCGTTCGATCCCTCTTAGTGTAGCCATCCTTGAGTTGAGCAATACAGGATGCGTTGTCTTCAAATATGATGGTCTTTGATGTAGTAGTAGATGCGCCTTAAGGAAGGCTGCCTACGTACCAGTGGAAGGGATCAAGCCACACGTAGTTCCTATTCATTGACCATGCCATAATCTGATCGAACGAAGAACCTGCATCAGCAAATCAAACTAAACCAAAGCAAACTGGCCCTTCTTTGGTTAGATCAGTATAGAACAAAACCCAAGTAAACAACGCAGGAAGAATAGACTTTAAAACTTAGCCAAACCTTCCTTTAACCCTTTCCAGTGCCTTTGGGTTGATCATGAACTAAATTTAGACAGGAGACTCACGGCAAAACAAATGTTTGGTCTAGTGTGTCTAGCCAAATTCATTAGAACTCCTATGGCACTGAGGTTTGGCATTTCTGGACTGAATAGATCACTATCCAATCTGAGGCTTCTCACCACCATTGGGCCTGGTCAATGGGCGGGCCTGGTCCTTATTAAATCTCCTTGAGTACTCTTTCAGTGTATGCCATTTGATGCACAAGAATTCCATTATTCACATACTCAGGTTGTAACCCCAAACAGAACTTAATTATTGCCTAGGTCTTTCATTTCAGATTCTTTCTTTAGATATACTCAACTGTTTGGTCGATTACCCAGAGGTTTAAATCATTCATATACACTGCTATGATTACAAATCCTTTGTTTGCAAACCTCTTGATAAAAATACATGGACTGATCGGATCGTTTTTATAGCTTTCTCTGATGAGATATTCGCTTAACCGGTTATACCACATACGTCCGCTTTGTTTCAGTCCATATAAGGATTTGTCCAGCCTTATGCAGTGCTGTTCTCGAGAATCTTTCTTATCTTTGAGCTCAATACCCTCTGGTAATCTCATATATTATCCAGTGGACATATATAAATATGCAGGCATTACATCCATTAGCCGCAAATCTTTCTCTTTTATATAGCCAGACTTAGCAAAGATTTAAATGTCTTAGCATCCACCACAGGGGAGTATATCTCCTCTATTTCTGGTCTTTGTGTGAATCCTTGTGCGACAAGCCGTGTCTGATATATCACGCTTTCACTATGTTTATTTCACATAATCACAAAGACTCATTTGTCCCACTGGCTTTACATTGAATGGTGTCCTTCGTATTGGACCAAACACATTCTTCTTCTTGATAATTATTAGCTCCACGTTTTATGGTCTTGTACCATTTTAATCAATCAGGTCTTTGAGTGCACTCTAGTATAGACGTGGGCTCCTAATCCTCATTCATTTCAGTTGCTACCTTGTGCGCAAATATTTTATCATTGATGTCGATATCTTTTCGGTTCCATTGTATTCTAGACATGATATAGTTTATAGAGATCTCTTTATACTTTCAGGACCTTGAGGTTTGGCGTCCCAAACCTCATTGATTGGTACCTTAGGGTTATGTCTATTAGCCGGCCATGTCTATGGTTTCTTGAACCTTCTCGGTTCCCCTTGCACCTTTCTTTGATTTCCGAGGGTTCTTATCTTTGGAACCTTTTGGGTCTACCACGTTTCTTACGTGTTGTAGCCTCTGTAGCAACTTGATTGTGTTCCTTGTGAACATCAATACGTACTGGTGCATTACAAGCTGGTATGTACGATTTTGTTACTCTCTTTGGGTCATTATAGGAATCTTGGCAACTGTTTTATTTAGATTTTGCAGATATATAGTCTTTTGGATCTCTGATGGAGTCCGAGGATCTTACCATGTGAAGGATGTTTGATTCCATGTAAGTTCTTTGACCAGCTTGTTAGTCTCTCCACCCAGTGTTGGGAAAACGGATTCATTGAGATGACAATCCTTGTATCTGGCCTTTGGCTCGAGATACTTAATGATGGTGAGAGAATCATTTTTAACGTATATTCCCATCTCCTTTTGAGGTCCCATCATTTGCTCTCTGTGGTGGTGCTATGGGTAAATAGGTGACACACCCAAATGTCTTTAGATGGGAAACGTCTGGCTCATGACCTGTTAGCAATTGGGATGGGGAATATCTATGCTCATTAGATGGCCGAATGCGTATTAGTTCAGCAGCGTGTAAAACTGCATGTCCCCAAGCTGAGACCGGAAGCTGCGACCTCATGAGTAATGGTCGAGCAATTAGTTGAATTCGTTTAATGAGGGATTCAGCTAATCCGTTCTGTGTATGGACATGTGCCACAGGATGTTCCACACTTACCCCATGGCCATACAATAGTCATTAAATGCTTGGGAAGTGAATTCACCAGCATTATCTAAACGTATGGTCTTAAGAGGAAAATCTGGAAAATGGGCTCGCAATCTGATGATTTGGGCCAATAACCTAACAAACGCTTGGTTCCTAGAAGACAATAGGCAAACATGCGACCAGCGGGTCGATACATCGATTAAAACCATGAAGTACCGAAATGTTCCACAAGGTAGATGGATCGGACCACATATGTCTCCTTGAATTCGTTCCAGAAAATGTAAGGTCTCTTTAGACACTTTGACTGGTGAAGGTCGAGTGATAAGCTTCCCTTGTGAACAGGCTATGCACGTGTGGTGCTTAGGGAAAAACTCAGTTTTCTTTAAGGGTGTGCCCTTTAGAACTTTGAATTAATTTACGCATCATATTCGAACCGGGCTGGCCAAGCCGGTCATGCCATTAGTGAATCTCTCAGTAAACCCTTTTGTTTACTTTATTAGCCCTTATCATATTTATCTTGGCATAGTAAAGATCTATGATGCGGGTATAGTCTCTAAGACCTTCTCATGGTCTTGGGTGTTCTTAGTAATATATGGAAATCCTTTGTTCCCTTCACCCTTAGTTTCAATGTGGAAACCATTCAAACACATTTCTTTGAAACTCAACAAGCCCCTTTGAGCTGGGTGAATATGAAGCATATGAGGATGCGTGCCCTTGGGAATATGGGCCTGCCCTTAGCCTTCACTAAATTTAGCTATACCCGCAATTTGGCTAATGAACCATGTCTTTAGATATTTCGTTTATTGAATTCTCATAATCATCTATCTCATGGTTGAAATCTTCTTCACCATCGTGATGAACTAAATGAGCTTCTTGATTCTTTTCAAACTCTCTTGATAGAGATCAACGAGATGCTTAGGTGTCATGCACGTCTTAGTCCAATGGTTTCCCCATTCCTTATCAGTGGCAAACAAGTTTATTTGAGTGTTGTGGTTTGGGTATACCGCGGCCTCTACCTCGATTACGACCAAAGTCGGGTCGGCGGCCTTAACCATATGAATGGTTTCCTTGATCATAATATAAATTACAATTGCCACTTCTACCACGTTCATTCCATTTACCATGACTGTGGCCATGATACTTATCTCTTTGGACGTGGTTAGACTCTTTAGGCTCTTCAGCCCAACGGGCTTCTGATAATGGGGTAGGACCAGGAGGTCTCATTTCACTATTTATAACTCATTGTTTTGCTCAGCAAGTAGCATATCAAAATCAATGTTCTCATCACGGTTTCTCCAAAGCCTCACTCACTCTCTACAGAGGAGTCCTCCCCAAAAACAAGAGTTTAGACTTGCATATGTGGTAAAAACCTTTTTCACGATATTGTTGTTGAGGCAATATATTGTTTGTGTGAAAGGTCGAGAATGCTTTCTCTAGCAAGTCATTCTCAGTAACTTCCTTACCACGGAATCTCAGTATTGACACTATTTTAAATAGTGCTGAGTTATACTCATTCATGGATTTGAATTCCTAGAATCTAAAATTCTTTCGATCGAATCGGGCTTTTGGGTAATAGCACCGTTCTTTGGTGGTTATATTGATTTTTTTTTTTTTGATTACTCTGTCCTGAGGTCCAGAGGATTCTTAATAGTGAGGTACTGATTTTGAGACTCTCATTGAGGTGATGGCGTATGTTAGTAATCGCCTTATATCTTTCTCTTCTGGTGACATTGTTTCCTTCCACAATAGATTTACCAAGTCCTTTTTCCTTTATGATAATCTCAGTGTCCAAAGCCCATTTCAAATAATTGTCACCAGAGGCATTGAGTGCCGTGTATTCATAATAGTTGATTTCTGATATCTATAATATATAGAGTTAAATGAGAACTCATGTAATCGGTTAGGCCAAGTCATGCGGTATTTAAGACCGAGCCATGCTTGTCTTCAGCAAGTGTTTTCTAAACAATCATGTTATATATATATATATTGATGAAATCAACCCTAGAAGATTGATCTAGTATGCAACAACCAAACAATCGGATCATACTAGATTAGGATATTAGGATTTCGCGGTTAAGTTTTAGGGTTTTAGCATCCGCGATTTATAGTACTAGGGTTTTTGCTAGGATTTCGGTTTTATGTATGGAACTTTCTATTTATGGAAACTTTCCTTATATGGAACTTTCCATTTATGGAAACTATATATTTCTCATCTAGAAAGAAATCCTAAACAAACGTGTACTTTAAGGTTTTTGGAATATTTCCTTATGAAGGGGTTTCCTATTTTGGTAACTTTCTATTTTGGGAAACTTGCTATTTTACGAAACTTTCTATTTCTGTAAACTTTCCTTATATGGAACTTTCTATTTCTGGAAACTTTCTATTTCTGGAAACTTTCCATTTATGGGAAGCTTGATCTTAAACCGTGACTTAGGGTTTATTAAACCGGTTTAACCTAGGATTTAGGGTTTCGGTTTACTTTCGGTTTAACCTAGGGTTTATATTAAAACATTCAATCTATCATGCCATTAAACATCTTTCCATTCACTAACTTCTCAATTAATTCTCCAAATACATATGTCTTTGTATACATTTTTTATGCAAATTTTATCTTATCAAACTTTAATTGGATCATGTATATAAAGCATAATAAATAAATAGCACTTATCTTAATTGGAGAACTGAAACAGAGACCCGAGATCTGATACGGAGATTGGAAACAGTTATGTCTCTTAGCTGGTTGGGACCTCCTACAAAATCTCAATATATATAATCCTGATTCTTGAGAAACTCAAAATTTTGCTCATGAAAACATGGCTATTACATTAGTAAAAAAAATCCATCTTTAGTTTCCTATTTAATATCACTACTAATGATTAAATTCTTTTAATATTGTTGGTGCTATCAAACCAAACGAATTACTAAACAATAAAATAATGAATCAAATAACTGAGACATGTGGCGATGAAAACAATATATGAAGCCATGGGATCATGCATCGTAACCATAGTGATCATTATAATTTATAAAGTGAATTAAACTTTAGAACTTACACTATCGATTTATTAAACTGACCATCATGACAAACGTGACTACATGAATCGGTTGATTCATGAATAAAATCTATGATAAAACATGTGTTTCCGTGAATTAACTAAACGATTATTATATGTGCATGACGAATACATAATAAGTTTGTCATGGATATATAAAACCATGTATCAATAAAGTATACAAACAGATACTAAATACACGAGCAATAATCGATGCATGAGATAAACAAACAATAAAGTATCGATCTCAATAATTAAACAATAGAGCACTAAAGCATGTGTCGATCATAGAATAATATAGTTATATAGATCTTAATAATTAAACGACTGAGCACTAAAGCATGAATGTATTAATGAGGTCTAAGTATTATGATGAGTAATACACTTAGCTCGGTAGGAAACGAGACGGAGAGATAAGCGATATCGTTGAGGAACAAAGACGGTAGGGTTTTGGTTTTGGTTTTTGCGAGAGAGATTTAGGGTTTTAGAATTTTTTTTAATTTTTAGGGTAAGAAGCTATCGTGCTGATAACGTGTTGTGAACTATGTCTTTCATTAATAGTATAAAGGATATATATACAAGGATAATAGCAGGATACAGAGAATAAGGTAAAACCCTAATGGGTCATGGGCCGGTTATGGAGTCCATCCATATGGTTTATAACAGCTTATGATTTTTAGTATTAAAATGGCGTAATTGTAACAAAATATCACAACAAATACAGCAGAATCTTTGATGTGATATCTTTAGTTCAAATATGGTACTTTGAATTTGTAAAATATATAAAGAACTAGTTTTGACAAAAGACAAATAGGATATATGTATTTATTATAATTTACAAAACAAATGCTGTCTATAAAATAAAATATACTTCCTCTGTTCCTAGAAGATTGATGTTCTAGCTTTTTAATTTGTTCCACCAAGATTGATTTTCCAAGATTTTTGTTTTATTTTTTATTAATTGATATTAATATATCGTAAACTTCAAGGCGCAATGATTAACTGTTATACTATTGGTTCAAACTTATTAAAAAATGTTTGATATAAAAAAGTAATTGACAAATAATTAGATAATAATTGTTTCTTAATATATGTGAAAACTCTAAAACATCAATCTTTAACAAACAGATGGAATAGTATATATTTTTCTCTGTTTGTTTTTCTACGATTATTTGTGGTGGACTACTTGTTAACAAGTGGCTTATTTGATATTCCTAGAAACTAGTGTTGGAATAACTTTCAGTACTTTATTTTATTTACATCGTAAGATATAAATCATAAATATATACAATCCAGAGTCCTACACTCCGAAGGAATAAAACGACTAAAGGACATAAAAATACTTATTAACGACTAAATTTTGTGAACGTATTAACTTACAAATAATTGATAGGATTTAGAGTCTATATAAAAGGGTTTGTAGTGGGCTGATCGATTTATTAATTGACATTTTACTTTAAATTTCGTGGGTAGACAATTGATACACCATCGATTATAAAAAATATTGGACACTAAAGTAGTAAAAAAACGCATACACAAAACACACTAACACACACCGACCATTTTATTATGCGAGCAATATAGTTCTTCATCTGGACCTACCAAAATAACGTAATTAGGTCGCCTAGCTTTTGTAGCAATTGAAATCAAACGACGCGTCGTTTGTCGGCAACAAAATAAACGGCAACACGTTAGGCGTAGCCTATTCAGGGATCGAACGACGTCGTCGAGTGCTTAATAGTTTTTTTTTTTCTTGAATAAATATTTTTTAATAAATGTGTTTTGTCTTGTTTATTTCTGAAAATTATATTTGTGTGTTAAGTAGAAGTGTAGACCTCTCTCTTTTTCTTTCTCTGTTAAGGATTCTTCATTTTTAAAACCGATAAGTATTCTTTCGCTAATGTCACTAGAAGGTACCTAATACCTACTCCATGATACTCCCAAATGTCCAAAAATAACCCTATAAAACTTATAGCTTATAATGAATGAACTCAAAAATGACTAACATTAATGAGAAAAACAAAAACGATGATATAACAAAAATTAGGCTGACGAGATTATTTTTGTCACCTGATGAATACTTGTAGAAACACGTCAGGTTTCACTGAAGCTAAGCTAACTTGTTTGTATGTCGTTTTTTTTTTCTACTTTGTTCTTAATATCTGTTTTTTAAATATTTAGTTGTAATTTTAATCAATAAATCTCTGAAAAACAATTATATATATAAATGCTGGAGAGATACATCATATCTTTCCTTATATATAATTTATACTGTCAGCGTCACCCCTTCTTGCTGGCACACGCTTGGCTTCAAGCCTCGATTGATCTATTCATGTACCTAAATTCTAACATAATTCAGTTTTAACAATATTTAAATTATTATTATTATTTTTTTGGTAAAATTAAATTATTATTATTATTTTATATTAAATTAAATTAAATTAAATTAAATTATTTTATTTTATTTATGTGTGCATATATAATAAACAAAGTCCAAGGGATTTGTAGTAAACAACAGTATACAATTTCATGGACCTATATAATAAAAAGCTATTGTCTAAATTTAATATTACCAGGGATCCCAATATACCATTTATATGATAAATGAATTGTAGGAACGGTTAAATTTGGGCTAATTTTGGGTTTCCAACTAAAAACCAATTGACAATTAGTGGATTGGCCATAACCTTTTATATATTATTGATTGTCCCATCAAACTTCCGATGTGGGACTTGGATTGTATCTCCAACAATCTCCCCTTCAATCCAAGGACCACATGGATCTTAATACACCTCCTCGATCCCTCACTCGAACCGATAATAAGCCTCTTTCTCGGGCCCCCATTACTCGGGTTTGAGGTATGTCCGTATCCACTTTTCTAGGTCCATCAGAATTTGAACTTTGGGCTCTGATACCATGTTAAATTTGGGCTAATTCTGGGCTTCCAACTAAAAACCAATTGGCAATTAGTGGATTGGCCATCAAACTTCCGATGTAGGACTTGGATTGTATCTCTAACAGGAACGTATAGATAGATGTGGGCATGGTGTTCTTAAATATACTCATCAAAAACATTAGTTTTTTTTTTTCTGTTAAAGAAAATCATCAATTTGTACTATTATTCTTAAATGCTAAACTAAAAACCCCATATCACACATATATATATATATATATATATATATATATATATATATATTTATATTTCTCGTCGGTGCGTTAGAAAACTAATATCCAAACACGTATTTTTTTCGCCGGTCAAATATCAAGAACAAGTTAATAATTAAATTGATAAGAAAGCGAACGTACACGAAGAAATTTTCAACGAAGACATAGTATGGAAATGAGAGGCAAACCACGTACAATGGCCGATTAACACGTTTTAACAAAACTAAGCCTTCACATAAAATTGGGATAATCTAAACTAAATGATTGATTATCGATGATGTAACTTTTTGTTTGACAATAATTTGGAAGTTAACGAAATGATTGGCATATATATAAATGCTGAATATCAGGACCGGCAAATTGAAGTATTAATTAGTACTCCCTCCGTTTCGCTTTATTTGTCGTTTTAGAGTTAAAATTTTGTTTCATAATAGTTGTCGTTTTAGTTTTAGGTTTTCGATGCAAATGTTTGGTAAAAATTCAAGTTCTATCTCTACTGTTTTAATGTTTCGGCCAATGAATTTTTTTATAAATATATTAATAAAGGGTAAAACAGAAAATTTAATGTTTTTCTTAATTTGTGTGAAAAAACCTTAAACGATAACTAAACGAAACGGAGAGAATAGTAAATAATTTTTTGCTAAGTTATCTTTTCTAGTACGAATAATCAAATTACTTGGATTTATTTCCGTCTAGAAGAAAAGGTCACATTTGCTACAAGAATCTCGTGAGTTTCTTTAATAAGGTTTTGTTAAGTACCTTATTATACTCATAATTGCGACATTAATGCGTGTTTTTACTCTTATTTTACCCACATGTCTCTTCTTTACAAGCAAAACAAACTACCTTTTTCTGCACAAACAAACTCACTTTTAATTTAGTAAAAACAATTAACTTTTTTCACTCTATTTCCTTTTTTGATTCCACTTAGATGTGAAGGGAAAGTAATTAATTCTTCAAAGCAATGATGGAAAGACCCAATCATAACCAATCTTCAAAGTAATCTTATACTTATGTAAGCTTCGTTTTTATTTTTCTTATTATAACAATTAATTCAGTATATGAAATTTTCATACATAAGCTAAAAAGGAAATTAAAACACCAAAAAGAAAGAAGAATATACAACCTATAAAAGCGCGTAGGCCTTATGAAAACTACAGCTAGTTATTATTTAATTTTGTATTTTTATTTTCTTTTAATTTGTGGAAATGAGAGAATTCACAAAAACCAAAAAAGACAATGCGTCAGACCATAACCATGATACACCAACCAAGATTAATTATTTTAAACAAAATTTTCATGAAAAACTAGAAAGGAAAATTAGCATAATAAGTGTAACATTAACTAATATTAAATGAAAAATTAGTAGTACTAACTAATAAACAAATGTAAAAAAAGTATATGGGAAGAAATAATAAAATAAAAAGCAAAGCAAAGCGCCGAAGCCTATTTGTAAGGCTCTTGGATTCTTTCTTACTGATAGCAAATCGTGCTTGCCAGCTTTTTACTTGATAAATTCGTCTTATGGCTTAAACTGTATAAAATCTAGCTTAAACAAAATTTATCCTCAAAAGTTTATTAAATTAATAATAAAAATTCTCTGCATTTTTTTTATACAAATTTGGGTTTTTGCCATTTGGGTTTTCTTCTGTCTCATCTGGTTTTAGAGAGAGAGAGAAGTGAGAGGAGAAGGAGAAGGATGAAGAAGATGACTGAGAATCGGGTGGTTTTGGCTCTGCTTATACTCTGCATTGTTGGGTTTGAGCCAAGTTTCATCCATGGAGCTACAGATTCATCAGATAGTGAGTTTTTACTCTTTTTTTTCTTTTTTGCTTTCTTCGAAAATCTTCCTAAAAGTCTCGATCTTTTTTCAGGTTTTTAATCCATCATTTGTGTAGTTTTATCGATGATTCTGGGTTTATCTTTCATCTAAAACCTTTGATTTCTTCATAATCATCCACAAAACTCAAAACTTTTGTGTCATAATGTTCTTTTCTTCAAAATAGGTTTTGTTTCGACCAAATGAGTTTTTTTTTTTCTTTCCCAAATCTCAAACCTTTTTCCTTTTTTCACACACTTTATGTTTTGTTTTTCTTTCTGTTCCTTTCTTGTGTGTTTCTTCTCTTTTCTGAGTTTTTTTTTTTTTTTTGTTCAGCCTCAATCACTTCTCTAATTAGACCGGAAAATCTTTAAGTTGTTTAGTTCATAAAACCCCTAATGATTCTCAAATCTTGGATCTATTTCATGGAACCGACAAAAAAAATCAAGATGATTATGATGGTTTGGAATAGTTTCCTCATGGTGTCTGTTTCTTAATATGTGCAGCTTCAGCGTTAAACACCATGTTCAGCTCCATGAATTCTCCAGGACAGCTATCACAATGGACAACATCAGGAGGTGATCCTTGTGGCCAAAACTGGAAAGGCATAACTTGCTCTGGCTCAAGAGTTACTCAAATGTAATCACTTTTGTATCAAATTCAAGATCACTTTGTTTTGTTTCTTGTATCCATGCCTTAATACATTTATCTACTTGCAGAAAGTTGTCAGGTCTTGGACTTTCTGGATCACTTGGATATATGCTTGATAAATTGACTTCTGTTACTGAGTTGTATGATTCATCTTCCATGATACTCCAAAGTTTCTACTTTTGTGTATTTCGTGGTGTGGCTTATAACCGTGTATTGTTTTGGTGAAACCTGCAGTGATCTAAGCAACAATAACATTGGAGGCGATTTGCCGTATCAGCTTCCTCCAAACTTGGAACGATTGTATGTTTGATGATTCTCTCTGTTATATGTTCTACAAATTTCTCTGTTTGTTTTGCAAGTTGATAAATTTCTGATTTTGTCTAGGAATCTTGCTAATAACCAGTTCACTGGATCTGCTCAATATTCCATTTCTATGATGGCACCTCTTAAGTACCTGTAAGTTCTTGAATTATTTATTCTCAAACATCTCTTGGAGAATGATTGGTTATTTAAATGCTCCATTGGTTTTGTCCAGCAATCTTGCTCATAACCAGTTGAAGCAACTAGCTATTGACTTCACAAAACTCACCTCTCTCTCTATCTTGTAAGATCCTATTTTTTTCCCGGGTTAAAGAAATAAGTTAAAAAACTTGGTTAGTTAATAAACAAAGTTTTTGTTTGTGTTTCAGGGACCTCTCTTCCAATGCTTTTACGGGGTCCCTCCCAAACTCTTGTAGCTCTCTTACGAGTGCAAAATCAATGTAAGACTTCTTTAAGTAGGTCTCTATGTATTGATAAAAAAAACTCACTGTAAGTGACCCAGTTAATACTAACATTATGTTTTCTGAACTTTACAGTTATCTTCAGAACAATCAGTTCTCAGGCACCATTGATATCCTAGCCACTCTTCCTCTCGAAAATCTGTGGGTAACTTAAGCTTATCCAGTTTTAGGAATTTTTACCTGTAGACACCACTTGAATGTTGTTCTTGCTGAATGATTTCTCCTCAGGAATATTGCAAACAACCGATTCACAGGATGGATCCCATATTCTTTGAAAGGCATTAACTTGCAGTAAGTTTTTCATTACTTTCTTCGATTCGTGGATCTTTTCTCTAATCTCACTAATTTTTTCCTGAATGATTTTGGAAACAGAAAAGATGGTAATTTATTAAATTCTGGGCCTGCACCTCCACCACCTCCCGGTACACCTCCGATTAGTAAATCACCTACTCCGAAATCCGGGAACCGTGAAACTCGGTCCAATGGTGATTCCAGCAGTAGCAAAGACTCCAGCAAATCAGGGCTTGGAGCTGGTGGAATAGCAGGAATAGTCATTTCATTGTTGGTTGTAACAGCAGTCATAGCTTTCTTCTTGATCAAGAGAAAAAGATCAAAGCGGTCATCATCCACCGATATTGAAAAGACTGATAATAACATTAACCAACCCATTATACTAGCGTCAAATGACTTTCATCATGGTAATAACACGTTAAACCTTTTTTGTCAAAATGTAATATACATTAAAAAATCTTATGGTTGTCTAACTTTTGTAATCATCTGGTTGCAGAGAATAAGTCTGTACAGAATCCACCATTAGTTGAGACAAAGAAACTGGATACTTCATTGTCGATGAATCTACGTCCTCCACCAGCTGAGCGACATAAGTCGTTTGATGACGATGATTCAACAATGAGAAAACCCATTGTAGCAAAGAAAGCTGCTGTTGTTGTTCCTTCAAATGTGAATACGTATACGGTTGCAGATCTTCAAATAGCTACCAACAGTTTCAGCGTAGATAATCTTCTTGGTGAAGGGACATTTGGAAGAGTATACAGAGCTCAGTTTGAAGATGGAAAGGTATTTAATTTTATATAATTGTAAGAGCACAATGTCATAATATTCTGCTGCTGAGATATTGTTTTGATCTAATAGGTACTTGCTGTGAAGAAAATCGACTCATCTGCGCTTCCCACGGATACGGCTGATGATTTTACCGAAATAGTATCGAAAATAGCGCATTTGGATCACGAAAATGTCACAAAGCTTGATGGTTACTGTTCTGAACACGGGCAACACTTGGTGGTCTATGAGTTCCATAGAAACGGCTCATTGCATGACTTTTTACATCTTGCGGAAGAGGAAAGCAAACCGTTGATATGGAATCCCCGTGTCAAGATCGCTCTTGGCACTGCACGTGCATTGGAGTAAGTCTTTAAACATCTCAATCACATTATTGCTCGATATACCAGCAGGCAGCAGAGCCTCATGGAAAGTATTGTTGTTGTTGCAGGTACTTGCATGAAGTTTGCTCACCATCTATAGTCCACAAGAACATTAAATCAGCAAATATTTTACTTGACTCAGAGCTGAACCCGCACCTCTCAGACTCGGGTCTTGCTAGTTTCCTTCCCACTGCAAATGAGGTATATATAATGTTGTAGGCTTAACTTCTCAGAACTCTAATATATCTCCCTTTTGTTACTCCATTGAACCTGTTCCTTAGCATTCTATTATGTTGTGCAGCTACTGAACCAAAACGATGAAGGATACAGTGCACCAGAAACTTCAATGTCAGGCCAATACTCTTTAAAGAGCGATGTTTACAGTTTTGGAGTAGTGATGCTTGAGCTTTTAACCGGAAGAAAACCATTCGACAGGTACTATTACGATCCATATCCCTTGCCATCCTATTGTAAGAGAAAATATGTTCTGAACTAAAGCAAGTCTTGGTGATTGTTGTGTGTGACAGCTCAAGGTCAAGATCTGAACAGTCATTGGTAAGATGGGCAACACCTCAGCTTCACGACATTGATGCTTTGGGCAAAATGGTTGATCCAGCTCTCAAAGGGCTTTACCCGGTTAAATCGCTCTCCCGATTTGCAGATGTTATCGCCCTTTGCGTTCAGGTAATCATCTGTATAACAAAATGAATGAAATGTGATGATCTGAACAAATAAAATCTGAATGTAAATTGTTCTTTTAATCTGTTACAGCCAGAGCCAGAGTTTAGACCACCAATGTCTGAAGTGGTGCAGGCGTTGGTTGTATTGGTGCAGAGAGCTAACATGAGCAAGAGAACTGTCGGAGCCGGGTCCGGTAGCTCCGGCGTCAATGATTACATGTAAATTCTTTACCTGATGAGAACCAACAAAAGAAAACATAAAAATTTGCCCTTTTCTCTTGTCTTGTCGGATTCTGGGCCGGACGACAACAAGTGAAGTGACAGAGACAAGACAAAAAAAACAAAATCCTTTTTTTTTTTTGGTTTCATAAAACTGATGAGAGAATAACAGCACAACAAACCCTTTACGCATTGTACACTCCCATGTTTCTTTGTAATTTGTTCCCAATTTGTAGCTTTTTTAGATTCCGACAACATGAACAAAACCATCCCCTTTTGTGAGTTCCGATCAAAGACGGTATTTTTCCATTGTAATCTTTTATTTTGTTTGAATAAATTTCATGTTAATAAATTGGAATATGATCGATTTCAAGTTGTGTGCTGCTTCTGAATTGACTGAAGGCATGTTTTATAGCGATCTTGGATTTTCACCGGCATTGAAGGCGACGACGGAACCGTAAACCAACATAAATATTAGAAACCCGACCCGAAACACTTCAGTGCAACGTGGATATGTCACGTGGACGCTTTTATGACACGTGGCAGACATTCGACTATAGTAATGCACACCTCACGTCTGAATCAAACCCATATAATATACACGAATTCTTGAAACATTAAGCAAAGAAAAAGGTTGAGGGGGGAAATCACAAGAATGATGATCGGAAAATTGTGTAGATCTGTGGGAACCGTCGGAAAGTGTGATGGTCGGCATTATGGCGTGAGGACGATGGTTGGAAAAGCCTCGAACCGAGCTGGTGTTCATGGTTCGAAACTTCCCAACGCTAAAGCACTTGACAATGTTAGTCAATAATTAGTTGAGATTTCATAATTTTCATTTTTGTTTTGTTTGTTACTAAGCTATCTTTCATAGTAATTATGAGTTATATGAGATCAAATTATTTTAATGCGTAGGAGGAAGAGATCAGGGAGAGGATTAGTAAAGGGAGTGAAGACAAAGAACACAAAAGAAGAGAGGTTGAGAAAAAAGTTGAAGGCTCTCGGAGAGGATCTAACGGCGAAGATGCATCTTCCGACCGGTGATGATGGTCATGGTTTTTATTTCCTGCTTAATCTCTATAATTTTACAATACGCATTCTAGTAATCTTTTTTTTTTTTTGGTATGAAAAGGGAGTCTAGCTCCCATTTATTAAAAAAAAAAAAAAAAAAAAACAAACTACGAGCGAACTCGCCTTGGGCGCGCAGACCCAATAACGTCGTCGCTAAGTAGCGCAACAACAGCATCCGGAACAACAATACAAGTTGTTTGCCTATTGGTTTTCATTCTTGCATTCTAGTAATCTTTGTTTCTTCGAATCTTATTTTGGCTAAGTTTACTACGATTTTTCTAATTATGTGGTCTCGAATAAAAGAAAAATATAATATATGCATTTATCGTGACTTAAAAAGCCCAAAGAGTAAAGGCCCATTAAGTCTGGCTTATCCATCTCCCTCTTCTTCTCTGTCTCGCTCGTCTCTACAATCACAATCACAGTCACAGAGGATTACTGACTGTAATTGTTCTGGTCGTGGCACAGAGAGGATAGTTTGAATTTTCGCCTTCTCTCGCTCCTGAGCTGAAGAATCTCCAATGGCTTCTTTAGGTACGTTGACATTCTTATTTAGAACATTTTGGATAATTGGTTCGAATTCTTACCCTTGATGATCATGATTCAAAAAACATTCAGATGTTGTCACTACACAAGCTTATCTTACTCCATTGAGGTCTCAAACTATCAACCATGCTAAATTCTTACAAATCCCATGGAGACAATTTGTCTTCAAAAAGCCTTTAGGTCTCTGTAAATCCACCAAACTCGACGAAGCCGTGACCTTGATAGAGAAGTCATCAACCTCACCGTCCAATCTCTCTACTCCCGAAGCTTACACAGACCTACTTCATGCTTGCATCTCCGCTAAATCGCTTCACCATGGTATAAAAATCTGTTCTTTGGTTCTCAACAATCCTAGTCTCCGTCACGATCCCAAATTGCTTAGCAAGCTCATTACCCTTTTCTCGGTTTGTCGCCGATTGGATCTCGCTCGGAAAATCTTCGACGATGTCACTGATTCGAGTCTACTTACTGAGAAAGTCTGGGCAGCGATGGCGATTGGGTATTCTAGAAACGGGTCACCAAGAGATGCTTTGATCGTGTATGTAGATATGTTGTGTAGTTTCATTGAGCCTGGGAATTTTTCGATATCTGTAGCGTTGAAAGCGTGCGTGGATTTGAAAGATCTTCGGGTTGGTAGAGGAATCCATGGCCAGATTGTGAAACGTAAGGAGAAGGTTGATCAAGTGGTGTATAATGTGCTCTTGAAGCTTTACATGGAACGTGGCTCATTTGATGATGCACGTAAGGTGTTCGATGGAATGTCTGAGAGAAATATTGTTACTTGGAATTCTTTAATTTCGATACTCAGCAAGAAAGTTCGGGTTCATGAGATGTTTAATTTGTTCAGAAAGATGCAGGAAGAGATGATTGGGTTTAGTTGGGCGACTTTGACGACAATATTACCCGCTTGTTCACGTGTCGCTGCTCTTATCACTGGGAAAGAGATTCATGCGCAGATTCTGAAATCGAAAGAGAAACCTGATGTTCCGTTGCTTAATTCATTGATGGATATGTATGGGAAATGTGGAGATGTTGAGTATTCTCGGAGAGTCTTTGATGGGATGTTAACTAAGGATTTGACTACATGGAACACGATTCTAAACTGTTACGCAATCAACGGAAATATCGAAGAAGTGATAAATCTGTTTGAATGGATGATAGAGTCAGGCGTCGCACCAGATGGGATTACCTTTGTTGCTTTGTTATCCGGGTGTAGCGATACAGGGCTAACGGAATACGGTATAAGTTTGTTTGAACGCATGAAAACTGAATTCAGAGTTTCACCGGCCTTGGAACATTATGCTTGTTTGGTTGACATCTTGGGCCGAGCTGGTAAGATCGAAGAAGCAGTCAAGGTAATAGAAACAATGCCATTTAAGCCAAGTGCATCCATTTGGGGATCACTGCTCAACTCTTGCAGGCTCCATGGGAATGTTTCAGTGGGGGAGATTGCAGCAAAAGAGTTGTTTGTTCTTGAACCTCATAATCCAGGGAACTATGTTATGGCTTCGAACATATATAGCTGAAGCAAAGATGTGGGACAATGTCGATAAGATTCGAGAGATGATGAAACAAAGAGGGATCAAAAAGGAAGCTGGTTGCAGTTGGGTACAGGTTAAAGACAAGATTCAAATCTTTGTCGCAGGAGGTGGTTACGAGTTTCGTAATTCGGATGAGTATAAGAAAGTATGGACAGAACTACAGGAAGCAATTGAAAAATCCGGTTATTCTCCTGATACGAGCGTGGTGCTTCATGATGTTGATGAAGAAACTAAGGCAAATTGGGTTTGTGGACACAGCGAAAGACTCGCGGCAACCTACTCCCTAATTCACACAGGTGAAGGGGTTCCAGTTAGGGTTACCAAGAATCTCAGAGTATGTGCAGACTGCCATTCATGGATGAAGATTGTATCGCAAGTAACTGGGAGAGTTATAGTCCTCAGAGACACCAAACGATTCCACCATTTCGTTGCCGGCATTTGCTCATGTAAAGACTACTGGTGACTGGTGAGGTATTATTCTATGTGCAACAAGTGAGTAGTAGAAGACAAAGCCAGACTTTTGGGGAACTGTAATCACTGATTTCACGCTGATTGCGTCGACAAGTGGCTTTGAAGCAAGCAAGGTTGGTTCGGTGCAGCCAGGAAGGAGACCAGAACTTGGCGGGGACGAGGGTTTTACTTTTACTACAGACGTGGCCGTTACTCAAGACGCTGTTGTGGATTGTGGTAGATATTCTGGCAAACCTTGAAATTGGATCACCTAGGCCCATTATGGTAGCTAATTAACTAGCCCAATGAGCCCTAGTTCATCAATATGCAAGTGATTGATTTTGTCAACAAATCAAACTAAAGATAGTATTAAGAAAAAAATGATGAAAAACAAAATAATCAAGACAGAAGATTTGGATCGAGAAAAGTTCGTCAGCTTTACAATCTTTTAATCACTGACAAAATCAGCACGTGATCAGAAATTCGAATCTACAATCATGTAAACGGAAATTATTGTTATTCCCAATTGTAATTGAGATGGCTTTTGTTACGTTAATAGTTATTACGCAAAAAAAAAAAAAAAAAAAGCTGCCTTCACAATGTCGTGACTTATATTAGGATTGTAATTTGTAAATTTTGTCATTGTTATCTATAAATCAGTTACACAGAAAAAAGGCAACTATAAAAAAAATGGAAATTATTATTCCCAATTACAAGTGAGATGGGTTTTTGTTACGTTATTATAAGGGTTAAGTTGGAAATCAATACGTTTTTCAAACATAATTAGAAAAGTGATACGGTTACTATTTACAATGGGAAAAGCACCCAGTTTTCACTGTACACTACTGTTTATATGACTTCCAAACTCTCATCAAACCATTTTATTTACAAGCATGCCATCCAAATTAAAATAAATTAATTTTCTCTTTTTTTTACACATTTCGTCTGATCTCTTTAATCTTCTCTCAATTTTATTTTTTCATTTTCAAAATCATCAAAACCCTAAGCGTCGAATTCAATTTGCTTCCACAGAACAATAGATTTTCAAAATCACATATCTATATCGCTTCTTCAATGGCGTCCAAAATAGTGGCTGCTAAAGATATCATCACTTTACACGGATCTGCTGCCATCGTCAGCGAATTCTTCTTTGTGTATTTTCAATTTCTCACGGATATTATCACTTTCCGATTCTGTGATTTTTTCAGTGAAACAACAAATCTCCGGCGAAATCATAAAACAAATCTCCGGCGAAATCATAAAACAAATCTCCGGCGAAATCATCATCATCTCCGGCGATGAAGACGTCGGCTCCACGAGAATCTTGAGCGTTGAACAACCACCACCACATCTTATAATGGCAAATGCGATCACATTCTTCGAGCTCAACACCGGCGTTAAGTTCCCGTCGGTGGGTCTTGGAACATGGCAAGCTTCTCCTGGCCTCATCGGCGATGCCGTAGCCGCCGCTGTTAAGGTTCGCCGATGATTCCATACTCTGTTTCAATTAATTTTTTTTTGGTTATGCTTCAACTAGTATCACAGCCCAAGAAATCTCCTTCTTGCGATGGTATTTTCTTGGAACGATCAATCTCTTATGTCTTATGAAAATTGAAATGGGTCTTGTTTTTATTTGATTGTTTGATAAACAAAAAAGTTGGCTTTTTTCTCTATTAAATCTGATATCTGATTTGGGTTTTCTCTGTTATTCTCCTGATCTTTTTTTTCTCTAATTTGATGTTTTGTTTCCATGAAAAGTTTCAATCTTTTTGTAACAAAAACAAATATATATATATATATATATATTGTGACTTGCTCTGTTTTGGTTGTATAATTTGGACTTTGATTGTAACTTGGAAGTGGAAGACTCATAGATCTGAAGACATAAACAATGACAAAAACATGTGATTGTCCCTTTTCTTATGTAAAGTGTTCAACTTTGATTCGGCCATATGTACCTTCTATGCCCTACAATCTAGTCAACATAGTCAGAATTAAATGTCAAAACTATATGTTGCTTGTGTGTTTTGTTGTATTAGAAAAGATTTAGTAAGTGAATTGAGAAAAATGAAGAGAGCTTAAGGAGTATGGAAAATGTTGCAGGTGGGTGAAGTGGGAGAGCTATCAGAGATATTCCAATGGAAAGGAGAAGTGGCAAGAGGATGTCCAGATTGGTAAGAAGAAGAGAAATTGCATCTTGGAAAAAATAGATAAACAAGATTTTAAGAGATTTTGTCCATTTCTTTATAGAATCCAAAAACCAAGTTTTGTGGGTTTTCTAACAATTCACGTCAAACTGTTTTTAAAATTTTTTTTTAATTATTTTAAATATGTTATTTCACCATTCACCTATTCATTTTAATCACAAAATATAAACCAAAAATTAAAATAAATAACTTAAAAACGTTTTAAAATTGATATTATGTAAAAAACTATAAACTAAACAAATTACCATTCAAGATTTTACAAAAACTAAAATCTACACCAAAAAAACAAAAATTACAAAAATCAAAAACCAAAAACCAAAATCCAAAAACTAGAAACTAAAAACCAATAAAAACTATCAAACATTGTCAAATCCTTCTGTACAGATGTATCCTTCTGTACAGATGATTCCTTCTGTACAGATGTATCCTTCTGTACAGATATTTTCTTCTGTAAAGATATTCTTCTGTACAGATATTCTTTTGTACAGTGGTTTATAATTGTACAGATATTATTTTTGTAAAGTGGTCTCTAAAATATAAATTTTAAAAATCATCAAACAAAATGTATATCAAATGATAGAAAGAAAAACATAGATTTTTATGTATATGATAAATTGTAGAGAGAAAAAAACCATTAACGAGCATTTTAATTATTAGACTTGAAGAGATGAAATATAAGATGTATCCTTCTGTACATACATTCTTTTGTACAGATGCATCCTTCTGTACAGATATTCTTTTGTACAGTGGTGTTTATCTGTACAGTGGTTTAGATCTGTACAGTGGTTTAGATCTGTACAGTGGTTTACATCTGTACTGTGGTCTGTAATATAAATTTAAAAATCATCAAACAAAATGCATATCAAATGATAGAGAAAAAAACATAGATTTTTATGTATATGATCTATTTTACAAAAATAAAATTTAGGAACAAGCATTTTAATTATTAAACTTTGAAGGAATGTAATGTAATAAAAAAAGAAAAAAAAATCTTTTTAAACAGCCTGACCCACGTTTGTCACACCCACGTTTCTTTTTCTCAGAGACAAACAAAAGCCCTTTTTGATCTTTTTTAAAATCCACTAATATTTCTATCTCACAATTCTATATCTCACAAACTGGTCCCACCGTACTACTTCTACAATTATGAATAGTAACCGTACTACTTCTACAATTATGTTTTAGAAACGTACTAGTTTCCAAACAAACCCTTATTATAAATACCTAAACAAATTAATTAGGATTGGAAGCTAAGAGCATTTTAATTATTAAACTTTGAAGGAATGTAATGTAATAAAAAAAGAAAAAAAAATCTTTTTAAACAGCCTGACCCACGTTTGTCACACCCACGTTTCTTTTTCTCAGAGACAAACAAAAGCCCTTTTTGATCTTTTCTAAAATCCACTAATATTTCTATCTCACAATTCTATATCTCACAAACTGGTCCCACCGTACTACTTCTACAATTATGAATAGTAACCGTACTACTTCTACAATTATGTTTTAGAAACGTACTAGTTTCCAAACAAACCCTTATTATAAATACCTAAACAAATTAATTAGGATTGGAAGCTAAGAGCTTTTTCTACGTACGAACTGTGTTTTTTGTTCCTTGCTTTCTCTTTACAGAGATTTTGACCTTCTTCAATAGGTTTTATAGAAGATGAAAGAATCAGATGCCGTCAATCTAATACATCTCGGAATAAATATTGGCTTCGCTTTGTTTTTCTTTAGGATTTCGTCCGTGGTAGTGAGTTGTCTTATTAAATGTTATAGTTATACTCATGATGATGATCATCATGATCCTGATCATGACAACAACAACAACGATGATCATGTCAGCATCACCATCAGGCAATGTGTAGGAATAAAGCCGTATGTTCTCCGATCGATCCCTATCATAGACTTCAACTCCAAAGACTTCAAAGACGACGTCCTCGAATGCGTCGTTTGTCTCTCGGAGCTAGCCGACAGAGACAAAGCTAGGGTTTTGCCGAGCTGCGATCACTTGTTTCACGTTGAATGTATCGACTCGTGGCTTCAATCAAACTCCACTTGTCCTATATGTAGAAAGAGAGTTTGTTTGAAGCAGTCACGAATGTGACCGGAACTTGGCGGCGGCGACCAGAGTTTGACCCAAAATCACGACCCGACATCAGAACATCATGATGAGTTTCCGACAGGTGTTCCGACGAACACAGACACGCGATTATTGAAGATGGTGGTTGCGGCGAAGTAAACGAAGGCCAACCAGATTTAACGGCGGTTGTGATAGACATTCCGGCGAAAGAGATAAATCAGGCCCATGTTAGTCATTTTAGGCCCATTATATGTGAAGATACTATACTGTCCATGTATTTAACTAGTAAGCTACCGTGACTTTTTTTTTGTGCGCAAATTTTATGAATCTTAAGATTCTTCTTCACTATAGTATTTTTTATTTTTAACGTCAAAGTCTTAACTATATAGTCCAAACGTGATATTTCAACTTGCAAGAAAGATACGAATGAATGATACTGTGAATGTCGCGGTGAATGTTTTTTTTTGTTGATGATATAACTATTTTTGTAGTAACTTTTCTTAGAAACAATTACATTTCCCAACGCTCTCTACTGACACAATTTAAATAGATAAACTGTGTATGTGCAGCAGCACGTTCAAAGCGTGACGACAAACAAATCTATCAACCAAACAATGTGACCTCTATAAAGAATAAATAATTGGCAGACTCGTAATTGTTGGAAGGTTGGAATAGGATTAGAGGTTTTATTGCAACAGACAAATTTTCATAAAAGTAGTGTGGTAATAGGTATCTTCATAAAATTAATTGTGGGAATGTAAATTTTGTTTTCTACTATTATTCACTAAATATTAAATGCTAAAACAACTTGATACATCAAAGGATTTATTTTCATTATTGCAAAAATGTTTAAACTGCCCTCAAATTTTGAGAAGTCTTAATCTAGCTTTGGAAAAATAAACGCCCTCACTGTAATTAACTTAAATACGAATTATGATATTATTTGTAAAGTTAAGGTATTTGATCATGATAGTTTCTCTATTTTTACTTTTTTTTTTTTTAAAAGTCGAGAGTATAAATTAGTATCACTGCATCGGATGCCCTGTATTGCAACTTGTTGATGGAAAAGATTATGCATGTTGTTGCTGTCAACAAAAGAGATTATGCAAGTTGTTATGTTTTATTTCTTTTAATATACTCGTTACGATTTATCACTATTTTTATTGAAAAAAAGTTCCCAGGCTTAAATTTAGTTACTTTAGATAATGAAAGATTAATGATAAAGAAGGAATCAAAATATTCACATGATTATAACATCAACTTTTTATATATATAAAAGAGTAGAAAAGATCGCCAAAAAAAATGAGAAAATTAAAAAGAAAGCATGTGATGATTACGAGTTTACTGTATGCTTTTCTAAACTAGGGAACAAAAACTTCATTCATAAATATCTATAGCATTTTATCCTATATACAATTCATAATGCTATAGTTTCTTTGTACCAAAGACCCAAGAAAAATAGTCATTCTCCTGTATCCGATGCTTGGATTTAGGATACAATCTATTCCTTCCGTTTCGTTTTAGTTGTCATTTAAGGTTTTTTTACACAAATTAAGAAAGCATTAAATTTTCTGTTTTACTCTTTATTAATATATTTTATAAAAAATTTCATTGGCCACAACATTAAAACAATAGGGATAATACTGAAATTTTTACCAAACATTTGCATTAAAAACCTAAAACGACAACTAATACGAAACAAAATTTAAGTTCTAAAACGACAACTAAAACGAAACGGAAGGAGTATCTCTTAATAAAGTTTTTCTAGAATTGGTCAATTAAACTACCGACATTGAAATAAACATTTCTTTATATATGACATCTACTTAAAACTATGTTTGAAGAAAATATGAGACTATGTTTATAATCTTAGTAAACCTACCAGAGTACCAGGTATCCGATATGAACTTACTTTCATGTTATGTTTAGTGAAATCAGACAATTGGTCTTTATTCTTTAGAGATGTTATTATAAGAGAACCAAAATTTATCAAGGTTAACAAACAATCAGATTAGAAGATTAAATTACTGTACTTTTATACCATTCAATTACTGTACATTTACTCTAACTTTTTTACTTACAAATTTTGCCAATCAGATCTAAAGAGAAAGCTAGAGTATGCGTTATAGCAACAAAAACTTGTATTTAAATTTTATTTTCATCGAATTGCTGGCATAGCTTTATTCAAAAAAATAGTAGATGGACCCATGACAGGCTTGCAGCCTAGGCCACAGCCATCGGCCTAAATATATATTTATAATTTCATCAATAATTTCGGTGCCACTAAAATCTGATTATTTACATAATTAATCGCTATAACACTTTTGCTTTGCTTTAATTACACATGTATACTATAATGTTCTGCCATAATATTTATAGAAACGTCAATTAATTCCTTTTATGTAATGATTAGACGTTCCAAGATCCATCATCATTTACCGTTGATAGGTAAAAACAGTCCTTTACCGCCATAGTTTAGTATAATGGCCGTTTTTTAAAAGTATTGTTGTTAGATACATAAATCAGCATTCTATACTTGTATGTAAATTATAGATGACAAAAAAAAATCAACTCTATACCTAATGGTTTTTTTAATCTAAGTACTGAAGATTTATACTTTTAAGTAAGATAGAACTAATATAATATTTAACTCTTCAAAGACACAAATGTTATCAAATCAAAATTGAAATAACTAGTATTTCTGAAAACGACGGTCGAGTTACACACCAATTGAATCCAAAGTATAGTTTTTGTAACACTTTGAGATTTTCAAATTGCTTGAATGACGAAACGATTATTAAAATCACAAAAGAAGAATATGCTTTTTTCGTAAACAAGAAAAAGGTATATTATTGTCGGTTACTGATAATATAATCCTAGTTTCCTAATGTTATGAGGATAATCGTGGACGAGACTGGTGAGTTCATCACCCGCAATGCAAAACAACGAATAATTAGGTAACAACTGTATGAGAAAAATCATCAATATCAAATACAAAATTTGGGAAAACGACAATAGATTCCTGTCGAATTTCCGATAATATTTTTTTTGCTAATCAATTTCCGATAATATGAATAATATTCTGATTAAAACATAAAACGAAAACTTGAGGGAAAAAAAAATCATAAAACGAAAACCTTATCTTTATGAGCGAGGCTGCAGCTTATATAACCCAGAGGAACTTTTTTTGTTTTTCTGAAAATTCCACTCAAATAATAGAGTGAAGAAAAGTAAAACCAGAAAAAGCCATTTTAATAGTATTGTGTTTGATTTCAATTTCATCAATATAGTTATTATATAAACACCCACTCTTCACGAGTACATTCATCATCATCACTCACCAGTGTCAAACAATGGCACCATCAATGAAAGAAATCTTTTCCAATAATTTCAAGAAAAACAAGAAACTTGTTTTGCTATCCTCCGCCGTAGCTTTGCTCCTCGTAGCCGCCGTCGCCGGATTCTCCGCCGGAGCTTCAAAATCCAACGAAAAACGAACTCTATCCCCGTCGTCTCACGCCGTGCTAAGATCCTCCTGCAGCTCCACGCGTTACCCTGAGCTCTGTATCTCCGCCGTGGCAAATACCGGCGGCGTCGAGATAACGTCGCAAAAAGACGTCATCGAGGCATCGCTGAACCTAACAATAATCGCCGTGGAGCACAATTACTTCAACGTGAAGAAGCTGATCAAGAAGAGGAAAGGACTAACGCCGCGGGAGAAGACGGCGCTTCATGACTGTTTGGAGACTATTGATGAGACGCTGGACGAGCTCCATGAAACGGTGGAAGATCTACATTTGTATCCAGCCAGAAAAACTCTCCGGGAACACGCCGGAGATCTCAAAACCCTAATTAGCTCCGCCATTACCAACCAGGAGACTTGTCTCGACGGCTTCTCTCATGATGACGCCGATAAGCAAGTTCGTAAAGCCTTGTTGAAGGGTCAGGTACGTAAATTTAAATATCGCAAATGTATACAAAATGCATTTGTTTTTAAATAGACAAATTGCATTTTGTCTATGTTCATTAAATTTTATAGAATAGATAATGGCTCAACATAAATCACTAGTTTTGAAAATGTAATAGTGGGAAAAATTATATAGAGTTACTAGAAAACTAGATGTATTATACATCACATCATAACTATCAAAGAAACAAAAAACTTCATACATCACATCACATCTCAGTGACAATTTTTAGAGCTTGTTTATTCTTTACATTGAGATATTGTTAGCTAGTGCTGGTCCATACATACGAATAGTAGCTATCTATTGTTGATACTTGTAAATATATCAACTTGTTAGTAACACTTTTTTTTGAAAATATATTGCTTTATAACGAAATGATTAAATGTAGATACACGTAGAGCACATGTGCAGCAACGCTCTAGCAATGATCAAGAACATGACTGATACTGACATAGCCAACTTCGAGCAAAAAGCTAAAATAACCTCAAACAACCGTAAGCTCAAGGAGGAGAATCAGGAAACTACGGTGGCAGATATCGCCGGAGCCGGAGAACTAGACGCGGAGGGATGGCCAACTTGGTTATCCGCTGGAGATAGGAGGCTTCTTCAGGGTTCGAGTGTGAAAGCCGACGCCACCGTGGCAGCTGACGGTAGCGGTACATTTAAGACGGTGGCTGCTGCTGTTGCGGCGGCCCCGGAAAATAGTAACAAGAGGTATGTGATACATATTAAAGCCGGGGTTTATAGAGAGAATGTGGAGGTTGCAAAGAAGAAAAAGAATATAATGTTTATGGGAGATGGTCGGACGAGAACTATTATCACCGGAAGTCGAAACGTCGTCGACGGTAGCACCACTTTCCACTCCGCCACCGTTGGTAAGCAAATTTAATTATTAACTTTTTGAAAAAGATAAAAAGCAATTTTGCACGATTGTGGTCCTTTATTTGGTGGAAAAATCTTTACTCTTTTCATGCACATTAAATATACACATGTAGATTCTTGTCTTAGTACCCCCACTACAACAGATATTCGCGCACATGTAGCCTAGTAGTAAATAACGATATATAATTAAATGTGAATTTGAATTTACTAAATTGAACAAAATACTTAGTTAGATCTGAGTCATGTAAGAGTCTCTATCCATTATTTTCTTGGCTTTATTCATATGCTTTTCCAAGTCACGTTATGTGGATTGGTTTTATGGCTCTTCCACTAGTGAAGAGAGCCGTTAGTTTTATGGAGTACCTTTTTTCTTTCTTATCTTTTTTGTTTTATTGTTGTTAACTTTTATATCAACTTTCCCCTTAATTAAATTTGTATCATCATTTCATTGCACATTTGGTACCATTCGAATTCCCTTTTCCATTTACTATACAAAATATTAATATTTGTATGTTTTAAAGTTCGTTAAACTAAAGTGATAATTTCTAGCAAAACAAGTCTTGTCTTAATCTTTTTAGCTAATGATGCCGTTAATTAACCGTTGTTTCTTTATGTGGGGCCCAGCTGCTGTCGGCGAGAGATTCTTAGCTCGTGACATCACTTTCCAAAACACGGCGGGTCCGTCGAAGCACCAAGCAGTGGCTCTCCGTGTGGGTTCTGATTTCTCCGCCTTCTACAATTGCGACATGTTGGCTTATCAAGACACTCTTTACGTCCACTCTAACCGTCAATTCTTCATCAAGTGTATCATCGCCGGAACCGTCGACTTCATCTTCGGGAACGCCGCCGTCGTGCTCCAAGACTGTGACATTCACGCTCGCCGCCCCAACTCCGGCCAGAAAAACATGGTCACAGCTCAGGGACGAACCGATCCGAACCAGAACACAGGGATCGTTATCCAGAAATGTAGGATCGGTGCCACGTCGGATTTACAGTCGGTGAAAGGTAGTTTCCCTACGTACCTTGGTCGGCCGTGGAAAGAGTATTCACAAACGGTGATAATGCAGTCGGCTATCTCCGACGTGATCCGTCCCGAAGGGTGGTCTGAGTGGACCGGGACTTTTGCGTTGAACACTCTGACTTATAGAGAGTATGCGAATACAGGAGCAGGGGCTGGAACTGCAAATAGAGTGAAGTGGGGGGGCTTTAAGGTAATTACGGCTGCTGCTGAAGCTCAAAAATATACGGCTGGTCAGTTTATTGGTGGTGGAGGCTGGTTATCGTCGACCGGTTTCCCCTTCTCGCTCGGTCTTTGAGAGATTGTTGTTGTGTAATGTGTTCCTACTTATTGTTGGGCTACTAAAATTACTGATTATATTGTATGAATCAAATCGTGTTGTTCGCTTTGTTTTTTTTTGGGTTGTGTATTTCTCTATATCGTAGTATTAGAAACTAGATGAAATAACGAGGATTTTTTCGCCTTGAGATTGAGAATATGAATTTGGGGAGGAGGATATTGCCTATCTGATGATGATTGACGATGAAATGATGTCATAATAAAAAAACAAAACAAATACATGTATTTCTATGTAACTTCTCTTTCTTTTTGTTGTCAACGAAATTTATGTCCATATATAAGAAAAAAATATATTTTGATATGCATGCATGCATATTCATATAAGATTGAGAATCGTTTAACACTCCTTTTTGAACTTTGCAATAATACTGAGCTTTCATTACGATAAATCCTATATATATATCACCAAGTATAAATTTAAGTTAGCTATTACTTAGAGTGGATCGCGGACTACATTAGAGTATAGAACTTGTTAGATAATCAATTAACAAAAAACTTGTTAGATAATCCGACCTAGAAAGGTAAGCAATGAGGACAGTCACGGCAAAGCAAGGGAACTTTAGGCCTTCAGGATAATTCCCCGGTTCAAGGATGACGTACTCTACCGGTAACCGGTTCGAGTACTTTAATTGTTTTATTATTATTCTTGATTTAATCGACCGGTTGATGTTTTTTATGTTTAATCTAGAAATTTGTTACTGTGAAAAGGAATAAAAGCAAAGAGACAATAATTGTGTTGGAAATATATAAACCACATGAATGATACAGATAATTGCGCAGTTTCCTGTTATTAATTTAAGGTGAATTCACAATTCGAAAGCGTACAAAAAACTCGTCGTTGACCTTGGTTAGATTTATCTGGCCAAAGTTGACATCAATACATTATCATTACTCAAATTAGTATCTCGAAGACTCCAACTTTCATTTGTACTTGTAACGTGTTTAACGTCAAAATCACAATAATCAGCATATTGGCCTATCGGGCATGTTAGCGCGTGGTTAACTTAGCCGAAGATGGTTCAATCTGACCGGAGGTCAATTGTGGATTAAATTGGATCTTGATTCACAAATCGTGGATTAGTACCACTTATACGACTAACTAGATCATTTAACTGAAAGTATGTGATCTAGTAATTACATTAACTACTATCCGTTGGAAAACTGGCCTTAGCCAACTAAATTAATCATATAACCGGAGTCATTATAGCTACGAAAACTCAAGTTAGTGTAGTGAGTCGACTAGAGATGTGGATGAGATGCCACTTGACAAGAAAGCACATGGCGGTATCGAGTTCGTGGAATGGTTTGCATGTGTTATCAAGTATAATATACTTTGGGTATGAATGGTAAACGTAAATCAATAGTATGAGTGTATCTGTGTATGACATTTGGTAGACACTGATTGAATGTTCGAAACTTTTTAGATCTAGGCCGGCCGATTGATCTAAGTATTCATTGATCTTCGATTTCAAAAATGTCCAACTCTTTTGATTAAATATAACAGTACTGATATATGACACGTTTGTTGGTTCATCTTATGGGCCTTTTTTTAGACCACAATCTTCAGTTGGGAGACATTCTTGATAACACATTTAAATGGGTATTAAATTTGAATATGACCTAAGTTTTTTTTTTAACTTGAGGTTGATCTTGCATTTTTATTTAATTGGATATTCTTTTTTTTTGCTGGTATTTTCCCCTAAGTAAAGTCAATCTTCCATTGCCCAAAAAAAAAAAAAGTCAATCTTCCAATGACAGAAAATGGATCAGATTAACCTCTTTAAAACCAAATATTCCTTTGAATATGATATTTCCATAAACGACATTTATAGAACTTTGACAACCAGACTTCCTTAGTATTCTGCAAAAAAGTTATCCCAAAAGGCCAAAAGTAATGTACAGTAAGTTTATCACTAAAATCGACTCGTGGAAATATCACTAAAATCGACTCCCAAATCACACCACAATATCTCACCAATTATATCATTAAAATCGTAAATCTTGTACATCCAAAGTTTCCATAACAAAGACACCAAAGAATAGAATATATAAAAAAGATCTTCAAATAAAATCATGATACAAATATAAGATTACATGAAAATGTTCAATAAGATAAAAATTTATCAATTTTACTTTTGAGGATATTTTTCCGCATTCATATTCAAATAATTCCCCTGTTCTAAAAACACTGTAATCTTTAAATAACTCTAAAACGATTATTTGAAATTAAATTGTTATTCTAATCCAACGTTCCACGTTGACAATACAACGTTGACAATACAAATAATGTGTTATATACATTGACTTTTTCTACTATGCTTACTAGCTTTCGCTGGAATGATTTGCATGTGTTATCAAGTAAGTAAGACTTGAATGGTTTCTACACTTAAGTACATGTGAAGAGTCTTGGTATCACTTTCTATGGGCCTACAAGTGAAATTGTTACTTTAAATTAAAATGTGTACAAAAAAGACAAACATTTTGGACTTTGACTTGAAACTAGTATTACTTGTAATCACCAGTACCACCCAAATTCATGGTTTTTACTAAACCAGGTCGAATATTCTGCATTAACTTATACAATATTCAACTACAATTTGGTGAAAGACTGTGAAAGGAAACTACCTAATGAAGATTGATTTGAATTAATTAGTGACAGAAACTACCTAATAGGATGATCATAAAATTAATTAGTGACAGAACACGATGAATCTTCTACATGCCTAATTCTAATGGATCATTTACACACACTTCCTTAAGAAGCAATCACAGAATAAACTCGTCACGTTAAAAAAATATTCACATTCCACTACTTATATAAAGCCATCCACACAGTCACATCAATAACCACCAATTCTATTGTTCTCGATTCAAAGAAAAACAACACACACACAAAAGTATAAACCCTAGAAACCGAGTTTGATTTTGGTTTTTTGATGGATACTGTCAAGTCAATCAACAAAGGCTATGGCAAAGTAGACGAAGCTGAAGATTTGGCGTTGAAGAGAAAGACGCGGAAGCGGTTGTTTCTCATAGGCGTTTCCGTGGTGGTTCTGGTGTCGATTCTCATCAGCTCCGTCGTCGCCGTCGCTGTTCATAGCCGGAAAAACAATTCACCTAATCCAACACCGAGTTCGGTCAACGAGTTGACTCCCGCCGCTTCACTCAGAACTGTTTGTAGCGTAACTCGTTACCCTGCTTCTTGTATCTCAAGCATCTCGAAGCTTCCATCGTCCAACACGACGGATCCGGAGGTTTTATTCAGGCTTTCGTTACAAGTTGTCGTCGACGAACTCAATTCGATCGCCGATTTACCGAAGAAGCTCGCGGAAGAGACGGACGATGAGAGAATCAAATCGGCGCTTGGTGTTTGTGGAGATCTGTTCGACGAGGCGATTGATCGTGTTAACGAAACTGTTTCCGCCATGGAAGTTGGTGACGGGAAGAAGATTTTGAATTCGAAGACGATCGACGATCTCCAAACTTGGCTTAGCGCCGCCGTGACAGATCACGACACGTGTATCGACGCGCTTGATGAACTCAGCCAGAACAAAACCGAGTACGCGAATTCAACAATCTCACTGAAGCTCAAATCCGCCATGGTTAATTCCACCGAGTTCACAAGCAACAGCTTAGCGATCGTCGCGAAGATTCTCTCTACATTAAGCGATTTCGGGATTTCGATTCACCGGAGACGGCTTCTAAACTCGAATTCGTTTCCAAATTGGGTTAACCCAGGGGTGAGGCGGTTACTTCAGGCGAAGAATTTAACTCCTAATGTCACGGTTGCGGCGTATGGCTCCGGCGATGTGAGGACGGTGAATGAAGCGGTGGAGAGAATTCCGAAGAATGGGACAACGATGTTTGTTATATACGTGAAAGCTGGTACGTATGTGGAGAATGTGCTTTTGGATAAAAGTAAATGGAATGTTTTTATCTACGGCGACGGCAAGGATAAGACCATTATTTCCGGTAGCAAGAACTACGTCGACGGGACATCTACTTTCAAAACGGCGACGTTTGGTAACAACTCTATCATCTTTCTTATTTAATACTCTCTGCTTTACTTATTTCTTGGCCTAGAATAAAATTCTTTTACCCGATTTTGAGTTTTTTTGAACTATAGTAGTACTGCACTTTTTGTTTTTAGGCCAATTTCTTACCTTGATTTGGTAATTTAGATAAAACGCTGTCGTTTTAAACAGTAATAACTTATTACTATTTTACCCTTCACGCAGCAACTCAAGGCAAAGGATTTATGATGAAGGACATCGGAATCATAAATACCGCCGGACCAGAGAAGCATCAAGCGGTGGCGTTCCGATCAGGATCCGATTTATCAGTCTACTATCAATGTTCATTCGATGGTTTCCAAGATACTCTCTATCCTCATTCAAATCGTCAATTCTACCGTAACTGCGACGTCACTGGAACAGTTGATTTCATCTTCGGAGCCGCAACCGTCGTCTTCCAAGGCTGCAACATCCGGCCGCGTCAGCCGCTTCCGAATCAGTTCAACACAATCACCGCTGAAGGTAAAAAGGATAAGCATCAGAACTCCGGAACATCGATCCAGCGATGCACAATCTCTGCCAACGGAAATGTAACTGCTCCGACGTATCTTGGCCGTCCGTGGAAAGAGTTTTCGACGACGGTGATTATGCAATCGGTGATTGGGTCGATCGTTAATCCCGTTGGGTGGATTGCGTGGAATTCGACTCTTGACCCGCCTCCGAGTACTATACTTTACGGAGAGTACAAAAATTCGGGTCCTGGGTCGGATGTGACCCAGAGAGTTGAATGGGCTGGGTATAAGCCCATTATGTCTGATGATGAGGCAGGAAGGTTTACGGTTGCCACGTTTCTCCGAGGGGCTGATTGGTTACCGGTGATGGGAGTGCCGTATCAGCAAACTTAATTACTTATTATTTGTTTTTTTTTTTGGTTTTAATTATTTCTGTGATAGTTTTTAAGATAGTTTTTTAAGAATGTTTTAGCTATAATATATTCTTTTGTAACCTCAAAGAAATATATTTTATTATTAAGTTTTCATGATCAGCACATCTCTTTATTACTGTGTATCTTTCTTTTTGGTCAACACCCGTTACATATCTTTCTTAATTTTAATAAATTTTTTTTACTAAACTTATAAATATCATATAAAATAAATGTTGAGACATTACAAAAGCACTACCTAAAGCGAGAGAGTAACTTTGGCAAAAATAAAATAAAAAACAAGGCACAATAAATTACACATTAGGAAAATGATTTATCTAATCCAAAGGAGCATAAGAGACCTCCAAAGCCGCCTATGACGTCTTCCGGTGATAATGTTTCGGATTTTTCTATCGATAGCTTGGAAGATTGTTGATGGGAGAATTCTTTGATCAGTGTGCAAAGAATTAGTTAATGTTGGGGTTTGGCCGTTTGGATTAAATTCAATTAGGGTTATAAAGATATACAAAATGGTTATTGTAATAACATAAATTTCACGTATATATTGTATAATAACGTATAAGTTTCACGTATAAACATTCACTTAATATTCATGTAAATTCACATTTATAGAAATGTGTATCACAAGAGAGTAGTGTCTTATTTTAGCTAAAAACAAAACGTAATAATGAAATAGGAATTGACATCTAACTCTTATAAGAGTAAAAGTTAATCCGTCTCATTGGACAACCAATCATCGAGTTATTTTCTAAAACTAAAATGACCGAAAAATGCTTTCTCATTGGAATCATCATCTTCTTTCTATCACAGTCACAGACTGTAACTTGTTTCACTGAAGATTTTGAGTTCTTAAAGAAGATCAGCTGCGAGCTCACTCCGAAAGTTACCGTTGCGGCTGAGGGCTCCGGAGATTTCTTCACGATCACGGCAGGTCTAGTCGCAATATCTAAGAAGAATGGTAGAGTTGTGATACACGTTAAAGCTGGACTTTACGCCGAAAACGTTGTCATCACATGACCGAACGCAACAATGGCGATAGAAGAGAAAAGACTATCGTCACTCACAATCTGAGTAGAATCGACAATCCAGAGTTCACAACGTATCAAACCGCAATATTCTGTGAGTGAGATCAATTTTTTATTTAACCATTCAATTTTCTCGTTCTAATTATGTCTGGTTTTGTACGTAATTGGTTTACCAGCGGTTACTCGATACCAATTTTTCGTTAGAAACATGAGACTTTTTAACGTTGTCTGGCTGCACTTCCTAAGAAGAGCAAAACATAAGCATCATATAAGCAAAACATAAGAATCTCTATATATATATAATGGGAGAGTTGTCTCTCTCTCCATCTAGGGTGTCCACATCATCATCCAAGTCATCCTATTTTAATTTTGTGTGGGCTCCACATATTTTATTTATTAAAACAAAAAAATTAAAACTATAATTAATTCACATATGTTGTAATTTATATTATTATATTTCATTAAACAAAAACAATAATATACAAAAGATAAAATAATATAAAAAACAAAAATTAATTCACATATGTTGTAATTTATATTATTATATTTCATTAAACAAAAATAATAATTTACAACAAGAAAAAATACTATTAACAAACGACATACTAAATTTATAACACACAATATGAAATTTTTGAATAGAGATTGGCTAAATATAAAATTAGATAATTGTATCTTAACATATAATGAGTAAATATTCTTAAATGACAAGAAATATGAAAAAGAGCTTATCATATATTTCTCTATATTTTAATGATAAAACAATCATTTTAAGAATTACAATAACTATAATTAATTCACATATTTTGTAATTTATATTATTATATTTTAAACAAAAACAATAATTTATAAAAGAATAAATTAAATATTAAAAAAACAAAAAATAAATTTATAACCCAAAATATGAAAATTTTGAATAGAGATTAGATAAATATAAAATTAGATAATTGTATCTTAACATATAATGAGTAAATATTCCTAAATGACAAGAGATATGAAAAAAGAACTTATCATATATTTCTCTATATTTTAGTGATAAAACAATCATTTTTGAGAGTTACAATTATTTAGTACAATAAAGAAAAATAAGACTTAAAATACTAAACTTAAAAGTTTTTACTGAAACTAAAAAGAAATCTCTTTATGAAAACTACATTTTTAAAATTAAAAATATTAAAATATGTTTTTAATGTTAAAGTATCAATTCATGATACTGATTAAAAATAAGTAGGATTGAGTACATATTATTATTTATAATTATAATATGATATAAATAGTTACATTTTTTATAATCAGTGTTTTCTAAATTAAAAAGTGGGGTTTAAAAAAAAAAATCAAATGAATACCTAAAAAAGAAAACTAAATATTAGTCAGTGTTTATTAAATCTTAACATAGATCGAAAAAGTTTAAGGTGATTTGAAATAAAACAAAAACTATCCTAAACATCATAAATAGAAGTAAAAGTTAAGGATTAAAAAAAAATATTTTAAAATTAGAATGATTTATATGAATTTGTAAGTTACAAATTTTACGAAAATTAACATTAAGAATACTATATGGAATCACAATATACGTCAAATTATATAGAGAAATTGTTAAAAATGCCCCTTTTTCAATACTCTTTTTCAAAAATGTCACATTTGAGAGTCCATTTTTAAGTTTGCCCTCTTTTAATTTTTAATGACCATTTTACCCTTATTTGAAACAAAATTAGGTCCACAAAATACAAAATATTTTTTGGCGGGAAATTTGTTCCAGCTATGGGTAAACTGAAGGTTCATGATAAAATGAGGCCAATACAAAATATTTTTTGGCGGGAAAAGTGATCCCGCAATTTTCCCGCCAAAACACTTGAAATTTTCCCGTAAAAATTTTCACGCCAAAAATTTTTTTTTGCGGGAAAAGTGATTCCGCATTTTTTTTGGCGGAATTTTTTTGGCGGGAAAAATTTGCAAGGTATTTTAAAGGTTTTACGGAGTATTTACAAGTGTTTTGTAAGGTTTTACAATGTATTTTAAAAGGTTTTACAAGGTACTTATAAGGTTTTATAAGGTATTTATAACTTGTAAAACCTTATAAAAAACTTGTAAAACCTTATAAAATAGCTTGTAAAATCTTATAATATCTTATAAATACCTTATAAATACGTTGTAAAACCTTTTAAAATACATTGTAAAACCTTATAAATACCTTGTAAAAAACCTTTAAAATACCTTGTAAATTTTTCCCGCCAAAAAAATTGCGGAATCACTTTTCCCGCAAAAAAAAATTTTTGGCGGGAAGAAATTTTACGAGAAAATTTTACAATGTATTTTAAAGGTTTTACAAGTTTTTACAAGTGTTTTGGCGGGAAAAATTGCGGTATCACTTTTCCCGCCAAAAAATATTTTGTATTTTGTGGACCTAATTTTGTTATATTTCCTTATATATTTGTGATATCTTATATTAAAAGAAGAGTAATTTAGTCATTTTGTACATAAAAAGGGTATTTTTAAAAATGGACAGCTAAAGGGGGCATTTTTGAAAAGGGGTATTGAAAAAGGGGCATTTTTGTGAGTCTCCCTTGAAAGATATGAATGAGAAAATCTATACGATCTATCTTGAGAACTAATTCATAGTCGAGTATATTATATGTGAGCCAATATAAGGTGAGAAGAGAGTAGATATCGGGAGACGACGAGTTCATCATAGAAGATAACAAGAAAAATTGTAGTGAAAAGTGTGAAAAAATATTTATTACTATGGAAAAATAATGAAAATGAATAAAGTAAAATCTTTTAAAATTTAAATAATTCAAAGAATCGCATTGATAAAAAAAAAACTTAAATTAAAACTCCGCACAACGCGCGATACATAATCAAAAGTTATAAACCTTACAAAAGTTTCTAAACATTTAATTAGTTGTTATAAAAGTTTATAAATATTTTTTACCACATGCTTTATCAAAAAATTATGAATCCGTATTTGTCGTATTTTTAAAAAATCATATAATAAATGTTGCATTTTTGAAAATTTTCTCTATCTTATGAGGTCATTAGTTTTTTTCTTACACTATTTTTCTTGAGTTATAAGTTACTTCTATACTAGTGTTTTTGCAGTCATTTTAGTGACGGGTGGGTAAAAATGCTCTCGGGTTATTTGGATACCCGACCCGTACAAATTTTGGTCATAAAAAATTTGTTGGGTCGGTTTATATTTAACCCAACTCATACACTGGATATTCTATATTTAATAATTTATATATTTAGAAGATTTGATTAAGATTTAGAACTATGATTCTCCTATCATCTTTGTTTGATTTGTTTTTAATTGTTTTGAATAATCATATAATACATAAAATAAAATATAAATCAATTTTTTCTGCATATATTGTGATTCGAAATATTAAAAACGGACATATATTATCCAATTGACAAAAATGTGTGTTCAACGTTCTACATCGATTAAAATATTTAGACAATGATTCAGAATCATATCATAAATAAGATCAATATTAATAAAATAAATGAGTTTTTTGGCCAGACGGGTTTGGCGGGACAGGTTTTTGAATCAACAATAATAAAAAAGATTAAAATATCATTAATTCGCCGCTTTAATACGGATTAAATCCCTAATTTTTTTTAATACCACCAATATAAGACATATTAAATCAGTCTCATTTAGAAAAGATTGTATAAAACCAAAAATTGTCATGTGGTATAATGTTATTTAATAACAATTGTAAACTATAAAATATAAATATCTTAGAAAATGATACAATTTGTAAACTTTTATATATAATAAATAATCGTTAAATTTTAAAAATTACTACTTTTAGAAAACAAATCACGGGACGAGTTTAGAAGTTACAAGATGAGTTATATTTCAGAACGAAGTTATATGGTGAGTTTGAATCAATATTTATAAAATTTTAAAATATCATTAACATGCCGCTTTAATACAGATTAAATCTTCAGTTTATTATAAAATATAAATGTCTTAGAGAATGATATGATTTGTAAACTTTTATATATAATAAATAATCATTAAATTTTAAAATAAAAACAAATTACGGGACGGATTAAGAAATTATGGAACGGGTTATATTTCGGAACGGGTTTATATGACGGACGAATTTGAATCTATATTTATAAATATCATTAACATGCCGTTTAATACAGGTTAAATCTTCAGTTTATTAACAATTATCGCGTTGACTCGTGGTACCCCGTTATTTAATAACAATTGTAAACTATAATATAAAGAAATATTTTACAAGAAGATATAATTTCAAAATATTTTTATACTAACTTTAAATATCTAGTTTACTTTTATAATCAATCAATACATTTGATTATGAATTATGGACCGGTTTCGAGTGTTGGTAACCGGGTTAAATGGATAGGATATAAACCGAAGATGACAGACAAAGAGGCCCACAAGTATACAGTCGAGGCTTTGAATAACAAACATGTGTACCATTAAAAAATGTAGATAGAAAGCTCAATAAAACTCAACTCGATAGGATTAATGCAAAAGTGAAAAGTTTTGTGCCATTTGTGAAAGAAGGTCTTTGGTTTAGATAACCGGAAGCATACCAAGCCTGCTAAATTACCCGACAGACCAGGTAAGATAACATGAAGAGAATGCCGGTTTATTTCTTCATAGACGACTGATGACGGCTTCAACCTCCTGAGGAGTGTAGAGGTGATATGCGGGTGCTACTTTGGCAATGTCGACATTGTTTGGAGTCACCTTAACCAGAAAAAGTAGAGAGTATCAGTAAGGGCTAAACCGGAGTGGGATTCAATGGGGAGGTTTTTGGTAAACAAACTTGTAATCAATTGAATACCTTTTCTTCCATTACTTGCTTTAGGATAGATACAGCGATTGTTTCAGCTTCTTGAAGAGTTATATCCTGTAAGAGTTGTGAAATTGAAGTTTAAGGAAAAAAAAAACCAGAATAGATTCTATAATGCACTTGGGACAGTGAAAGAATCAAGTTATTTTACCTTGTTGAATTGCTCTTGGAGAGAACTATCAGCTCCTTCTGAGCCTGACCCAATTGCCTTTGCGTTGCATTGCCAGAATGTTCCCGATGGATCTGTGTAGTACCTGTACAGGATTGAGTTGTTAATCATTGTTGTATACCAATTTGAGATAATACACACCCTTAGAAAATGATATAAGCTAAATGAATAACGACTTACAGGCTCGGTCCATTTTCATCATGCCCGGCAATGAGAAGGGATACTCCAAATGGACGAGACTGCAAAAAGTTTGTGAGACCGAGCATAAGTACATCCATATAAAAAGGAGACCGTAAAGAACCAAAGAATATTTGCTAAAACATTATGGAAGATTAGGGATTGTTATACTGAATCTTAAAGAGCTGAATGCCTGTATCTATCAATTCACAACTAAAACTTAATGGTTTATCTCTGATAATTGATCATAACTCCCATGCAGAAAGTAAAATTCAGTAAACATCTCCTATGCTATAAAGAGTAATGAAGCGATTACTACCATTGACTCTTCATCTCCTTCACCAAACCGTAAAGCAAGATCACACAAAGCTTGTGTTGTAGATTCTACAGTCATTGGCTCACCATACGAGAACCTGTGGTTCTGCACAACATTAAAAAAACAAGCAGCTGGTAACAGAAAGATCTTTTCGGATGTAAGAAAGAAACCATGAGATACAGAAACTGAGATCTCACTTGGGTCTCTACTCGTGCATGCTCAACAAGTGTTCGCGCATCAGCAATCAGACCACTCATGGCACAACCTATATGGTCATCAATTTCCATAATCTTCTCAACACTGCTCGGTTCCTACTTACAAGAAAAAGAGAGACTGAGAAAGCAGTTACCATTATAGGTAAACTCAAAATGGTATTACGACAACAAAGTAATACCACCCTTCAGATTCAATTCTTCATGCCAATTCAAGACTAAATTTGTAGCAAAATGTGAGTGTACCAAACCATAAAGGCACAGAAATAGCAAAGCAAAGAGTACTTCTTAGATACAAACATATCAACCAGATGGAAATTGCTAAACATACAAATGTAACTAAAACAGTGGAGTCACACAGGGAAGCTACAAGGAGAGAAACTATACCAGCAAAGGCGAAGTAATACGCTTCTCGACTGCAAGAACAACCCCCTCTTTCGTCTTTACGCCAATAGCAGTAGAACCAAGCTGCAATCAAACCATAACAAACCCATCAATAGATACACAAGGGCATGCCCAATCTAACAGTGATTCCCCAACAAAGCACACTAACACAAAGCAATCCATGAAAAATTCCAACTTACTAGATTATAGAGAAGCTATTAGCAGCTAGAGTAATCGAGAAGTTACCTTGATAGCCTCAATGGCATACTCAACCTGAAAGAGACGACCTTCAGGAGAAAAAGTATTGACTCCTCTGTCATACTCAGTCCTAAAGAAGAAGAAAAAATACACAAACTTGATCAATACAGGAACCATAATCGTTGGATTCGAAGTGAACCCAGAAATGGTAATACACAATTATGTCGAAATAAGGAAGAAATGTTTAATTTTTCACCTAGTGAGAAACATCTTCTTCTCGATTTCGATCTGACACAAACCTCAATGTCTGCAAAAAAAATTTATAAAACCCTAGAAATATTACAGATCGAATGAAAACTAGGAAACGATTAAAGAAACTAAAGAACTTGTATGGATTCAGAAACACTTTACCAGCTGAAAATTGATCTACGAAATCGAAGAAACAACTCTTCCCAGTTCCTTTTTAGCTCCCGAAGACAAGCACTCTTGAGTAACAAGTCAGACTTCGATAAAAATACTCGGGCCTTTAATGGGCCTACATATATTATCAAACGGGCCTTAAATTAGGCCCTAAATAGGATTTTTTTTATTGCTAGTACTCATCAAAAGGACCTTAAATTAGGCTAATGTATATAACTCTTCACCTAATCGTTTAGCAACTCGTAGACGTATGTTTCTAGTATTTTTTTGATAATAAAATAAGTGACTATGAAGATAATATTAATAATTTTTGTATCAAGTTTTATAATCATACTTGCTTATATAAAATTTGGAGATCGTACGATATTGATAAGTTAGGCCACCACTCCGCAATGATATAAGTGGACGACGATCTAGAAAATTAATTAAAAAACTTTAGTGACGTATATAACCTCCCAACCTCCTGAAACAGAGACCACACAATATTTGATTATAGTTGTTCATTCAATATACAACAATTTATATTCTATCGAATCGAGTGATCGATATTAACATTATCTATCATCAGTATTATAATTTAAATTTGGTTTAACCGACAGTAAAAAAAATGGATATTGGAAGTTTTTTAAATTTTGTTAAAAGCGATTTTGGAAGTTTGCTCCAACGTTTTGTGACCAACCCTCCTAATCTATGATTCCACCATTTATATGTATTAATTTTGGTTAAAAATGTCCATCAACTATTAAGGATTCCAAAGTTGCTGATGACTCAGAAACTTGTATAAATTTGTTGTATTTTTCTTTTAACAAACCAAAAAAAAGATTCGCATAAGTTTATTTAATTTGGTGGAGGAATTATTCGTTGTTATTATTATGTATAATATGGTATTTCTTTAGTAATAAAACCAGCGAGATAAATATCATAACTCTCGAACGTACCTTATTGAGGTTAGGAAGAGACGGCTTTTTCCGAGAAACTGTTCGGACGATGTCTCCATGTTTAGCCTACAATTAGTCTCTTGTCTAATTCATAATTTAACACCAATTATTGACATTCTGCAATTAGAAATACTCCAAAAAAAAATTATCATGACCCTAGATATACCGACACGTGCCACGATTTAATTAAGTAGGAATTAATTCGTCATTGGACGGCAGATAAGCACTCTAACAACTAATTGCTCGTGGTTTATTTTTCCCTTTTTCTCCAATATTAATTATCTCAACATAATCAAAAACTGATATAAAAAATTGGTTGAATAGCAAATTAGCTATAGCATGCAAGTTTTTGAAATTAATGTAATTACATATTAATAGTTTGGATGGAAGGTAAAATGTCTTCTTCTTTTTTTGGTCAGAAAGAAGGTAAAATGTCTTAAGTGTATAAATTTATAAACAATTTCAGTGGGTTTTTTTTTTTTTGTCAAACAGTTTATTGGGTTATAACACTAATTTTTTCTTAAATAGAAGTAGGACGAATACACCTTAGTAATAGATTTTTTAAATTAACCAGGTAAGAAATCCGAATAATATAGTTTTAGTAAGATTATGTAATAAAATACACCTGACTAGACATACACATGTATATGTGTAGATATATTCAACGATTTCACAGTGGTACGTTCATCAAATCAAACGTAAGAAGAAAAACGAAACCATTAGAAGAACCCCACGAAAAGGACAACTAAACTTGTTAATGAGATTACCACTCTTATTGGCTATTATTTTATCTTCACCTTGCGTCTATATATAATTGACTAAAAAAAAATCTTATATTATTATTAAACTCAGATTCAATCAATCATCGGAATTTATAATTTTGATCTTGAGACCTATAAACCAAACGATTTGTCCAAAAAGAAGAGATCAAAGTTTCTTCTTGAAAAAGAACGAAACACAAAGGCTATGGCATATTCAACCAAACTTTGCCTTCCTCTTAAAACGCCATGTTTTGTTCCAAAGACAGTAAGATCAAAGACTTGGATGCTTCAACAAAGTCAAGTTCATGTTAATGTCAAGCAAGTCACAGTTTCACAGCCTCAGCCGATCAGATACTCCACCAAGAACACTGTAAGATCCTCTTTCTCTCTTTGTTCCTTTTCTCCTTAGAACTGGATCATACTTTTCTTGAGGATTCAGACACAGCCCATTTGGTAAAATATGAATTTTGAAATTGTTTTGTTTTTGATTTTCCTTGAACAGGTTTTTGAAGATCCGACACAAGGGATTATCTGTTACACAGATGATAATGGAGAGGTTATATGTGAAGGATACGATGAAGGTCCTCGTTGTCCCACACAGAGTCCAATGGTAGCTTCTTACTCAAGGTATGATAAATTCTCTAATCCTAAATTCATAGATCAATCTTCTTTCAAAGTGTTTAATAAATGGATTTGGTATAAACAACGAAAAACAGAGAGGTGGAGATTCTTGATCTTCTGCAAAGAAGTTATCAGGAGCTGAGTAATTCAAAGAAGGATGGTCAAAGACAGATACTTGCTTCACAACAAGAGTTCACGATGATCAAATGGAGCAGCTTTGACTTCCTCTAAATCCCTTTTTCTCTTTTTGATTCGAAAGATCGAAAATCTGGTTCTCTCTTCAAAATGGCCTCTTGAATAAGAATGTACAGAAAAAAGGCTGTGAAAGAAGCAGCGATTTGCTTCTTTCTTGTTTCTCTTTTGTAAGAACAAAAACATGAATATATGTCCAGATTTTGATTTCAATCTTTCCTTAAGTTTTAACTTTTAAGACAAAAAAAAAAAAGGTACGAGGATCCAACATATGTATAGACAAAAGAATCTTTCATAGTTCATAACACATGAAAGCAAAAGCTATACACAAGAGAAATGTCTCTCTATCTTTCTGAGGAATTTTCAGACAATCTCCTAAGTCTCTAACTTAAATGACCCAAAATCTAAAAGACACAAACAAAATCGATATCTGACAGAAACCCAACCTTCCAATAAAGAAAGAAAAAATGAATAATAATGTGTTCCCCAATGCCAAAAATCTATACAAGACCAAAAATAAACTTACAATCTTCACTCTTGTATCACTCTGCTTGTGTACCGGCTTGAGAGGTTTCTTCAGGTTGATCAGACCTGGAGTTATTCGCAACGACATTAGGAGGAGACCATTGATCAGGGACCATGAGGAAGTAAGTTGTCATCGCCTTTCTGAATCTTCTCTTGTATTGCTTTGGAGATATTACTGTTGGTGCTTCATTCTTTGGTCCTCCTAAGATTCCTGTAAATTTCACCCAAGACTCTAGATGCTTGTCCCATGTGTACTGCCTCAAGAAGTCGATAATCCCGAGAACTAGCTCGTTCTTTTCTTCATCCACGCCTACTAGCAACGAATAATCCATCACATCACCCAACTGCAAACACGAAAAATATAGTTATTGCTAATATACCTTTTCAAAGAGTAGTGAAGAGTAAATGGTTTGCAGAAAAATAAAACTCACTGCAAGAAAAGCAGTATCATTCCAGACAGCTCTTTCCAACAATCGTTTTGCTTTGTTACCAACGAAAATGGGAGAAGTTGGCATTGCTTCAATCAAGTTTTGATCCAACAAGACTTTGTTGCTCCCACTGGAGTCAGGATTGTAGCGCGCCCGGGAAGATCCTTTAAGGTCATATAGCCGTTTCACAGTTCTTCCAAACAGAAGATTCTCCATAATCAGAACATCCATCTTTGTTTCTTTCCCGCTCTTAAGTTGCTTTGTTGCGACCTATTAACACAATACATATTTTCATCAAGAGTGAATCAAACATGACCGGGAAAGTCTCTCATCTTAGCAGTTACGTACCTGATAGATTCCCAATATTTTTGCCAGGCAGGTTGGGCTTTTCGTGCTGATAGACTCAGATAAGTATTTGAAGTAAGCAGGTGCAAATTTGATGAATGATTCCAACTCTGTCTTGGTGACTTGCTTGATGATAAATCGATCATCCAGGGTTTTAGCAAAGAAGACATTGCTCTTGCCACCTTGAGCTCCCCATTTTTTACACCGGCTAAGAGACCTTATAAACTCGAGTTCCGAAGGGAGACATATACCCCGCAGCGCCTCAAATCGTTTTGCATAGTAACAAGTAACAGTGTACTTCACTTTTCCAAGCGTACCGTCCTCTCCATATGAGACTCGAGCATGTAAAGCTTTTGTATATGATAGTGGGTCCAAAAGTGAGCTACTGCGAGATGAGGATATTGAAAGTATGCTCTCGTCGACTGAACCATTGCTTCTGCTAGGGTCAAAAATGGTGTCATCAACTGGGCGAGGGATATTGAGTTCAGAAGGATATGAAACTAGAGATTCCCCTTCAACAGAAGTTTGGCGTTGATATTCCGGTGACATCAAGGCATATGCGATCATACTAGTGGGTTCATCATCATAAACCGGAACGACAATATCATTTAAGCCTACGGGCAGAAGTAGCCTTGGTCCACCTTGAAGTTCTGCCTCTCTAAAAGATGAAATATAGATAGGGCTATGCTCGCCAAATGTATCAAGCTTCTGAGAGCTAAGCAGGAAATTCTTGTTAATGGAACGGTAGAAGTTGAGGAATGGCACACTTAACCAGCTGACAGAGTCTTCTGAATTCTCATAATTCTTACTTGGTAATGCTGGGGAAACAGGATAGGCCACCTTGAATTCATTTTGCTGTTCTGGGAGGTCTATAGGCATTAGCCCCTCTGAGATTGGAGGAAAAGTTGAAGAGTTTGACATGGTGGAAGGAGGAAGCAAGACCTTATTGTTGGTTGGAATCTCCACAGATGTTTGACGTTCACCTATCCATGCTGCATCAAGAGTGGCTGATAGATTTTTCATAACTATCTGGCCATCAGACTGTGTTCTACGAACATCGACTTTATTTTCCAGAGGATAAGATGTATCTGGTAAGGTCTTGCTGGGAGAAACTTCTCCCCCATCATTCTTTTCGTGATTCAAATCTGAATTTGTATCCGCTTCCTTCTGAACATTATTTAAGGAGCCAGTGTCACCAGTAGAATCACCATCAGGATTCAGATTAACCTCTGAGCCAGTAAGAAGAGAGTTGGTCCCAGCATTCATCTCGGGGAGCGTCTGGCTCTTAGCCAAGGGAGGTTTCTCGTTCTCTTCTCTCTTTGTGTCATCACTATTCTCAAGCTTATGTAAAGTAGATGCATTAATCAAGCGGTGATCCCACATGTATGACTGAAAAAGCAGTTGTCTGCGAATCCGATATAGCTCAAGAATGTCCACGAGAGGTTGGCCTTCGTTCACCTCCCTGTGCAACATCTTTTGCATATTCTCCTGGAAGAAATGTAAGAATAGTTACAAAACGGACCTTGACTTATTTTGGCAATTGTCTTCCATTTGTTATAAGGTATAAAACCAATTTAGTTTGCATCACTGAGTTTTAGATACTCTTTACTAATAAAACAAATTTTCACCTCAAATTCTGATTTCTCTCTTTGCAGCACTTCTTCGAGTTCACCAATTCGACGCCTAAAACCTTTCTCTGCAATTTGACTAATAGCATTTAATACTTCAGAAAACAGAAGCTCTGCTCTCTCTATCACCTGCTTAATAAAAAAGGAGAACTCAGTGAAGTTAAAGTGTTCAATTTCAAAACTGCATCCAAGAGAATCACAGATATTTCACCTCATCTGTCTCTCTCTGTATCCAGTCCTGATTCTCATAGTTGAAACTAAGAATTGATGGTGGAAGGTAGACAGAATGAACATCTATAGTAGCGTACCGGAAGCAAGCAACCATGTTCCCAAAGCTGCACGGGCACAACTTGTTAGGAAAAAAACAGACTTTTAAACAAGACAGTTTTTAACAATTCATCATAATTGGCCCAAGGAGGACGTGAGAAAAAAAGTACCCATAGAAGCGAAGACAATCTCTATGCAGAGAATGGCCACAACAAGCTACTCTACTAGCAGCTGCGTGATTTGAGAAACTGAGCTCCAGAAACTTCCCAAACGATAATCCCCATGCAGCATCAGACATAACCACTCGTAGAGTCGCTGGAGGGAAGCCGTTAGGTCGCGGGCATCTCAGGCATCTATGCCACATCCAGATCTTCCCCTCCTTTTCACCAGGTAAGAGATAATCTTGGAGCTTCTTGACAGATATAGTAAGGCTGCCTTGTCGATGAGTGTAACAATGAACATGAGCTTCTGATGGCATCTCACATGACCGGCACCTGTAACTCTACAAAAATTTTGAGCATGCATTTAGGTTACTAAATTATTATGTAAGCTGTAATAGAGATGTCTTATAAAACAAAACAAAACAAAAATAGAAATAATCTCACCTGATCGAACAAATGATCTCTCAAGAACCGTCCCAAGGGTTTATCAAAACTACCATAGTATTTTATCCGAAAGAGGTGAGACCTCTCGCACACAGTTCCTTTCCACACTGATCGGGAAGATAGAGAAACCAAAATGCTCTGGTGGTCAGAGGGTGACGGAGGAAATTCTTCTTTTTGGGATTGTGTTTCCTTTGGTTTCTCATTGATTTGTTGTTGGACGGTTGTAAGCTCTGAACCATTGTCTTGGTTTTCGACCATAATGCTCGTACCACTTTGAGAACTCTTTCGCACAAAGCCTTGCCCTGATGAATGTAAGGAATTTTCCACTGTGTCATCTGCCACAACAACTGGATTGGTTTTGTCAACTGGTGTGTCCACCGGTACAGATCTTCCAGACAAATCTGAGTTTCTGCTCTCTATCACACGGTCAGGCAAATTCAATGAAACATTATGGCGTGAAAAGATGAAACTCGGGTTTATTTCTCTAGCCTGCCAGCCTGAACCATTGGGTATAAGAGGGTTTGCATCCTTCTGGATGGATAGATTGGTAGTGGTCGAGAGCAACTCAGATACTGGAACACTGTTTGCTCGTTGTGGTTCAGCACAAGATAGCATTGTCGGAGATTTTTCATATGTTGAGACCGTGAAACCTGGCACAGTAGATATTGAACGTTCAATGCTCGTAGATTTATCCGGAAGTGCCACCGTAATCGGGGAATTCAAAGGAAGTTCAGGTGAGGCTCCCTCATCAGCAAGAAACGATGTTTCGAGTGCCAAATGATAAGCTGCAAAAACTCCATACTGGACCACATGCTTCACTTTTTTCAACTCATCTTCATTTGCACCCCTAAGCAAAATCTGAAGAAGAAGGGACATAAAAAGTAAGAGGTAACATCCTGAGGCAATCAGATATAAAATGTGGTCTCTATATTAAATTCTAATAGTTGGGAGTGCTTACTGTAAAGCCTAATGGTTTTGGACAATGCTCAAAATACATCAACGTCTTCGCCACTTTCTTTCCAACTTGACCAGTTGAATCATGTTCCTCAAAAAACCTATCCACCCGAAAATTCTCACAGTAACCCAGCTTTTGAGAGGAGAGGTGGTCTACTGAAGGAATTATTTGAGCACTAGTGCAGCGAGCAATGCGGTCTAGAAGTGGCCTCTTGATGTTTAGAACAACAGATATGTCTTTGGCTAGAAGATATTCTTGCGCAAATCGAGAAACTGATTTTTCGACTAGTAGAATATTTGGACGTTCAGCATGAATCTTAGCAACAGCCATCTTTAGATGATCCTTTTCCTGAAAACCAAAATATGTGTAAGGAGTAGAAGGGTTTAGACAGAGATAAGAAAATCCAATTCTAACCACCAACGGGAAGAAAAAGAAATATGTAAGTGCCAGGCAAATTTCACCTGTTGCAGCAATGTATCAAAACTTGATAACTGATTTGAGACCCTTTGATACTCAAGTCCACCGCCTAGAATCAAAAGTCGAGCTTTCTCAATCTTCGTACTCATTTTCTTATGAGCAACATTTTTCTTGCAAACAACTCCCTTCACCACCATGCTGTAAAATAACACACGAGATGGATTACTACAGAATGAAACTTCACAAGAATCCAGATGACATGATGAAAATAAACAGTGCGTGAAATGACGCACTACAGGCTCGACAGCAGTATTTTGGGATTAAATGTTTTTGCTTCTATTACCTATCATGTCGAAATCCAGAAGCTAGGCACTTTACTTTGACATAGCCACCAGGATCCATTCCTCCACTTTTGCTCATATCAGGCTTCAATAAGTTAGCAGCCTCCCAAGAAAGAGAGGTGATAATCTCTAACCAGCTCTCTTTGCCCTCTTCATCGCTCACAGAGATGTTCTCAACTTGCAAAAGTTGTGCAAGCAAAGCCCTAAAGTGCCCATCAACCACATTCTTCATAGCCTTCTTGTGCTCTTCAGTTGTTCGATCCTCGCCACGGTACTCTCCACTTCCAAAGCTAGTGGAAGGTCGTAAGTATCCCCACTCACCTGAGGTATCTCCCTCGTTATCTTCCTCATCAAACAAAGCACTTTCTCTTTCGTCTTCTTCATTTTCTGGATCAGGTGGAACCCACAAAAGTCCATTGTTCTCGAAATCCACCGGTTCTACCACTTGATCATCTGAAATATCTGCTGGAGAAGAAGCTTCACATTCGTCACGACCATCATGCTCACCTTTCTTCTGGAATTGCTCTGATCCTTCCCGAATCAGAGATTCAAGACACTGATGAATGAGTGGCGAGACGCTCAAACTTTTCTGGTCAGCGGTTTCTCCACTCAGATGCTTACAGGGGCCATCATCAATGCTCATTCCATTGTATTCCATGGGACCATAATATTCATTAGCTCGAGGAGAATGACTCGTCTCAATATCAGTCTGGTATACACCATACTCTTCGTACTCATCATCACTCCTGATGTTGAAAAGAAAAAATAAATAAGTTACCCAAAAACGATAGTGAAGTTAAAGTACGCTGATTTTCTAGTTTTCACTCAAAAATAAAAGTTGCTGTTAGATACTTCACATGCCGTATAAATATTTTGATCAATCTCTACCTTGGAATTGCATAGGAAGCGTGGTCAAAGGCCACAGGACCTAGCCTACAGCTCGTTTGAAGAATCTAAATAAGCTTCATTCATACCTATGAGACCAAAGAGAACACCGAGGAAAGGAGTACCTATTTAAAGCAAAGCGAGATGGATCTTCCACATCTGTGGCAATGAAGCTGCTCCTCCTCGAAGTTTCTTTGCCTTGCCTGGTCGTGCTTGTCTCCATTGAAGATACTCCGTGCAAGCTGACATCAGAACCATGATGAACCCTATGACAAGGACCAATCAGTCCTGGCATCGAGCCAAGAGCGAAGCTACTACTATTGGCAGTTGTACTGGTCTTTGAGCTAAGAAGACTTGTCTCTGAAGGTGAAGTACTAAGTTCCGTGATATTTGAAACATGTGGTCCACCATCACCTTGCTGCCACTGCCTGAAACAATAATTGCAAACACGGATCCTCTCCCACTCTTCACGAGGAGTTCTCAAGTCGCTGGGAGCAAAAGGTACTGAGTTGGCTGTACACTTGCCGCAGAAAACTCTGCCACAAAGACGACAATGGTGCCTACGATTGATGAGGGTAAACTGACAATCACACTCGTAACATACACGACAGCTCTGATCAGGCATCCAAAAATCCCTGGACACAGTAGCTGGCTCGGATCGCCAGGGAAGCCAGGATTTAATCAGACCCACTATCTCAGAGAATGTCCTATTACTATCTCTTGTACCCATCTAAAATCTTCCAAACCATCATGCTCCGATGGTCATGGAAGTCTAGAATCCAAATGAACAACAAAGCTCAACACCTAACAAATGGAAACCCTAATATCCAACTGCTACCTACTATATCTCCTTCAGGCACTCAGCTACATATAATAAATCAATAAGATGGCTCGTATCGATTCATCGTTCCTCGAGAAAACTCAAGCACATACCGATGGTCTATCATCCCCTCCAATAGCAGGCAAATCAAAGAGAAATCCAGAGACCTTGAGCTTAACCTCTCACTGAAAAAATAATAAATTAAAAAAAAACGCTAAAATTAGTGTCAACAAGAAGACATGGTTTATGACGATCTAATTCAATTATCACCGGATTAACACGAATTACAATCAGAAAGAAAAAAAAATATATATACAATTCTGGGAGCGATCGGAGAAAACTTGGTTCTGTTTTCTAAAAAATTTGGTTCATGAACAAGCTAGATCTTTTCCAGAATATGTAACGGAGAATCAAAAAATCAAGCAAAAACCAATAATTAACAGGAACTGATCACAAGCATCAAAATCGAAATCCTTCAAAATTTCACGATCACGAATTCCAAAAGTAAGGCGAATCGTTTCCAAATATCTTCAACCCTAAAACTCATCTGAATTATTGGAATCGAATTTTACCTTTAACAAAAACCTTCAGGCCACCAGAAGATCGTCGTCGTCGTCTTCAATACTCGAATTTTGAGGGATTTTTTTCCCCCCTTTGATTTTCAGGTTTTTTTGAAAATTTTAAAAATAAGAAAATTTGGAGCTATTGAGTGATATGATATTCATGTTTTTCTGTGGCAGAGAAAGCGACATCGTCACGTCAATTATCTATGTCTCACGGATCTTAACCTACACCTTCACGTACCTTATCTTAACCCTCTGCGTAACTTATGTTCTTTTGGCCCATGGACCCTAAAATACTTGTAGATTCCATAATCTATATTCTATATCTATATATAACAATATTTGAGAAGTGTTTTTGCTGACGTGTCGGACTCTCGGCTCTTATTGAGTCCTTGATTTTACGTAATTACTTAATTACCCTTAATGAAATCTAATTAATTTTGGAAAAATTAAATTGAATTTCGGAATTAACCAGGAAAAAATAATTTTGGAAACAATAAACATGATAATTAACCAAAAAAAAAAAAAAGGAACAACGAAGTACCAGTTAGAAAGCTTTAATTGAATTCATCGTGTTCTTCGTCGTGTGAATATAATTCTTCTAAACGAAGGCAAAACGTGAAATCCTAACATAAAGCATATATTCATAGCAATAACAGAGATTTAATAATTTAGTGATAGAATTTCACCTGTTGATCTGTCGAAGCAGAATAGTCAAGCTTCTCATAGTATCTTGCCCATGTTATGTCTTTAAGATGTCAATACTATCCTGCACCCTATAATTCTAACCAATGAAAAGAACAAATATTTATTACCTTGGATACAGAGTTGACGAAGAAACCTTGGATAAAAACTCGACGAAGAAACTTGTAAGTGTTAATGTATGATGAAGCTTCCATGAACGTGAATTCGTGATCATAATGAAGAAACGTGTGAATGGAGACGGTTGATGGCTTTTTTTTTTTTTTTTTTTTTTTTTTTTACCTTTTGTGTAAACAGATCTGTTTTATAATTTATCGGAAAAGGAATTATACCAAAAAAAAAAAATCGGAAAAAGAAAATATTTATTATAATATTGATATATTTAAGATGATAATGTCAAATATCCGAAAATTATTAATCGGAGCATTAATATAAACATAAAAGAATAATATTCTAACCTTACTCAAATTAATAAGATTTAGATATCCGAAATTAATCGTAAACGGCTATTAATTGTTAAACTAATTAAAATAAAGATCGAACGTACCGGAATAGATGAAATTTTTGGTATGATCGTCGTGTTCGTCGTCGTTTCAATCTAAATATTTGGAAAAAAAAAAAGAACAAAAAAAATAATATGTAGATCAATGAAAGAGAACCCACCAATTTAGAAACGGTTATCACGCCATCGTATTGTTCGTCGGATGATTATAAGTCTCTAATCCGGAGATTGACTTGAACCCTGACAAAAACATATATTCATAGCATAAAATCGTAAATAGAAGGTAAAAGACCACCTATTAATCGGTTGTAACCTTGTGCAAACTCGATTTAATTTTGACGAATGAAATGTTGGTGTGGTGTCAAAACTTTCTTGGGGAGACTCGAAGATGAGAGAGCTGAAGTCAGAGATAGGCAGAGAGGTTTACATGTGAATTAAGGTATGGAGTGCTAACGTGAACATGAACGTGAACGGCGGTGATTTTTGCACATAATAGCAATTAGATCGAGTTTTGGAAAAAAATATGGATCAGCGTGACATGACGCATATGGATACCATGCATGTCTATCTATTGTAAATCAAAAATTATATTATTGTTCCGCCTTATTTTTGAAACAGAAAGGATTTTTCCCTTAAATTTTAATATATTTTATAAGATATAGTAGTAAATCTAAAATAGTTGTTATTATTCCATATTTTTACGGAAAAAAATAAATATTATTTTAAATAAACATGGATAACAATGAATAAATGGCAGTTTTACAAATATTTATTATTATGATAGTGATTTGCTTATTAAAATATGTAAATTTTCTTTTCTTTTTTTGTATTTATCGTCGAAAAATTTAGAAACCCTAAATCATGCACCGTCTCCTATTCAATATAAATACCTTGCTCATGGTATTCAATTTCAGATCATAACTAACCCTTGTTTTTTTTGTTCTTTTTTTTCAAACTTTTTTTTGCTTCTACCTAATTTTAATTTTTCTTTTTATTGTAGGGTGGATGTATGGAGGGGACGATGTGAACTGGTGTATGGAAAATTTGGACCTAATTCAATGAATAAACAGGTGATCTTATAGTTTATATGTACAAATTTGATTTTTTTTTTTGTATTTATGGTTTCACTATTTTCACCACTAATCAATTTTGATAATCAAAAAGTTTGGTTTCAACTTTTGAGAAGGTAATCATCGATGGTTTGGTATGTTTCTTTTTGTTGTAAAAAGATGAGGTACCTCCCGATTTTGTTGAGGTACATGTTCTTATTATTTTCAAATATGTCTTTTTCAGAAGAAACACTCAACTTTTGATAACACAGTTGCCACAAAGTCAGAAAGATGACTTATTTCAGGGATGAATCTTCAGAGGAGGCTAATTTTTGTCGTTAATACAATTTAAGTATTCCTCTCTTTAGATTAGGGATAACAAAGTTGGCTGTTAAATTCAGGAATTACTCTTCGTTGCCAATCTCTCTTCCCAAACTAAAATATTACATATATGGAAGTAGTAACTTAAAGTTTTTGGTATCGAGGTCATTCTAAGGCACTGAGATTCGGACTTTGGTATGTATAGGATTCGTTTTCCATGCACTAAGATTTAATTATTGTTTAATTTATTGGTTTTTAGGTTTCTTTCCATGCTCTGATGTGTTTTCGGGTGTGCCAATGGAAGCTTGCATCACTCTTTACTCCAAGCGTAAGTATGCTCTGCATTAGTTTCTTCTGTTCCATTGGTTATTATGGGTTTTGACTTTTGAGAAATATACAACAATTTAAAACCATGTTTTGTTGTTGATTGGTTCGGTTTGTATACCATATTTTGCTAAATACATATGACCATAAATAAGACCAAAGGAGCTGGGTTAGCTCCTTTGCCAGCTAGGTTGACTTCGTCTCCTCTCCGTCTTGCGGATTTCCGTTATATAATGGGTATATTTGAGAAGTATACGGTACTAAAACCACAACCATTGATCTTAGCTTGATCGGTTCTTCCCTAAGATTTATACATAAAAGTAAATTGTTTTGTTTAATAATTTTCCATTGCATGAACTTTCGAGACAACAAGTGGACATGAGTGTAATGTCATCAAAAGTCAAATCAAACACTGTGAGGAACATAATAGACAACGTTGGCTTCTTTCGCAGCTGCTCAACGTTGTCTCTCCCGATGGTCCCAACACTCTCTTCTTCTTTTTTTGTCAACATTCAAACGTTGTTTAAAATAAATAAAAATGTTTAACCTTAATCATCTTTCTAGATCTTTAAATGCCTAAAACTTCAACTTAATCAGTCAGCAATCCGTCACGTTAATGATTTTGAAAGGAAGACTTTTGTTTTGTTTCGGTTAGTTTTGTTTGTTTAGTATTTTAATCACAAGATAACTCTAATTTCCCATTAGAGTTGTGTTAATTGTGTTGATTATGATTTGGCGTTCCAATTCTGATATTATTTTTATGTTGTAAATCTTAAACTGTTACGTTATTGTTCTATCTTCCTATGTGAGAAAAAAAGTAAAATGTTTTAAAATTTTGACATGGATAATAATATAATTGTAAATCTATAATAATTATATTATCATTTTATTTATATTTTTCAAAAAGAAATATATTTATCTTAATAGATTTAATATGATAATGTCAAATATAGTTATAAATCTAAAAGAGTTATGTTATTATTCCATCATTTTATGAGAAAAAAGCAAATATTCTCTTAAACTTTTAAATTAACGTGGATAATAATAAATAAATGATAATTTTACTAATATGATAATGATTCGGTTTTAATCTTACCAAAAAACAAATAATGATTCTGTTTTAAAAATATATAAATTTTCTTTGTTTAGTTGTAGATATTATCATATAAAAAATTCTTAGATCCTCCACTGCCTTAATTTTATGTAAATACCTTGCTTGATATTTAATTTTGATTTGATATCATAACTAATCCTTGCTTTTTTTTTCGGTACTAACCATTGAATTTTTTATACTGCCATTTAATTCTTGCATAAAAAATAATAATTAATAGTAGTGTTTATTATGAATGCAGGTTTGTTTTCCATAAAAACTAGATTGGATTTATGGAAGCACGTCATTGTTTCCAGTGCGAGGAAACAAATGTCGTATCACTGCTGTTGTGGCTCTTTAGTACTTTCGTTTCTGTTTATGGCTTTGCTTCGGTTGTATGGTTAGTCATCAATCATTGATCTTCTCATTGTTTGAATATTGTTGCATAGGAAAAATCTTCCTTTTTATGAATCTTTCAAAAGTTGGGTCCATGCTATTCTCAGTGATTGATTACGTTTATTGAATATTTGTGTGCTTCCTCTGCTGATATTCTAATTCATGCTTTATTCGTCGTCTTTGATACACTCTGATTAACCATTGTGGACCTCTAGAGTCTAATTTGCAATATTAATGCAAGTCTCTTTAACTTACGGATTATGAAGAGCATCCTAAGATCGTTTAATTTGATTCAGGATTTATGTGGCTAATGTTTGGTCTTGGATGTGAATTAGTCTATCATGTTTCTTGGAAGGTAGGAAGCAATCTTGATGTTTACCAAAATCCAATGTGCTCTTTTGTAGCTCAGTTTTGAAATATGTACTAATTATTGTAGAGGGAACCCGAAACAAAGAGACCATATGTATGATTTTATATGCGAAGAGAAGCTCCGAATTTGAAATCGTCTCCACTCCGGTGATATGTGGCCATGGTGTGAAGGAGTCTGGAGCCATGGTTATTTCAGATTCGGACATAACCGTAATTGTTAAACTAATAAAAATAAGATCAAACGTACCGGATTGATGAGAATTTTTGGTGTTCTTCGTCATGTTCTTCGTCGTATGGATCTAACAAAACAAAAAAAATATATATACCCCAGAATTTTTTTTTGTTTGTTAATAGAGAGAACCCACCAATTTTGTAGCGTTGATTGTGACATCGAATTGTTTGTCGGATGAATATAAGTCTCTAATCCGGAGACTGAAGTTGAACCCTAACAAAAACATATATTCATAGCATAAAATTCATAAATAAAAGGTAGAGCATCACATAGCTTTTTCTTCAAAGCCAACACATCTCTCTTTGTAGCCGAATTACTCTCCAGTTTGGTATATACTCAAATTTTCCAATGACTTCCTTCTCGAACCTGGAGCGTTTTTGCTTTGCCGGATATTTTTAGGATATGGCTCTTATGTATCTCTTGTGAGTCACTTGATATGTTGTTTAGGTAAAACTTTTGGTTTGAAAGAGAATGATCTACGACAAGCATAATCGGTTATTTGTTATATATGTGGCCATGTTCATATTGCTTTCTCCACAAGCAATTTTCCAGTTTTGTAGCATTCGATATTTAAATTTAAAAGCTTCAATACGTTGTATACATGTGTATGTATGTACATATATGAATTATTCTCAGTTGCACATAGTGGTTTCTAAGGGATAGATACTTGCTCTCTGTAACCCTCTCATTTTTAGTACCTATCTTCAGTGTTTACTTTGCTAAGAGCTTCTTGATAGGCATACATCTTTGCAATCTCAGATCAATATACTACAAATACATATACGATACAGTTAAGAAAATGATATTTCTCTTACAACTTTTTATATGGGTTTTATAAACAAGAGATCAACTGAAGGGTTACGCAGCGACCAATGGCGAAGGTAGAGACAAAGATACTACAATAGGGACGATAAATATGACACGATATATACAAAGGAGATGCCTGTTTCTATACCATTGAAATTTTACGTACATAACTACTTCAAAGAGCAAGATGACTTACTTGATAGGTAAGAGATATGGTAAGAGATTATATTTTTCAATTATTTGTTTCCTACTACGAAAAACTCCAGTGACATACAATCTAAAAGCATGAATATGTCATAAAATCAAGAATACAACAAAAACCAGGAAGATGGGCCCAAATTAAAGTCTGAAACTGGACGTGGGGAACCCACGGACAGTGGCGGTCGGAGCGTTACAAATATGAAAAAAACGAGGAAGCGTGAATATGTCATAAAACCAAGAGTACTACAAAACCAAGAAGATGTGCTCAAAGAACGAAACTGGACGTGGGAACCCACAGACAGTGGCGGTCGTGGCATTACAAATATGAAAGAAACGAGTAAGCATGAATATGTCATAAAATCAAGAGTACGACAAAACAAAGAAGATGGACCTAAAGACCGAAACTGGACGTGGGGAGCCCACGGACAGTGGCGGTCGGGGCGTTGCTAATATGAAAGAAACGAGTAAGCATGAATATGTCATAAAATCAAGAGTACGACAAAACAAAGAAGATGGGCCTAAAGACCGAGACTGGACGTGGGAACCCATGGACAGTGGCGGTCGGGGCGTTGCTAATATATTGTTGGTTTAAATATATAGATTTTTTATATTTAATTCTATTATATATATCAAGATATAAACACTAATAATTGTTTGTGATTCAAAAACACTATTAATTGTTGATTACTAATAATATATATCAAAAGTTATAGCGTTTTACCATAATTCTATATTAATGTCGTTATAAAAATTAGACTCTTGACAAAATTAATTCAATAAATATCCCTAACTTGATAACCCTAAATATTAATTATTAATTCTGATCTTAATCAACATATAACCCCGCGCTGGGCGCGGAGACCTCCCCTAGTTGTGTATAAACGCGTTATTCTAAAATACATTACAAATCAAAAAGTTTTGTTTTAGTAAGGAAATCGAGGAAAATTTGGAAAAAAATAAATGAGAAATAAATTTTAATTTTAGAAATATTTTCTGAAATTAGTTTTTTTAGTTTTATTGAAAAAATTTAGATTTGTCAAATATTATGATTGAGATTTTATCATATACTATAGTTAATTCTAATTCCCAAAACATAGAACCGCTAAACATGAAGTAAACGTTGACCGGCCAATTTAAACATGAAGTATTCGTTGACCAGGCCAAAAACCACACGCCGTTATCTGTCGTTAACAGATCCGATAACAGCCGATAACGATTCCGTTATTACCTAAAACGACGTCGTTTTGCGCTTAATCGAAATCTCTAAATCCCCAAATCGACGTCGTTTTCTTCGCCGGCCACGAGCTTTGTCTCCGACATTCGGTTGAACTAGAAATCCATCTCCGCCACCTGGCTCTGAAACGCCTTCCGCCGGTGGAGCTTGGACTCCGTCTCCGACAAAAATCTCAGATTCGCCTCGAGCTTCAACTCCAGCATCCACAACATTCTCTGCTTCGCCTCGTATAGGTGATCCAATCCTCGATGTGACGCTATTCTTCCTAACTAACACCATTTGGAAAGACAATTAGAAGATTTGGGATTCGAAAATTGGCCTTAGGGTTCTAATTTTGGGGATTTTTCAAAATTAGGGATTTGAAAATCAATTTGGGGATTTTCGGGGTTTAGATTAAGCCCAAAACGACGTTGTTTTAAGTAATAACGGAATCGTTAACGATTGTTATCGAATCTGTTAACGACAGATAACAGCGGGTGGTTTTTGGCCTGGTCAACGAATACTTCATGTTTAGATTGACCGGTCAACATTTACTTCATGTTTAAATTGGTCATATAACAAGTTCACGTATTAAACGGCCATTTTTTTAAATTTCGGCTATTAAACGACATTTTTCCAGATCTACATGATAATACTAATAGATTACCATCACATGCAATGCACTCTTTATTTTATTTTATTTTTTCAATAGGAGACGGACACGACATCTGCTTTATTTGATTAGTTCTCGTGAGTTTTTTACTTGTTTCCAAAAGCCAACCAAATACGCCTATGTGTCTTTCTTTCTTCACAAGAAATTTTAAGAACGTTATCAACAAAGAACATTCCTTCACTCCTAATTATTTCTTCTCCATTAGTAGTTAAAAAAATAACAAAAAAAATCGACTAATCATTTGGGTTTCCGTAAGCAATTTCTTATTCAACTCAACCTGTCTTAGTTAAATCTCCCTTATTTAACAACTCATATCCATTTCATTTCAAGTCGAAAATATCAACCCAAATTGAATTTATTAAGATTTTAATACATTTGGAAATACAAACTAAAAATAATTCGGTGGAAGGTGACAAACCTAAGATATTTATGGATAATGTATATCGTTTAAAAATAAGAAACACAGCCTTTGGTCAACCATTTTTAGAAGGCAAAGAAAGGAGCAAATTGCAATCATTGACAGCTAAAAAGTTATCCTAATTTCATGATTTTGATTTGGACGCGAAGTTTCCTTATATACAACAGACACACATTTTCATTTCTTTCTTCTTTGGATAATGCAACATAATAGCAGCCTATACCGGCATGGGTCCAATATACATTACACAGATGTTTCTTTCCTTTTTATATATAGACATGGAAATAACTCGGTGGATCATATAATCATAGAATTTGGAATTAATTGATACCATAATTGCCCTGTTCTTGCCATAATTTTGAGTCGAGATTTTGGGCCATCTATAGGTGCTTGAAGTTTAATGGACTCAATGGACCTAACCTACATGCCCAATATGTTTTATATGTATCTGTTTAACTTAAACCAGGTCTATTTGTGACAACAACAAAGAAAAATTAAGACAAGTGCATAATCCGTTTGGAGTTAGCTAAGTGGCATAAAGTAATTGAAAAAGGCTATGCACTGTTTGATTTTTAACTTTAGCTTTCTTATTATAACATTTATAGTGAGATTCAAAAAAAAATTATAACATTTATAGTGGAATATTTCTTCGTATACAGTGGTTATTGTTTTTCATTTGTATTTATTATTCTTACAACTTTTTTTTTTTTTTTAAATTCTTACAACTTGATTTGTAGTTTTATATTCGTTTATTACGTCCGTAGACAAAGCACTATACACCTTCGTCTATAGAGAATCAAGAAGATATTATCAACATGCAAGATATTATTACCAAGATATGTATCTATGTAGTTTAGAAAATTAGGTTAATTAGGTTTAGCATTCTCTCTCACATATAAACATATGTAAGCATTACTATATTTCTATGAGAGTAAATACAGTTTTTCAAATCCTAAACTCTCATCTCTTTAACACCCTCCCAATTTAAGTCTATGAGTTTATCTTTTATATATCAAGCATGCTTATCTTTTTTTGGCGGTCAAGCTCAAGCATGCTAATCTTATGTGTCTCATTCCAATTTCTTAAAATGCCCCCAAAAAGTGTCGTTTTAATCACTCTATAAATTAGGAATATTACTCACACGTAGAATAAGATGTATCGCTAATTTGGCCTTTTGCAGACCAATAGAGATATACGTGCTTGCAAATTAAAATAAGATTAGGCTACCTAATACTTCAAATAAAGTACTTCATACACTAGATCATATATTGTTTTAATTTAGTTAATCTAACAAAATTTTAAAACTCCTCTCTTTTTACTTTTTTTGTTTTGTCAGTAATCGTTATATGGACCTGGTGCTTATCCTAACAGAAAAAGGGCACAAAAAGTGACCCCAAAAAAGTTAGCTATATTGGACCGTTTGTCATCTAAATTGGATTTGTAACAGATGATGTACACTTAGGAACAAACCTACCATTAGTAAATTGTTTAAAATGCATACGTCAAAAAGTGTCATTCATTTCTTGAAACTACGAAAGCTCTTCGACTAGCTAATGCAATCTAAATGGTGAAAAAAAAAAGAACACGAGATTAAAGTGTTAATATTAGTGTTTTCTGACGAGTCTGATCACCATGCCATTTAAAAATAATTACGTAGATTTTAAACTTCAATCTAGTTTAATTGAGATAAATGCGAAAATCTTCAATCCGGGCCGGATTCATAATTTGTTACCTGGTATAAGAAAAGGGTCTCTGTTTATCTTTAAAAAAAAAAAAAAAAAAATTCAGTGATCTCATTATGTATAATATATACTCAAGTTGCTGTTTAGTATCAATTCGGGAATCCGTCAGCTACTAGAAAGGTTCAACATGCCAAAAGTTTGATATTATTCAATTACAAGTGTATGAATTAATAGGACAAAAATAAAAACCTAACTTATTTTTTAGTTCATATGATTAAAGAAAGAAACTAGAATATGTAATTAAGACAGGGACAAAAAGGTAATGATGTCTGACGACTCACGCTTATCCGCCTAAGACCTAAATTAAAACCTGTGACACGATGCACATGCACTCTTCGTCGACTTCAACTTCATTTACAAAACAGCGACGACCAAATTAATAAATCCATAGCCACCGTATATCAGTAGTACACTGTATATGTATATTAATCTTTTAATGCGTCTAACAATTATTCAGTTGGTGGGCTATATTAAGCATTGACTCATTTGTTTATGTGGTTGCTGATATTGCGTGATCTAATTACAACAAGAAAAGTGACTATACTTAATTTAGTAGCTAGAGAAGTATATTGAACGATGATACCAAAAGTTAAAGTATATTGAACGAAATCATGAGTTTTTTTTTTTTTTTTTTTCACAACGAAATCATGAGTTTATAATGACAGTTTACTTCTTTTAGCTACGAAAATTTCACCTTTTCTAACATCATTTTATATACTGCAAATTAATACTCACACACATTAATCCTTTCCGTTCCATAATAAGTTTTAGAATAAATATTTTGTTTCACAAAAAAAAAACATCTAAAGAGATAAAATTATATAATCTAGTATTTAAAAGGTATAACAAACATTGTGTTGAGCATTGTGTTGAGCATTGTGAGTGTGACATACGCATACGAGGAAATACAAGTCAAAATTGATTGAGCAACTTCTCAAGGTGCCTAGAGCTCCCTAACTCTCAAGGTGCCTTGATCTTTCTATAATATAAATTATAAATTAATGTATAGTATTTTTCTCTCTCCAGAAATTGTTATTAATTAATTATGATTTCAAATTAAACATGTGGAAGAAGACCTTGATCAGATCGATATATAGTAGTTCACACATCAATATACACAAAGAAAACAATAAAATAACTCGAAATCACATGCATATAATCAATAATATAATTATTAAACATCGAAGATTCAAACATATAACGAGAGCTTTCTTCTAAAACACGAGGAATTAAAAATATGACAAGAACTTAATTGCTTTGAACATTGAATAATCATTAAGTTGACTTAAATTAATCATAAACGAACAAAGTAAGTAACTTCCACCAATCGGCTGTGCATATATACCCAACTTTTAATCCACTTATGTCTACCAATCGAATCAACAAAAAAAAAAAAAAAAATTCCAAATCAGTCTCGATATAGATATATATGCAAATAAACCGACGACCTTTTGAAACAAAAACTTGGCAGAATCGAATCTGTCCATCGGAGACTATGGTGAAGATTCATCCCGATCTGATAACCTCCGGCACCGGAGAAGAAACAATATCGCCGTACTTGACGACGGAGCAAGAGACTTTCACTATATGGATGAAGTCGTTGGTGTTCAACACAAATGGCTGCACCGTCTTCGATTCCAAAGGGAAAATAATCTATCGTGTCGATAATTATAACTCTAAGAGCTGCCGTGAAGTTTATCTCATGGATTTGTCCGGTCATGTCTTGTTTACCTTACGTAGACAGGTATACGCACGTTCCATTTTTTTCATGCAATAACACATTTATTCACTTCGAAGTACTAATTAATTTTTTTTTTCTGTTTATGCAGAAATTTGGATTATTCAAGACTTGGGAAGGATATAGATCATCATCTGGAACAGCTGAATCAACGACAAAACTTGAATATTTTCGAGTGAAAAATAATGTTTTTCAAATTCCGAATAAAGATTCATCATCTTCCTATAGAGTCATCGCGGGATCGTGTAGAAACGATGAACAATATTGTTATAAGATGGTAACTCGCGGATCAAGTCTAGCGATTGAGGATCACTGTGGAAAACTATTGGCAGAAGTGAAGAGAAAGCAATCGATAAATGGTTTGAAGTTAGGAGATGATGTTTTGACGATGATGGTTGAGTCACAAGTTGATCACTCTTTCATCATTGGACTTGTTTTAGCTCATAGTCTTATCAATTGTATACTGTAACAGGTATATACTTTACTTAACCGTTTGCTAAATTGATGAGATTTTTGGGTTGTAAACTAGTTTTTTTATTTTTAGGTTCCGCAAATTTTGTCTTGTTACTTATCAAAGTACAACTAATGTTACAATGGTATTTTAAGAGAGAAAACAAGGTACAATTGTTGTTACTTGTTGTAAAGTAGAGTTTTAATAAAGTGAGTGTAAGCTCTCTTTTAATTTCTTCGTTGAAAATGTTCTTCAACAAACAGAAAAAACAATTTGACAAGTGACAAATATTTTCAAGATGGATTTTATAATTATATATGTAGGGGCGCCGTAACGCTAATTAGTGAGTATAGTAAATGTTTGAGGACCCAACTGATAATTACTCAAATAAAATTTAAAGTCCATTAAAATATGAAAATGATTAGTTTAAGTACCAGCAAAATCCCAATTACAAAATTGTATGGGTCAGATCCGATTCGATTCCTAGGAGAAGATCTGTATCGTTCATCTTTGGGAGACACTAAAACGACGCCGCACCATCTTTGTAGCTCCATCGTCCCATTTTTCTCCTCCTCCGTCAGCAAACCCTCCTAACTCTAGTCTAGATATGTCAATTAGGGCCAAAGCCCGCGGACTAGCCCGGCCCGGCCTTGAAAAACAGTGGACTTGGATTTCAAATTATATGTCCAGAAAAAACCGGGCCTTTCGGGCTAAGCCGGTTCGGGCTAAAAAAATTTTTGGGCTTAGCCCGGCCGGATTCGAACTAGCCCGAAAAACCCTTCAAAAAATAATTTGATCCTTTTTTGTTAATATTTTCGTTTGATTATAAGATTTGTTGTAAAAAAAATTTTTGATAGAGTTTTACCCATTCACCTGGACCCTACCATTCATACCTAAGGGGAATAACTAGAAAGACTGCCGAGAAAACCATAAACTTTCTTCAATCCGGGCCGGATTCATAATTTGTTACCTGGTATAAGAAAAGGGTCTCTGTTTATCTTTAAAAAAAAAAAAAAAAAAATTCAGTGATCTCATTATGTATAATATATACTCAAGTTGCTGTTTAGTATCAATTCGGGAATCCGTCAGCTACTAGAAAGGTTCAACATGCCAAAAGTTTGATATTATTCAATTACAAGTGTATGAATTAATAGGACAAAAATAAAAACCTAACTTATTTTTTAGTTCATATGATTAAAGAAAGAAACTAGAATATGTAATTAAGACAGGGACAAAAAGGTAATGATGTCTGACGACTCACGCTTATCCGCCTAAGACCTAAATTAAAACCTGTGACACGATGCACATGCACTCTTCGTCGACTTCAACTTCATTTACAAAACAGCGACGACCAAATTAATAAATCCATAGCCACCGTATATCAGTAGTACACTGTATATGTATATTAATCTTTTAATGCGTCTAACAATTATTCAGTTGGTGGGCTATATTAAGCATTGACTCATTTGTTTATGTGGTTGCTGATATTGCGTGATCTAATTACAACAAGAAAAGTGACTATACTTAATTTAGTAGCTAGAGAAGTATATTGAACGATGATACCAAAAGTTAAAGTATATTGAACGAAATCATGAGTTTATAATGACAGTTTACTTCTTTTAGCTACGAAAATTTCACCTTTTCTAACATCATTTTATATACTGCAAATTAATACTCACACACATTAATCCTTTCCGTTCCATAATAAGTTTTAGAATAAATATTTTGTTTCACAAAAAAAAAACATCTAAAGAGATAAAATTATATAATCTAGTATTTAAAAGGTATAACAAACATTGTGTTGAGCATTGTGTTGAGCATTGTGAGTGTGACATACGCATACGAGGAAATACAAGTCAAAATTGATTGAGCAACTTCTCAAGGTGCCTAGAGCTCCCTAACTCTCAAGGTGCCTTGATCTTTCTATAATATAAATTATAAATTAATGTATAGTATTTTTCTCTCTCCAGAAATTGTTATTAATTAATTATGATTTCAAATTAAACATGTGGAAGAAGACCTTGATCAGATCGATATATAGTAGTTCACACATCAATATACACAAAGAAAACAATAAAATAACTCGAAATCACATGCATATAATCAATAATATAATTATTAAACATCGAAGATTCAAACATATAACGAGAGCTTTCTTCTAAAACACGAGGAATTAAAAATATGACAAGAACTTAATTGCTTTGAACATTGAATAATCATTAAGTTGACTTAAATTAATCATAAACGAACAAAGTAAGTAACTTCCACCAATCGGCTGTGCATATATACCCAACTTTTAATCCACTTATGTCTACCAATCGAATCAACAAAAAAAAAAAAAAAAATTCCAAATCAGTCTCGATATAGATATATATGCAAATAAACCGACGACCTTTTGAAACAAAAACTTGGCAGAATCGAATCTGTCCATCGGAGACTATGGTGAAGATTCATCCCGATCTGATAACCTCCGGCACCGGAGAAGAAACAATATCGCCGTACTTGACGACGGAGCAAGAGACTTTCACTATATGGATGAAGTCGTTGGTGTTCAACACAAATGGCTGCACCGTCTTCGATTCCAAAGGGAAAATAATCTATCGTGTCGATAATTATAACTCTAAGAGCTGCCGTGAAGTTTATCTCATGGATTTGTCCGGTCATGTCTTGTTTACCTTACGTAGACAGGTATACGCACGTTCCATTTTTTTCATGCAATAACACATTTATTCACTTCGAAGTACTAATTAATTTTTTTTTTCTGTTTATGCAGAAATTTGGATTATTCAAGACTTGGGAAGGATATAGATCATCATCTGGAACAGCTGAATCAACGACAAAACTTGAATATTTTCGAGTGAAAAATAATGTTTTTCAAATTCCGAATAAAGATTCATCATCTTCCTATAGAGTCATCGCGGGATCGTGTAGAAACGATGAACAATATTGTTATAAGATGGTAACTCGCGGATCAAGTCTAGCGATTGAGGATCACTGTGGAAAACTATTGGCAGAAGTGAAGAGAAAGCAATCGATAAATGGTTTGAAGTTAGGAGATGATGTTTTGACGATGATGGTTGAGTCACAAGTTGATCACTCTTTCATCATTGGACTTGTTTTAGCTCATAGTCTTATCAATTGTATACTGTAACAGGTATATACTTTACTTAACCGTTTGCTAAATTGATGAGATTTTTGGGTTGTAAACTAGTTTTTTTATTTTTAGGTTCCGCAAATTTTGTCTTGTTACTTATCAAAGTACAACTAATGTTACAATGGTATTTTAAGAGAGAAAACAAGGTACAATTGTTGTTACTTGTTGTAAAGTAGAGTTTTAATAAAGTGAGTGTAAGCTCTCTTTTAATTTCTTCGTTGAAAATGTTCTTCAACAAACAGAAAAAACAATTTGACAAGTGACAAATATTTTCAAGATGGATTTTATAATTATATATGTAGGGGCGCCGTAACGCTAATTAGTGAGTATAGTAAATGTTTGAGGACCCAACTGATAATTACTCAAATAAAATTTAAAGTCCATTAAAATATGAAAATGATTAGTTTAAGTACCAGCAAAATCCCAATTACAAAATTGTATGGGTCAGATCCGATTCGATTCCTAGGAGAAGATCTGTATCGTTCATCTTTGGGAGACACTAAAACGACGCCGCACCATCTTTGTAGCTCCATCGTCCCATTTTTCTCCTCCTCCGTCAGCAAACCCTCCTAACTCTAGTCTAGATATGTCAATTAGGGCCAAAGCCCGCGGACTAGCCCGGCCCGGCCTTGAAAAACAGTGGACTTGGATTTCAAATTATATGTCCAGAAAAAACCGGGCCTTTCGGGCTAAGCCGGTTCGGGCTAAAAAAATTTTTGGGCTTAGCCCGGCCGGATTCGAACTAGCCCGAAAAACCCTTCAAAAAATAATTTGATCCTTTTTTGTTAATATTTTCGTTTGATTATAAGATTTGTTGTAAAAAAAATTTTTGATAGAGTTTTACCCATTCACCTGGACCCTACCATTCATACCTAAGGGGAATAACTAGAAAGACTGCCGAGAAAACCATAAACTTAGTTTTTTTTTTTTCTTGTATTACTATAAATCGAAGTAAATATTAGCTCTACTACCTAATTTGAATTATTTTGATTTTATATTTTATCTAGTATAAATTTAAACAATTTATTTAGATTATTTATTTGATTTTAACTCTCTTTTTAAAAAACTAAATTAGCGTTAGTGGTTATTTAAATTTTGATTGACTCGTTTCATATATAGATTATTTTTTAAGAGATATTAGAAATTATAAGTTTATTTTTTGTTGTCGGAAGAAAAGCCTAAAAAAATCTGGAAAAGCCCTATAGCCCTGTTAGGGCCGGACCGGGCTTTAAAATATAGGTTCGGAATTTTTACGGGCCGGGCCGGACCGGACTCAAATATGTACTGATTTTGCGGGTTTCGGACCGGGCCGGGCCGGACTAGCCCGATTGACATGCCTACCCTAATCCCACCTATCTCGGCGGATTACCAGATTTGTTTGCGCACCACGCACTCGTGGCCAGATACTGATTAGATGTTCGAAAAGCCTAACAACGTAATCGAGCTTTAAAATCAAGCGAATTTTTCTATGGACCAGTTTGACTATATAAGACTAAGAGCTTTTGGGATATATAAGATTGTCAAGAACATATATGTCTTGGCCATTATGTCATATAAGATAGTTAGAAGAAACTTGGCCATTATGTCTTCGTGTAACTAGTGAACTACGAAGATACGCATTTAAGAAAAAAAATGGCCTCATGTAATGTAAGTAAACTATAAGCAAGTCGACACGGTATATCGTTTAACAACGTAACGTTAGGTGGAAGCCAAAGAACTGGAAAACGACGACGTTCGAGAATGGGACGTATGTGTTATAAACCACATGTTGGATGGACTCCATAACCGTGGACCTTATGCATATTCTAGAAGGCCCATGTCCATGTCCTAGAAGGCCCATGCCCATGTTCTTGAAGATTCTCCTTATGACGGCCTATATTGTACTTAGTGGGCTTTTGGGCTTTAGGGTTTACTAGCCCAATGGGGATTTGTCTCCCCTCATCATGTATATATATGTATCGAAATCTCATTCATTAATCAATAGAACAACACAGTTACAACACGTTATCAGCACGACTTGCTCTTAACGAAAACCCTAAAACCCTAACCCTAAAAATCGCGGCACTGTTCATCGCCGACACTGTTCATCTCGGTACTGTTCATCGCTGTACTGTTCATCGCCGACACTGTTCATCACCGACACTGTTCATCGCGGCACTGTTCATCGCGGCACTGTTCATCGCGGCACTGTTCATCGTGGTACTGTTTGCGGTTCGTTGCAGCAGCGTGAGTTACCGAGGTCTTTAGCTCCCGGTTCTAGTCCATACAACCCCATAAGGTGAAAGGTAACATCAAAACCCTAAAGCTAAAGAACCAACAATTAAACTTGAAAGTTAAGCAAAGAGAAACCCTAAAACGAATGATGATTGATTAAGTGATTGCTTTGCTTGTATGATTTGATTGCTTGCTTGATCCGATTGCTTGTTTGCTCGATTGTTTGACTCGTTTAGGTTGCTAGAAAAAGTTGATTATCGCTTAAGCTAAACTCGCCTAAGTTGCTAGAGAAGTTTTAATTGTCTAAACCTAAAATCGCAAAACGAAAATACATAAGCTAATAACCGAAACTTTAAAGGTCTAAAAACCTAAAACCTAAAACGAATCTAATCCAAAAAATTCCATAAGTTTAAATCGGCTTGATTGAGATTGTTTAGGTTGTTAGATTGTTTGCTCCTTTGATTGATTACATGCTTAACACCCTAAAACTAAAATTGCATGAACCCTAGAAAACTTAGAAAAGATAATCCTAAAAGAAATCTTAAAACCCTAAAACCTAAAACCCTAAAATCTTAAAATAAAATAGAAAATCTTAAAACCCTAAATCTTAGGGATAATAGGAAATCTTAAAAACCCTAAATCCTAAGTAAAAATAGGAAACCTTAAAACCCTAAATCTTAGGGATAATAGGAAATCTTAACAACCCTAAATCCTAAATAGGGAATCTTAAAATCCTCAATAAAATAGGAAACTTTAAAATCCTAATAGAAAGCATGAAAACCTAAATAAAATCCTAAATCCTATTGTACTCTAAATCCTAATTAAATTAGGAAATTCATAAATCCTATTCAAGATAGGAATACTTTAAGAAATAGAAAATTTCCAAATCCTAATTAAAATAAGAAATCTTAAAATCTAAAATCATAAGTGAAATAGGAAAATTAATCCTAAAGTAAAGAGGAAAGTAAATCCTAAAAGGAAAAGGAAAAGTTAATCCTAATCAAAAGAGGAAATCTAATCATAAGCAAAAGAGGAAAGTCAAATCCCTAAGTAAATCGATTCATGGTTCGGTCTCAAATACCGCATGACACTAACGATTACATGATTTTGACTCAAAACTTTTCCTTGTAGATGTTGAATTACAACTTGTACTTTACTGCCCTAAATCTCTTAGGAGATAATTATTTTAAAATGGGCAATGGATACTAAGATTATCCTAAAGTCAAAAGGACTTGGTGAATGTATCTAATAAGGTAAGAATGCCAAGAGAGAAAGATAGATACAAGGCAATATTAGCCACCATCTTATTGAGAGTCTCATAATCCAGGACTATAAGTCCGTGAATGAGTCTATTGCTAGATGAAAAAAAAAAAAAATAATGACTTACAGATAAAAACAGTGAGTTACGACCTCATAGATTAACCCCATTACCTAATGCCAATAAGGCCGCAGAGGATAAGAAAGAATCCAAAGAATCTAACCACGTCTAAAGTGATAGACCACACGGCCGTGACCGTGGTGGATGGAAAGGACGTGGTTGTGGCCACTATAACTCATCCGGCCGTGGGAACCACTATAACCGTGGATGTAGACCCAATTCCGGCCGTGGTCGAGGGCGAGGACGATGTGGTATTTCCAAACCACAACACTCGACCAAATGAGTATACCATAGATATGGAATGGGAAACCATTGGGCTAAGATATGTAGGACTTCCAAACATCGTTGTGACCTCTATCAAGAGAGTGTAAAAGGGAAGAATCCTAAAGCCCATTTGGTATATAAAGATGGTGAACATGATCAAGATGATCTAATAGAGTATGAAACTTTTGATTGCATAAAAGAATCAAGTTGATAAATCTTACTTCGACATCAAAACCTCTATGTTTTTCTTTGCATTTTATGTGTTCATTGATTGTTATTTGCTTGAATTTATTTTATATTATTTTATGTTTAGAACATGATTCTTGTCCATATAAGAAATGGCCGAGGACAAGAACATAATTGTGGTGGATAGTGGAGCCACACAAAAGATAAGAGATATTTTCCTAAATCTCATAATGAAAAATGCCAATATTAGCACTTAGCGGGCATAGCAAACCTTATTGAGGGCTACGGCCAAGCCCATATTCTATTACCAAATGGCACGCATCTTGAACTAAGCGATGCCTTATATTCACCCAGCTCGAAGAGGAGCTTATTAAGTTTCAAAGATATAAGATTGAATGGTTTCCATATTGAAACAAAGGGTGAAGGGAACAAAGAGATCACCCAAGGACATAAGAAAGTCCTAGAGACTATACCCGCATTATCCACTGGTCACTACTATATTAAAATCGATATGATCGAAGCTAATATGGCAATGAACAAAGAGTTCATCGAGAAATTCACTTTATGGCATGACCGGCTTGGCCATCCGGGTCATAGTATGATGCGTAAGCTTATGATAAATTCAAAGGGGCACACCCTAAAAGAGAAAAGAGTTATCCCTAAGAATCTCACGTGTGAAGCATGTTCACAAGGGAAACTCATTATAAGGCCATCACCGGCTAAGGTAAATAAAGAGACCTTAAAATTTCTGGAAAGGATACAAGGAGATATATATATGTATGGTCCTCATTGATGCATCGACAAGATGGTCGCATGTTTGTCTCCTATCTACTAGAAACCAAGTGTTTGCTAGGTTATTGGCCCAGATAATAAGACTGCGAGCCCACTTTCCAGATTTTCCGCTTAAGACTATACGTCTAGACAATGCCGGTGAATTCACGTCCCAAGCGTTTAATGACTACTGTATGTCCATGGGGGTAAGTGTGGAACATCCCGTAGCACATGTACATACACAGAATGGATTAGCGGAATCCTTCATTAAACGAATTCAATTGATCGTTCGACCATTACTCATGAGGTCGAAGCTTCCAGTAGCCGCTTGGGGACACACTGTTTTACATGCATCAGAGCTTATACGCATAAGGCCATCTAGTGAACATAAATATTCACCATCCCAATTACTCATGGGTCATGAGCCAGACATATCCCATCTAAAGACTTTCGGGTGTGCCGTATATGTACCGATTGCTCCACCACATAGAACAAAGATGGGACCTCAAAGGAGGATGGGAATATATGTTGGATTTGATTCTCCCACCATTATTAAGTATCTAGAGCCAACTACGGGTGATCTATTTAAGGCTAGATACGTGGATTGTCATTTGAATGAATCCGAAATTCCTACTATAGGTGGAGAGACGAACAAGCTGGGTAAAGCAATAAAAGAAATATAATGGAATCAAACATCCTTAAATTGGCAAGATCCTCGGACTCTGGCATGAGAATCAGAGGTCCATAAGATTATACATTTGAAAAGCTAGCTAATCAATTGCCAGATTCCTTTGCTGACCCAAAGAAAGTTACAAAAACGTACATACCAGCTTGTAATGCACCAGTACGTATTGATATCCAAAAGGGAATCAATGAAATTGCTACCGAGTCTAACACACGAAAGAAACGTGGTAGACTAATAGGTTCCAAAGATAAAAATCCTCAAAAATCAAAGAAAGGTGCAATAGGAATCCGAGGTTACTAAGGAAACCATCCCAGACATGGAGATAAGGCCGGCCGGCTCTAAGGTACAGGTACCATATAATGTAGCTTGGGACGCCAAGCTGCAAAATATTAAAGGTCCTGACCATAATAAATCTCAAATCGATTATATCATGTCTGGAACATAATGGAACATATAAGAAATGTCGACATAAGATAATTTTGCATGCAAGGTAGCACTTGAATTTATGAATATAAATGAGGATCAGGAGCCCACGTCTATACTAGAGTGCACTCAAAGACTTGATTGATTAAATGGTACAAGACCATAAAACGTGGAGCTAAGAATCATTAAGAAAAGGAATGAGTTTGGTCCGACCTTAAGGACACCATTCGATGTAAAAACCAGTAGGACACAAATGGGTCTTTGTGAAGAAGAGAAATGAGAATAATGAAATCGTGAGATATAAGGCACGGCTTGTAGCACAAGGATTCTCACAAAGACCGGGGATAGATTATGAAGAAACATACTCCCCTGTGGTGGATGCTAAGACATTTAAATTTTGCTAAGTCTGGCTATATAAAGAAAAAGACTTGATTTGCGGCTAATGGATGTAATGCCTGCATATTTATATAAGTCCACTGGATGATATATATGAGATTACCAGAGGGTATTGAGCTCAAAGATAAAGATAAGAAAGGGTCTCGAGACCAATACTGCATAAGGCTGAACAAATCACTTTATGGACTGAAACAAAGTGGACGCATGTGGTACAATAGATTAAGCGAGTACCTAGTCAGAGAAGGTTATAAGAATGATCCCATTAGTCCATGTATCTTCATAAAGAAATTTGCAAACAAAGGGTTTGTAATAATAGCAGTATATGTGGATGATTTAAACATCCTTGAAACCTCTTGGGAAATCGCCCAAACAGTCAAATATCTAAAGAAAGAATTCGAGATGAAAGACCTAGGCAAGACAAAATTCTGTTTGGGATTGCAACTTGAGTACATGAATAATGGAATCCTTGTGCATCAAAAGGCATATACTGAAAAAGTACTCAAGAGATTCAATATGGACCAGGCCCACCCATTGAGCAGCCCAATGGTGGTGAGAAGCCTCGGATTGGATAGTGATCCATTCGGTCCAAAAAAGGATGAGGAAGAAGTTCTCGATCCTGAAGTGCCATACCTTAGTGCCATAGGAGCGTTAATGTACTTGGCTAGCCACACTAGACCAGACATATGTTTTGCCGTGAACCTCCTTTGCCTAAATTTAGTTCATGATCAACCCAAAGGCACTAGAAAGGTTTGAAGGAAGGTTTGGTTAAATTTTAAATTCTATTCTTCCTATGTTTGTTTATTTGGGTTTTATTCTATACTGATCTAACCAAAGAAGGTCTAGTTTGCTTTGGTTTAGTTTGTTTTGCTGATGCAGGTAAAATCAGATTATGGCATGGTCAATAGATAGGAACTACGTGTGGCTTGATCCCTTCCAAGGGTACGTAGGCAGCCTTCTTCAAGGCGCAACTACTACAACATCAAAGACCATCATATGAGGAGACAACACAGCCTGTATCGCTCAGCTCAAGGACGGCTACATCAAGGGAGATCGGACGAAGCACATTCTAACAAAGTTCTTCTTCACGCATGACTTGCAAAGGGATGGAGAAGTTCGAGTGGTACAAGTTCGATCCAGCGACAACTCAGCCGATCTCTTTACCAAGGCATTACCAACATCGACATTGAGGAAGCTCACGCATCAAATTGGAATGCGGAGACTTAAGGACTTGCAGGGATGACCAAAACAGGGGGAATAATACGTGCTGTACTCTTTTTCCTTAACCATGGTTTTGTCCCAATGGGTTTTCCTGGTAAGGTTTTAATGAGGCAGCATCCCCAAGCGTATTACTAAGATCCTTTGGCATCTACACGGTTATGTCATCCAAGGGGGAGTGTTATAAACCACATGTTGGATGGACTCCATAACCGTGGACCTTATGCATATTCTAGAAGGCCCATGTCCATGTCCTAGAAGGCCCATGCCCATGTTCTTGAAGATTCTCCTTATGACGGCCTATATTGTACTTAGTGGGCTTTTGGGCTTTAGGGTTTACTAGCCCAATGGGGATTTGTCTCCCCTCATCATGTATATATATGTATCGAAATCTCATTCATTAATCAATAGAACAACACAGTTACAACAGTATGAAGTAGATTTTCTCTACCGATAGGACTTGAAAGAAAATGGGATTTATAATGGAAAAGGGAAAAAACGATTTGGATCGAAGTTGAAAGTTTTCATCATTAATTAATCTCTTACTAATAAAAGAAGCTTATTGAGACTTTTTAAGCCATCCACATCAGCAATTTAAAAAGACATTCTCAACACGCCACGTCAGCTTAGTCTCCTTAAAATTTTAAATCTCTACAAAGTTGCCATGTCATCAAACTCAAGCAACTAAAATTGAAAATGAATAATTGGGGTTTAGGGTTTCCCAACGATGTCGCTATAGATTCTTTACGTTTTCAGTTTCGTCTCTACAGATACAAAGGAAAAGCCAATCGAGCGATAATATATATAAAGCACGAAACCGTGATGAAACGCCAAGAAAGCACACAGTGGCAAGATTTTCGATACGTAGACCTATATATGGGTTGAATCAATTTCAAAAACATCATTCGGAATCAACTATTGCCAGATTCAGCAAACTTTGCAAGCTTCGGTATGTGTTCTCCACCTTGGGCTCACATGGTGTCTAAACGTATGCATATTACATGTTTAAATTCAGTTTATCACGGTTTTAGGCTTATATATCGTCCGCCTTCCATAAAAGAACCTCTGCTTTTTCTGCACAATGAAACAGTAATGGGAGAGAACGAGGAGCCATCATCCCAACCATTAAAGCCAGCCAGCTTCAGGTCACGAACTGGATATTGGTCGAAACCAAAGTTAATCACCAGTTTCATATTCTTGGTTTCCATGGTGAGCGATATTAACCACTAAACATGTTATATATAAGCATAGTTTTAATGGTTGCCAACAAATAATGCTTCGAAGGCAACTTGACTATCCAGATTTAATATTTTGTCGTTTTCTCTTTACTAAAATCGATTTGATGCTGCAAGAATTACATTGTGTAGCCAGATTTTGGAACATGAATGAGTTACTAAGGTTTGCCATCTGTGAATGATGTGGATTATAAATTGGGCACGATGAATAACCAGATAAAAAGGAGCATCGATCTAGGTGGTATTGTTTACCCACTCCTCCGTAGCTTAATGCCACTTTTGATTCATGATAGTGGCTTATGTAGGTTTTTTTAATAATAGTGTGGGATCTGATAGCTTAATGCCACTTTTGTGTGTTTAATATATGTTTCACGATTTTATTTTGCCAAAAATAAGAATATATTCGAAGAACAAATATTATAAATTCAGCTTACTAGCTATGTTCACCTCTACAAGTATCTACATGTAGTAAAGAGCTATCTCCACAAAATCTTGTGATTATCATCATTGTAAAACACAATGAATGATGTGAAAATCTTTGTGTTTTTCGATGGTTTTAGAAGTTGTATGCAAAAAAAGATAGAGAAAGAGAACAAACGCAGGGAGTTCATAGAAATGAAAACTGAAATTTGACCTCAACTTCTTTTTATATACTTTGATGAGAAGGTTGTTTAAAGTTTGTTTTCCGGATCTCTGGCGCTTCATCCTGCTTCTAAGACAAGAATCAGATGATAATGTGTTAAGACGAATGCTTTAGTAAAAGTGAAAAAACAAAACAATATGGAGGTGGTTTCATCCTCTTCAATGAAGCTATTGCTTTCCCTATATCTTCTTTCTTTTTTTTTGTTTCAATCTAAATCTGCATTGAAATTAAGGTCTTCCATGTAACTGGTGAATTCTCATAGTTATTAGTAACTCAGTAGATGAAACTTGTCATGATTCCCACATATATAAAGGCTGCCTTTCAGCAAGGAAGTTCAGCTTATCTTCTTACACACTATCATTAGCCATGTATGTGTTAAACATAACAAATCCTTATAGTAATATCACTTCTAAAATTGCAGGCCCTTGAAGCAAAGTTTCATTCCTTTCCCTCAGCATAAACGTTTGTGCCTTGATAGTTTGCATCACTAAAATTGATGACTTGTGAAGATGGATATAGTTTTTGGTCCCTAAAACTTGGGATACATGTGTCATATGATCAGTTTTATGTCAAAGGTATATAAGCTTACACTTGTGATCATGATGGCTATAGTTAAAAAATGATTCACATTTGCACGCTTCCTATAAAAATCCAGCAAGAGAATTCGGAAACATCAGTGAACTTTTTGCACCATCTCTTATATATAAGCAACTTGCTGAAACTTTGTAGTAGGAGGTTACGATTCTTTCACATAAAACCATACTCAATTGTCTTTTTATAAAGTATTCCATAAAATTATCAAATGTACTTAATGTTAATATATGAACTAATATGATAGTCATACATCTAAGAATAAGAAAAATAGTATTCATACTCAAGTATTGATAACATCTAAAATCCAGTTGTCGCTGTAAAGAAAATAAATTTCATAAAGATTTTACGTTTAATTTAAACTAACACTTAAACTTCCAGAAAAGGTACATATTAAAAAAAATCAGTTGAACATATAACCAATGTATATCAAATCTCTTTCACATAGATATTTTTTTTTTTATCAAAAACTACACTTAAGAGCTCAAGTTACAAACCTTTACTTTGTTAAAATGCTAACGGAGATTACTCTATTACAAATATAGCGAAATTTTTTATATAAAAATAACCGACGCGTAGCGCTGATTAATCCCTAGTTGTATATGAAAAGATTAATATTCGAGATACATGATATCATGTGTTTACCTTATAATACATTCGATTCTCATGTGTTAATGAAACATTTTTTTACATAAATATATGGAAGTTCAATATATGTATGTATGATCTAGAGATAGCGAAAGGGCATTTGACTACGATTCAATTGCTTAACATTTCAGATTCCAATGCTACCTTCATTGACAACTAATTAATCCTATGCATTTAACTAAGAAGACCCTTCGAATTCAACATCCGACGCCAGTATTTAACGTGAATGCACCTAAGAGTCATAGGAACTAATCACACAGAACAAGAATTTATGATGAATGATGGTTCATCATCATCAAGCACAAAGGTGGACACCGATGTGTTGGTAGATGAAACCTACTTCTCTGCTTTGTTCGATTACGATGAAGTTTTCCCAATCTCCGACGAAAACTACGCTACGGAGCTCCATCTCCAAGAAGCTCTGTTTTCTTCCATTGTCGCTTCTACTGGTGGTGTTAATCATCATCCCCAAGTCCAAAGGAATCTCGTCACGCGGGTTAAGCAGGAACCGGAGATCAAAACCGAGAATGAACCCACCGAACCATCGAGAAGGTTTTGTATGATCTGTATGGACGAAAAACCTTCCTCCGACATCTTCCGAGGAACCACTAACTGTGTTCACTTCTACTGCACAGACTGCACCGTCCGGTACGTGGCGACTAAGATCAAAGAAAACGCAGCGAGGATCAAATGTCCTGACGTGGAGTGCACGCACCTGATAGAGCCATACACGTGTCGAGATCTAATCCCCAAGGACGTTTTCGACCGTTGGGATAAAATCTTGTGCGAGTCTTTGATCTCCTCGTGGGACAAATTCTACTGTCCGTTCAAAGACTGTTCGGCTATGATGGTGAACGATGAAGGTGGTAATGCAAACGTGACGCAGACGGAGTGTCCGTCTTGTCACCGACTCTTCTGTGTGAAGTGTAAGGTGACGTGGCATGCGGGGATTGGGTGTGACGAGTTCCAGAGATTTGGGAATACGAAGAAGAAGAGTAGTGATGACGAAGATGCTTTGTTGATTCAGATGGCGAAAAATAAGCAGTGGAGAAGGTGTCCTAGTTGCAAATTCTATGTTGATAAAGTTGAAGGTTGTCAACATATAAATTGCAGGTTTGTGTTTTTAATCATAACAAATCTTTTACTTTGTAGTAAGTCTTTTACTAATATTCGTTTTCGTTTTGTTTTCTTTGAATTCGTAGGTGTGGATATCAGTTTTGCTATGGTTGTGGATCTGTGTGGGGTTCTTCTCACGTATGCCAAATCCGTTACTAAAGGCCAATTAAGAATGGTTTCTTCTATTTGTTTTGTTTTTATCCAACCTTATGTGTTATTGGCGTATGAATCATAAGACAATTATTTGCAATATATATATGTCCATGAGAAATTGGAGGCCCATGAGTTTATTGAAGCCCGATAAGCCATTACATGTATTTACAATTTTAATCACTCGAGATATTCTTTCAATGGAATGGAAGTAAATGTATAAGGAAAATAAAATAAAAATTAAGATTTCAAAAGTCGTTGGTATGGTTCGACTTTGATTTAAAACTAAAAGCAAAAGCGAAAAGAGGAGTGATTAGAGTAAAGCTCCATTCTATGTCCCGCTTTAGAGAGCTTCTCTACTCATTACTAGACTTCCTCCATAGTCAATAATTGGTGTAAACGATGATAATAAATACATAAAAATGGATGGTAAATGTAAAATTTTAATGAAATGCATTCTGCAAAAATAAATAATACTCTGGAGTCTGGACCTACTTATTGTCCGTATTACCCGTCAATACAGTTGAATGGGGTACACTATAGTTTCGTTTTATTATAGACTTTTTAAATTCTTATAGATGGTTATTTTCTTGTAAAAAAATAAAATAGCAGAAAAGAACAAAAACACGTGAACACTTCACACTGCTTTGGGCTCTAGGTTTATTAAAATGCATTACAATACACTGTATATAGGTAAAACAACAATGGTTCAATGATACAATAAACATCGACCTACTCAGGTGGATTTTTTTTGGAACATGGACACATCGTAACTCGTATTTATTATGCTTTCAAAGGTCCAATATAATGTAAGCGTCGAACTATGAATTATAGACTTTTTAATTCTTATTTTAAAAAATATATATAAGCCCTCCAAATCACATGATAAACTAATACTTTTTTTCATCATAGCAAAATTAGTTAGGTCAATTTAATCCACACAAAAAGGTTAATTTGGTCAAAACATTTTACATCTATCTAACTCCTAATCAAACGTTGGACAGAAATATCATAAACCTTATCCTTATTTTTGATTAATAAAACTTAAGTTATCATAAGATTCTACACGAGCGACTCGAACACATGTCGAACAAGCAAAAGGAGTAAGGACCCACATGACATCCATCAGTTTTAGACTTAGCTTAACCAAATCCAAACAACGTGAAAATCCTTACTTTTGTCTGAAGCTAAACAAAGATGGAATCAAAACATGGTATTAATAATAATAATCGACAAATATCCCATCAATGCAATGCATATAGAAAATTAAAAATTCCCGTGAACGAAACATATAAATCTGCCACCTGAAACATAACTGCATTCGAATATAAATGTTTTTATCTTTCCTCTGTGTGTTCATTCAATTTAATTATAATGGATGATAGCTACTAGCTAGTATGTGAGACCCGTCTAATCTACTATTTCAAGTTTCCAACACTATCACAATAATTTAGAAAAGTATATAGGGGTATTCACGTAATTAACAAACAAAGCAAAGAAAAAAAGACAGTGCCTCCAGCTCACAAAAACACAACCTCTTCTGCTTCTTCCTCTGTACACACTAGGGAAACCACAGTTCTCTCCTCTCTTTCTCCGCTTCTGTAGCAATGTCAATGTGGTACCCTCTACCTTCTTCTTCTTCTTCTTTCACTCACTAACCAAATCTAGAATCAATAACCGATAAAAAAACCTAACTTTCTCCGTCAATGGCTTTCTTCTTCTTCTACTTTTTCTTCCTCTTGACTCTTTCTTCTCCTTCTTCTTCTTCTTCCTCTTCAAACTCCTTGACTTACATCGTCCACGTCGACCACGAAGCTAAACCTTCAATCTTCCCCACTCACCGTCACTGGTACACTTCCTCTCTTGCCTCACTCACATCTTCTCCTCCCTCTATTATCCACACATACGACACCGTTTTCCATGGCTTCTCGGCAAGACTCACTTCACAAGACGCTAGTCACCTCTTAGACCATCCTCATGTCATCTCTGTAATCCCAGAGCAAGTCCGTCACTTGCACACCACTCGCTCCCCTGAGTTTCTTGGTCTTAGGTCCACCGACAAAGCGGGTCTACTCGAAGAGTCTGATTTCGGGTCGGATCTTGTTATCGGAGTTATCGATACTGGTATTTGGCCTGAAAGACCTAGCTTTGATGACCGTGGTCTTGGTCCTGTTCCTCTTAAATGGAAAGGCCAATGTATCGCTTCTCAAGATTTTCCGGAGTCGGCTTGTAACCGTAAACTCGTCGGAGCTAGATTCTTCTGCGGTGGTTATGAAGCAACCAACGGGAAAATGAATGAAACGACGGAGTTTCGTTCTCCGCGTGACTCCGATGGACATGGGACTCACACAGCTTCAATCTCCGCCGGCCGTTACGTTTTTCCGGCGTCAACTCTTGGCTACGCTCGCGGCGTCGCTGCTGGGATGGCTCCGAAAGCTAGACTCGCCGCTTACAAAGTTTGTTGGAACTCCGGTTGTTACGACTCCGATATCCTAGCCGCTTTCGACACCGCCGTTGCCGACGGCGTCGATGTTATCTCTCTCTCCGTTGGAGGCGTCGTGGTTCCTTATTACCTCGACGCTATCGCCATTGGAGCTTTCGGAGCTATTGACAGAGGAATATTCGTCTCTGCTTCGGCCGGAAACGGGGGTCCCGGTGCTTTAACGGTGACGAATGTTGCTCCGTGGATGACAACAGTCGGAGCTGGAACAATCGACAGGGATTTTCCGGCCAATGTAAAACTCGGTAATGGGAAGATGATTGCTGGTGTTAGTGTATACGGTGGACCGGGTCTGAATCCGGGTCGAATGTACCCGCTTGTTTACGGTGGTAGTTTAATCGGCGGCGATGGTTACTCTTCGTCTCTGTGTCTTGAAGGCTCGTTGGATCCGAATTTGGTTAAGGGAAAAATCGTTCTTTGTGACAGAGGAATCAATTCTAGAGCAACCAAAGGTGAAATCGTACGGAAAAATGGAGGCTTGGGGATGATTATAGCGAATGGTGTGTTCGACGGCGAAGGTTTAGTCGCTGATTGCCACGTGTTACCGGCGACATCTGTTGGTGCTTCTGGAGGAGATGAGATTCGAAGGTATATCTCTGAATCATCCAAAGCTCGTTCATCGAAACATCCAACGGCTACGATTGTTTTCAAAGGGACCCGACTTGGGATCCGACCTGCACCGGTTGTGGCATCTTTCTCTGCTCGTGGACCCAATCCAGAGACGCCGGAGATTCTTAAACCGGATGTAATCGCACCTGGTTTGAACATTTTAGCTGCTTGGCCTGACCGGATTGGTCCATCGGGTGTTCCTTCTGATAATCGGAGAACTGAGTTCAACATATTATCAGGCACTTCGATGGCGTGCCCTCACGTGTCTGGTCTCGCTGCTCTGCTCAAGGCGGCTCATCCGGATTGGAGTCCGGCGGCGATAAGATCAGCCTTGATGACTACGGCTTACAGGGTCGATAACCGCGGTGATCCAATGATGGATGAGTCCACTGGCAATACATCATCGGTTATGGATTATGGATCGGGTCATGTTCACCCAACCAAAGCTATGGATCCGGGACTAGTCTACGATATAACACCTTATGATTATATTAACTTCTTGTGTAATTCTAACTACACTGGAACCAACATTGTGACAATAACCCGTCGCCAAGCGGACTGCGACGGTGCGAGACGAGCGGGACACGTCGGGAATTTGAACTACCCGTCGTTCTCTGTCGTGTTTCAGCAGTATGGAGAAAGTAAAATGTCGACACATTTCATCAGAACGGTGACAAATGTAGGCGATCCGGATTCAGTCTACGAGATTAAGATTAGGCCGCCGAGAGGGACTACGGTGACTGTTGAGCCGGAGAAGCTATCCTTTAGACGGGTGGGGCAGAAACTGAGTTTTGTTGTTAGGGTTAAGACCACAGAGGTGAAGTTATCACCCGGAGCAACAAATGTGCAGACTGGTCATATAATTTGGTCAGACGGGAAACGAAATGTGACAAGTCCCTTGGTGGTTACTCTTCAACAACCTCTGTGAAGGGTTTTAGGATTTGGTGACCGGGAAAATTCTGGTCTTTGTTTGTATAAGTGAAAAAGAAAGATCATAAGTTGTTGTCGTCGTCGTCTATGATCTTTGTTGGGTGTTTGTGTAATATAAAAATGTATCTTTTGTTGTTAAGATACAGCGTCTAAAGAACGTTCCATTTTTGTAGACTTAGCCGAAGAATGTATTTCACTTGTGATGTGGGCTTTTAATGAGGCTTATAAAGCTTAAAGCTCCAAGCCCACATATATGCACTTCAACATGTCTTTTTCTAGATGAGTTGGTAAATGTAGAAAAGAAAAAGATATGATGATTTTCAATTTTGTTTTTATTTATATGTGAGATTCATCGATTATTAAACTTAATTCTTTTTTATTTTAAAGAGTTTATATGACTTTTTAAACATTGAAATAAAAACTGTGTCAAAAACTAAAAAGAACAAGAAAAAATTTGCATGCAACTGAAAATACTTATAGTTAGACAAGAAAAAATAATAATAGTGGTGATGTTGTTGATTTTATTTTAGTTTATTATATATCATCCAATTTTCCGGATAAGCCAAAGTCAAAATGATGGTTCCTTTATAATATTTTATGCCCATAACTAGATGATATATTAGACATAGGAATATAAAATAGGATTAAAAAATGATGATTCGATTAGAGCCTATTAAAATAGAAGATACGTGTAGTACAGGTGTGTAGTTTACTGGTAGTAGTGGCAGACAACTAGATTATGAGTTAAATAAAGCCTTAGATTTGAGAGATTGAAATATTCGATTGGAAGCTTTCCAGATTTTACAGTCATCTAAAATTAGATGCAGATCACCTACTACCAGTCAAAAAAGATCAAAATAATTTCATTACCTTTTGGCAAAAAAAAAAAAAAAAAATCATTACCTTTCAAGCATAAGATATAATAATAATATAAGTGCTCATTTTATTCCTTTTTTTCTACATTATTTCGTTATTTGAATTTTGAGAACTGCGTATAGCTCATTTAATAAAACCCTTTAATAAATAACGAAAACAAAAAAAATTGCAGGATATGGATGGGTACTTGGGTCGGTCAACTCATTGTTTACGAAATGGACGTTTCCCTTTTTTGGGCATAGGACCCTCTCTTCCATCTAGTGTCTTTCATTAGGTTAGTGAAGAGAGCTTTTAGTAAAATATCTGGGTTTTTTAACAAAAGTTTCCAAAAAGTGTCGCAGCCGTAAGCTCATTTCAGATCTAATCTTCAAACATTTCTTTGTTTGTTCTTAAGTCTGTGGTTTTGTTGATTTCGTTTCAAGCTGGTTCTCCTGGGTTTTTTGGCTTGGATTTGTTCTGGGTTCGTTTTGGCTTAAGTTTCATCCGTCGAAGTTTACGTTCGTTGTGTTTCGTGTTTCTTCGGTTCGTTTCAGCTCGAGTTTCGTGATTCTACGGTTCTGTTTTTCAATATGTCGTCTGCTATGGATAAGGCCATGATGGCCATGTCTCTTGAAGAAGAAGAAGAAGATCTCCCTTTCGATATGCCTGATTTGCCGGAGTTTTCTTCTTGTGAAAGGAATGCTTTGAGCTTAGTCGGGAGATTACTCAACCCAGAATGTCAAGATATGAAAAGTTTGATAAGGAATATGCCAAGGAAATGGCAAAAGGTGGGAAGAGTGAAAGGAATTGCTCTTACCAGAGAAAAATTTCAATTCATCTTCGATTCAGAATATGATCTACAAGATGTGTTAGATAAGGGTGCTCACACTTTCAACGAATGGTCTATTGCTGTGGAGAGATGGTATGAGAAGCCGCCGGCTAACTATTTGCAGCTCATACCGATTTGGGTACAGATTTGGAATCTTCCCATCAATCACTTCACAGTTCATGCAATCTCTTCCCTTGGAGATTTAATTGGGCAGGTTAAAGAAGTGGCCTTTGATCCGGAAAGGCCTCAGCTGCAGGAATTCGTCAGAGTTAAAGTCCTCTTTGATGTCTCTAGGCCATTGCGCAGGTCTAAAGTCTTAAACATCAAGGGTGGTACCACGACGGTCCGTTTTGAATATGAAAGGATTCAAAAGAGATGTTATGAGTGTCAACGGTTAACTCATGAAAGAGATGTTTGTCCAATCTTAGTGAAAAGAAGACAAGAAGAAGCTCATGCAAGAAGAATGGGCAAACCAATGGATAAAGCAAAGAAGCCGTTGGTTCTAAAAGCTACTGATCCTCTTTTTGGAGTGTTAAGAGAAGATCAAGTTGGTGTGGATTCTTTAACAGGAAGACCAAGAATAGCCCCTGAGGTGTTGGAAGGTATGAGACAATACTTAATGGTGTCTAATGGTGAAGACTTAAAGCTTAAAGCTGACAGAGTGAAGAAATCAGTCGGGGAAGTTGAAAAAGATCCTATTGCCAAGAATTCAATCTTAAGGCTAGAGTCGCCCCCTGTTATTCATGCTGAGGTAAACAAAGACAAAGGGAATGTCTTCAGTTACGGCTCTGATAACTCTTCCTTAAACCTGGAGCTTTCTACTGGGCTAAGTTTAAACTCCCTTCATTCTGATATTCTTGGAGTCAAGGACAGATCTTGGTTGATTGAGTCTCAGTCATCTGCTGGTATCTCCGGTGAATTGGACTTCATGGGTTTGTCTCAACCTTTTCAGAGTAAACCAACGGTTTTTAGGACCGGTTTCTCTGAAGCTGGTCCGTCCGGGTTTATCTCTAAAAACGTTAAGCAAAGGAAAAGACCTTCAAAGAATACAAGGAAGCAGAAACCCTTTATACCACCATCTGAAGAAGATGTGCTAGTGTTAAAATCTGGGATAGAAGTTGGAGTGATGGACAAAAGAAAAGCAGTAGAAGTGGGAACTAGCTCTGCTAAATCAAAAAAGCTTAATCCCAAAGAGGTGATCCCAAAGGGGGGATTGCCTAAAGTCCAATGAGCATAATAAGCTGGAATTGCCAAGGACTGGGACGGTCTCAGGATTTGGTGATTCCTCGTCTCAAAGAAATGCGTAAAAAACATTTCCCAGAGATGTTGTTCTTGATGGAAACAATGCACAGTAGAGATGTTTTGGTAGATATGCAAGTTTGGCTGGGTTATGAGCGGGTCTATACAGTGGAACCATTGGGGAAGAGTGGTGGTTTAGCTCTGTTTATCAAAAGTGGAGTCACGGTGGATCTTAATTTCATTGATAAGAATTTAATGGATATGCATGTACAGTTTGGTGCAGTTTCTTTTTTTGTGTCTTGTATTTATGGGGACCCAGTTTTCAAGCTCAGGAAGGAGAACTGGGAAAGGCTGAGCAGAATTGGGGTTGGAAGGAAAGATAGATGGTGCATGGTTGGAGACTTTAATGACATCTTGCACAATGGAGAAAAGTTTGGTGGTCCAAGAAGAAGCGACAATGTGTTCAAACCTTTCTCCGAGATGCTTCAGGCCTGTGATATGGGGGAACTATCTAGTCATGGCAACCAATTCACTTGGGCGGGCAGGAGATATGATCTATGGGTCCAAAGCAGGTTGGACAGAGCTTTTGGCAACAAAGAATGGTTCTCTCATTTTCCTGCTTCTAATCAGACTTTTCTTGACTTGAGAGGCTCCGACCATAGGCCGGTTATGATCAAACTGTTAGAATCTCAAGACACCTACAGAGGACAGTTTAGATTTGATAAAAGGTTGCTGAATAAGCCTGATGTGTTAGAAGCTATTGCGGGTGCTTGGTCTGCAGGATCTGCCTCTGGTAGCTCAAGTGTATCGGATAGGCTAAGGTCTTGTAGGAAATCATTGAGTAGATGGAAAAAGGCAAACAATCTGAATTCAAAAGATAGTATCCACCAGATTGAACAAGCCTTAGAAAGAGAACAGTCTTCTTCCATTCCCAGGTTACAGTTGGTGTGGAAAATGAAAAGGGATTTGGTTAAAGCTTACAAGGATGAAGAAATTTTCTGGTCTCAAAAGAGCAGAGCAAAATGGATGAGAAGTGGTAATAGAAACACTCTGTTTTTTCACTCCTCAGTCAAAGAAAATAGATCCAGGAAGAGAATAGAAATGCTTCTGGACATCAATGGGAATGAGCAAAAATCAGAGGCAGCAAAAGGAGAGGTTGCTTCTGCTTACTTTAGCTCTTTATTCAAATCTTCAAATCCTCCTAGTTTTGAGTGTTGGTTCTCGGATCTGATCCCAAAAGTGACGGAGGAGATGAATCTGAATCTGATTGCACCAGTTTCTAACCAAGAGATCAAAGAGGCTGTCTTCTCTATTAAGCCTTCCAGCGCTCCTGGTCCGGATGGCATGTCGGGGCTTTTCTTTCAACACTATTGGGATATAGTTGGAGTGCAGGTGATCAAGGAAGTAAAGGAATTTTTTGTTTCGGGAGTTTTTCCAAAGGAATGGAATTACACTCACCTTTGTCTGCTGCCAAAAATTCCTCACCCCTCTCTTATGTCTGATTTAAGGCCAATAAGCTTATGTTCGGTGCTTTACAAGGTGATTTCCAAAATTCTGGTGAGGAGACTTCAGCCTCTTCTTCCTCACATCATCTCTGATCATCAATCTGCCTTTGTGTCAGATAGGTTGATCTCGGATAATATATTGGTGGCTCACGAGTTGGTCCACAGTCTTAACACAAATGTATCTTTCTCATCAGATTACATGGCTGTTAAATCTGATATGTCTAAGGCTTTTGATCGGGTTGAATGGAGCTATTTAAGAGCATTACTACTAGCCTTGGGGTTTCATGTGAAGTGGGTGGACTGGCTCATGTTTTGTGTGTCTTCAGTTACATACTCGGTTCTTATCAATGATCAAGCTTTTGGTATGATAGTCCCCGAGAGAGGCCTTCGCCAGGGAGACCCTTTGTCTCCTTTTTTGTTTGTGATGTGTACAGAGGGGCTGTCTCATCTTTTGAATCAGGCTCAATTGACAGGGAAGATCACTGGTATTCAATTCCAAGAGTATGGACCTATGATCCATCACCTTTTGTTTGCAGATGACAGTCTGTTTATTTGCAAAGCAACTGCTAAAGAGAGCCAATCCCTACAGGAGATCTTAACTGCTTATGGGGCTGCAACTGGGCAGGTAGTTAACCCTTCTAAATCGTCTATAACTTTTGGTTCTAGAGTGGAGGAAAGCGCAAAGAACTTAATTCAGATTAGGTTGGGGATCAGCAAGGTTGGTGGAGCAGGCACTTATCTTGGTCTTCCCGAATGTTTTTCTGGTTCCAAAATTGAGCTGTTGAGCTACATAAAAGACAGGCTTAAGTCCAAGCTCTCTGGTTGGTATGCGAAGACTCTCTCACAGGGTGGGAAGGAAATTCTAATCAAATCAGTAGCCATGGCTATGCCGGTGTTTGCAATGTCGTGTTTCAAGTTACCGAAGACCTCTTGTGATAATCTCTCTAGTGCTATGTCTTCATTCTGGTGGAGTACATGTGAGCATGCTAATAAGATTCATTGGGTTAGCTGGGAGAAGATGTGTCTCACAAAGGATCTTGGTGGTCTCGGTTTTAAAGATATTCAGCTCTTCAACCAGGCCCTTCTAGCTAAGCAGGCTTGGCGTCTGATTCAATTTCCGGACTGTTTGTTCTCTACAATCATGAAGAATAGGTATTTTCCCTTTTGTGATTTCTTGGAAGCTTCTTTAGGAAGTAGACCATCTTACGCTTGGAAAAGTATTTTACATGGTAGAGAGCTTCTCATCAAAGGTCTACTAAAGCGTGTTGGTAATGGGAATTCCTTACGAGTTTGGATGGACCCCTGGATTGAAGATGGCTCAGTTAGGATGCCGTGGATAAAGAACCCTTTGATCAATATTGACTTGAGAGTTGCAGACCTTATTGATCACAGAAACAGGGATTGGGATCTTCAGAAGCTTGATGATCTCTTTTTCCCAGGTGATATCATAAAGATCAGAAAAAAGAAACCTCTTATTTCTCAAGAAGACTTCTGGATTTGGAGACATAATAGAAGTGGTGACTTCACGGTCAAATCAGCTTATTGGTTAGCTTGCCAATCTCTAGATTCTGAGGTAAGAAGGGAAGCCTCCTTTCTTCCATCCTTGAATGACCTGAAGGCGCAGGTTTGGAAGATCAAAACTGACCCAAAGATCACTGTTTTTCTTTGGAAAATTTTGTGTGGGGCGCTTCCAGTTTTGGATAGGTTGAATCTGAGGGGTATGAAACTAGATGATGTCTGTCAATGTTGTGGTGCTATTGGAGAGACTATCAACCATGTTCTGTTCTCATGCACGACTGCTAGACAAATTTGGGCAATGTCAGATTATCCTTCCCCTGAAGATGGCTTTGATAAAGGTTCTGTTTTCTCTAACCTGCACCACCTTTTGGTTAACAGAGACAACAAGAACTGGCCTGCTCACTTAAGGAAAAAATTCCCTTGGATTCTTTGGCGTATTTGGAAGAACAGAAATTCTCTTTTCTTTGATGGAAAAACATTCTTGGCAACTGAGACGAAGAGTAAGATTGATGATGATTTTCAGGAATGGTTTGCAGCCCAATGCATCGACTCAACAGATGAAGCTCAGTTGGGAAGGCTGTCTGATGAATTGAGGGATGCCTCCTCTAGGAATGAAGAAAGTGGTCAATCTTCATGGATGCCACCCCCGCCTAACTGGTTTAAATGCAATATAGGTTCTTCTTGGTCTAAAAGGAATCCATTGTTAGGTTGTGCTTGGGTGTTAAGAGATGAAGTTGGAACGGTTCTGCTTCATAGTAGGAATGCTATTCCCAATATCAAGGACAAGGAATCTGCTTCCTTTCATAGCTTTTTATGGGCAGTGGAGAGTATGTTAAGTCACGGCATCTCTAAGGTCGTGTTTGAATTGGAGGATGCTACTTTGGTAGGTTGTGTTTTAAGACCAAAAGCTTGGCCTTCCTTCAAGTGGGAGTCTTTTGAAATGCTGAGGGTTTTGGAAGGTTTGCAGGATTGGAAAGTAGTAAAGGTTGGTCTTCAAGCGAACAGAGGAGCTAGTCTCATCGCGCAAAGTGTGTTTGGAGGTTACAGGGTGAGATCGTATGTTGCTTCGAGCTACCCACATTGGCTGCACGATGTCTTTGCCAATGAGAGAGTTGAATCCTCTGTGTGATCGCTTTTTAATGGCTCCGATTGAGAGTTACATTCTTTTGTATTAGCCATGTTTACATAAATGGCTTAGTTCTAACAGGAAGTCTTTTTGTTTTGCTTCCTTGGAATGGGAAATTGTAAGTTGGTTTGAAATTCCTCAAAAGATCAATATATAAATCCCAGTTGACAAAAAAAAAGGATGGGTACTTGGGTAGCTTTCAAAACTTACATCATCTTCAGTTTCTTGAGATCAGCTATTATTGGAGCTTTGTCTCAATCGTCTTCGTACCAAAAGATAATGGTCCTACCTCTTTTGCATTCTTAACTTTATCTTCTCTACTTATTTTTTGGGATATTATTTCGGTATTATTTTATCTTTTTGTTGTATAATATACATTGAATCATTGAGATATTATTTTGGTATTATTTTATCTTTTGACTTATTTTTTAGGATATTATTTTGATATTATTTTATATTTTGATATGTATTAATGTTTTTATGGATTACACAAAGAATTATACAGTTTATATTTAAGCTACCATTTTTACACATTAGTTAAACTAATTCATATACCTATATAAACAAAAATAAATAATAGAACTACATGGCCACTTTTCTATATGCATGACTGAAACTCTAAAATACAAGAATTTAGATAGAAACAGATAAAAAATAACAAAACATTTACATTAAAATAAAATAAAAATAAACCAGAACATATAATGGGATCATGTTACGTGTAATCAAATTTTTCTAAGATTCAAACCAGGCCGTAAGCGACCGCTTACGTCGCCTACCCTCCGGACCGGCCCTGCTTACTAATACTATGATACTATATTACTATCCATCTTCAGTTCTCCGGATTATAATTTCGAAAAACAGTGAAGATTAAAGGGTAATTTATTTTCTCAAACATGTTAAGGTACACCAGAAATTTTCATTTAGGAGAATTGATACGCAATTGATTTTAAATTTTGAAGATGTGCATCAAGTAGTGACTGTGGTACGTACATGGTGGGACTCGGACAACGCAAAGCCTTGTAAGTAAGTCCACTTGCTCAACTTGTCTTTCTTTTATCTCTTTTCCAAGTCTCAAGATACAAGAAACTTCGTGTAACACAAACATGCCCATAGATGAGCTCATTTTTGGTATTTCCAATTTTGCCACTCCATGATAATATCTCTAGGGATGGGGTTCATTTATTTTGAAATCTCAACAAATCTCGTCGATTCTGCTAATGAGTAATGTCTAAAGATGTGTATCAATTTTTCTTCGTTTTTCCTTAAATTTTTGTTCTTTCATATAAAGTCTATGTACTAACTTTTTATATAAATCATCTCTTGTAAAAGGACGATAGTATTGGACTTCAGATCATATAACCCATGCAAAAACTGAGAATCACAAGAATAATTAGTTATAACTTTAGACCGTTCGTGTTTAATGTTCAAAAAGCGTATATTAACAAAAGCGTATATTAACAAAAGTTCGGAAATTACTTTTGACATTTCTTAAGGACAGTCAATTCAAATATGATAACATGTCAACATGGGATATAACTTACCGTATTAACTTATTTTTTTGTTGAACCATATTATTACATACATAGCTTTTCAATATATTTGTAAATCACGTTTGGTGAGAACATAGATGCGTTTTTTTTTCTTTTCAATTCGCATATGATGCATCATCCATATGAAATAGTCATGCATGCTTATTGTAGAGATTATAATTTGTAATGTGTTAAAATCTCTTGATAAGTATAACAACGAAACCAAAAAAATACTTATTGATTCAAAATAATATCATAGATGCATAGATGTAAAACTAATACTAGCTTTTACTAAAAATAGACAAAAGTCGAGAAAATCAACATTTAAACATATGCTTTATATATACACATAACACATGTGGGCTCATATAAATTTTCATTGTTGTTAGTCATGATTATTATCTTCCATATATGGTGATAACATCAATAGAATCTACACCAATTAGAGCATTTTACACATAAATATAATAAGCAATAGAGCCACCTAAACCATGACAAATCACCTTAAACCCTTGTTTGAAAAATCGCTAGGCGCTAGTCGGGCGCTCGGCATGGGCCTAGCGATTAATCGGAAAATCGGATTAAAATCGGGGATTAATCGAGGATTAGTTTTAGGGTTATTTTAATATTTTTAAAACATATTAATCCAATATTATTTTTAAAATTGCAGTAAACACATAAAAATGTATTTTTGAGACAAATATTTATGATTTTTATTAAAATATGAACATAAATTATTGTAAAACATTACAAACTCCCAATTCAAATGATTGAATAACAAAAATAAAAAGTTTTTTTATACTGGCAATCTAAAAATAATCGGGGTATGTAAGATTAGGCGGGGAATAATCGGATTAGGCGGGGAATAATCGGATTAGGCGGAGAGTAATCGGGTGACTGATTTCTTTAAGGGATTAGTCATTAATCGAGGCGGACAGGGTGGGCCTAGCGATTAAGCGGGGAGTAATCGGGTCTAGGCGGAGATTTTTAGAACAGGGCCTTAAACATATAACAGCCATTACGAGCCACAAGTAAGGGTATAATAGTAAAGAATCAAATCTATATAATATACGACGCACCCTTTCTCAATATTTCTGGAGAGTAACAGCGAGAAAGAAAGAGAGAGAAGAGAAATTAAAAAAAGAGACCCCTAAAGAAGCGAATATTTATTATTTGGCTCCTAAGATTCTATTTCTGATCATTTAGACCCCTAAAAGAGAGTTTTAATCTGAAGCAACCATGTGTGGAGGAGCTATAATCTCCGATTTCATTCCGCCGCCGAGGTCCCTCCGTGTCACTAGCGAGTTTATCTGGCCGGATCTGAAAAACAAAGGGAAAAAAGCTTCGAAGAAGCGATCGAATAAGCGACCCGATTTCTTCGATCTGGACGATGAATTCGAAGCTGATTTCCGAGGGTTTAAGGATGACTCGGCTTTTGACTGCGAAGACGATTTCGATGATGATGTCTTCGTCAATGTGAAGCCTTTTGTCTTCACGGCGACTACTAAACCCGTAGCTTCCTCTGTCCCCGTTTTCGCATCCACTGGTATATATTTGGGTTTGATTCAAATCTCAACTTTATTTGAATTGGGTTTATGGATCTTAGTTATGATGTTCATGTCCATATTTCGATGGTTATTGATCATCAGAAAATATTCTAGCCAAAAAGTAAAGATCTTTATAACTTTTCAAGGTTTTTCTGGGAAAAGGAACAAGAGATTAGAGATAGACCATTCTTGTGTTAAGTCTAGAAATATTTAGAATTTGTGAGGGCTTATTTGACCTTTTTTGTTATATGTATGTTTTATTTGAAAGTTCATGAAATATTTAGATCTTCAGGATCTTGGTTTTTAGAAGCGTTTCTTGTTTTTTAGCTTTAATTATTGTGTTAAGTCTTTGGAATTGGTTGATCTCACTGTTCTTGTTACCATCTGCTGTCTCTTTGTTGATTATTTACCAGTTTTGGGGTTTTGGAGTTGTCAAATGTCCAGATGCCTTAGCTCCTGAAGAGATTCAGTTTTGTTTATGATATCCTCTCTAATTGTCTAAATGCTTTCAGATATTTGGCAAAGTTTTGTGTTTTGTGGGAGAAAATGTCTGGTATGAGTCTCTGACGTTTTAATCCAGCTAATGATTGATGTTGTGTGTTTTGGCTACAGTAGGATCAGCATCAGCCAAGAAAACTGTAGAGTCCGATGGGCAAGCTGACACATCTTCTAAGAGGAAGAGGAAGAATCAATACCGAGGAATTAGGCAGCGCCCTTGGGGCAAATGGGCTGCTGAGATCCGTGATCCCAGAAAAGGCTCCCGAGAATGGCTTGGAACATTCGACACTGCTGAGGAAGCAGCAAGAGCTTATGACGCAGCAGCACGCAGAATCCGAGGCACAAAAGCTAAGGTGAATTTCCCAGAGGAGAAGAACGCTTCCGTCTCCCAGAAACGTCCTACTGGTAAGACCAATAATCTTCAGAAACAAGTGGCTAAACCAAACAAAAGCGTAACTTTGGTTCAGCAGCCAACACATCTGAGTCAGCAGTACTGCAACAACTCCTTTGATAACATGGGGAATGACTCCTTTGGTGATATGAGTTTCATGGAAGAGAAGCCTCAGATGTACAACAATCAGTTTGGGTTAACAAACTCGTTCGATGCTGAAGGTAATAATGGATTCCAGTATTTCAGTTCCGATCAGGGAAGTAACTCATTCGACTGCTCTGAGTTCGGGTGGAGAGATCACGGCCCCAAAACACCTGAGATCTCTTCAATGCTTGTCAATAACATCCAAGCACCATTCGTTGAAGAAACCAATGCAGCAAAGAAGCTCAAACCCAACTCTGATGATTCAGACGATCTGATGGCATACCTTGACAACGCCTTATGGGACACTCCACTAGAAGTGGAAGCCATGCTTGGCGCAGATGCTGGTGCTGTGACCCAGGAAGAGGAAAACCCAATGGACGTATGGAGCTTAGATGAGATCAATTTCATGCTGGAAGGAGACTTTTGAAGTGATCGATGGTTCCTTAGTTTGTAAATAAAGCTGTGTGTTGGTGAGCTACGAGCTCTTCTTGTTGAATCGTGAAGACAAACAACCTAAGTGTTCGTACCTAATCTTCTGTCTTGTTTTTTTTTTCGGTTGTCTACAGGATTCTGCTGGTGGGGGATGGTACAAGTCACACTTGAAGCTCGTTGCATTGGTTTCTTATGAGCCTCTCTTTTAATTTTGTTGAAATAAAAAGGTGTGATGAAGTAAATAGAGGTGTAATATCTATCTAATGAGTCTTGTTTCCTTCATTTTTTGTTTTTCTTTCTATTTAAAAGACAGTTTATTTAATCTTCTGAGGTATCTTTTTGATCTTTTGTTATAGCGTATCATCACCCTCTAAAGTGTTTTGTTTTGTACCCCCAAACCTGTTTAACATTATAATAAAATCTCTTTGGAACCTCTCTGTCTGTTCTATGAATCTTCTCTTCCAAACTTAATAGAACTTTGCTTGGTTGATATTGAGAATTGCTTTATTTATTCGTTAGCTTTGTGAATAATCCAACAACTTTCACATTCAAAGCAAAGAGAAAGATTCTTCGTATCGTACACCTCGAAAACATTAGGAAACATGACCGAACCGGACAAAGAACGTGCCTGGTAATAAGGAAAAATGAGACAGAATTGAGTTTTTTCCTGTAAACTTTCTCGTGAACCATTTGATGAAAATACAAAAATAATAATACACCCACATGGCCACATTGCTTACAAAAAAATATTAGAAAGCATCCAAATGATTCTGTAGGGGCACTAAGGGCTTAGGTAGGGCTATATATGTAGAGAAAAGGTTCAATGTTCAATCAACGAGACTGCGACTGATTCTCAAACATGCTTATTCTCAAAAAGGTTCACCGATTGTTGTTGTTGAGACATTTTATTTCTTTAAAAAAAATTAAATTAAAGATCACTCAAAGTCATTCTTTACCAAAATATGATCACTAAGATGAACCTAGTGAGTAATACCCACTAATCTCGTATGTGTTGGATTGGGTAATTTAGAAAGAAAAAAAGGTGTATGCTTATTTAGTTGTTCAGAAGGATTACATATTTGCAATCAAAGTTTTTTGTCTTAGCTATTTCACGGGAGCCAGCCGTTTGGGTTATCATCTTTCTCCTCCAACAGCGAACCACTTGCTCTAAAAGTAAGTTATATTTTACTTATTTTTTGAGATAAATCAAGTAAATAACTCAGTAGATTATGAGTTATTATATATGAGCTATCTAATTTCATATCTTAATATCTATGTTATTAACCTCATTTGAGCTAAATAATTTTTGCTTAGAAATCTCTTCAAGTGTATCGTGGATAATGAAAGCCCACTCATAATTCATATTCTTCTTATTTGTAACCAACGTTGAGTACTTTTCCAATTATACTTGACAAATCCAACATAAGCGGTGCTTTTTGATGTAAACTTTCCTCATCAATTTGAATATACTTTTGGTTTTTTCAAAGATCAGATATATTTTCTTGGTCAAATTTCAAAGTGAGATAAGAAAATGTTGGAAGTCAACAAACTAAAACAAAATAATATAAATGTCTATCGAAATAAATGGGACGTTGTCTTGGTCAAACTCCGCAGCCGTAATACAAAAATAATCCGTAATGAAATTTGTAAATTCAAAGTCGTACAACTTGACCACGCTACATGTTTAAACAAAAAATACTAAATAAATTAAACACCTACATGTATATAAAACGGATCGCAGAATAGTATTGTATCGGGAAAAAAAGAGAGTGCAACTAAACATGGCGAGTTCTAGATTTAATTCGATCATCATCATCATATTCATTTGCACAATAAGTTTATCAATCGGCTCGATTTCTTGCAAAGAAGATCTTATAACGAACCAAGCCGCCTTGTTCGTTTTTGGAGATTCGCTGTTTGAAGCCGGAAACAATAATTACTTCGACTCTGTCTCAAGTTTCCGATCGAATTTCTGGCCATATGGCAAAACAACGTTCAAGTTTCCAACGGGACGGGTTTCGGATGGACGAATAATGATAGATTTTATTGGTAAATCACCAATTTGATACATGAGTTTCTTTTTTTTTTTGTCTAACTAACTGATTATAATCTGACGTGGCAGCTGAGCACGCATGGTTACCGTTGATCCCGCCAAATCTACAACCTGGTTACAGTAACAGTCAATTAACCTACGGACTTAATTTCGCTACTACAGCCGCCGGAGTTTTCGCCGGAACGTTTCCGGGATCGGTAATTATTCCCTTTGACATATCCAAAAAAAGACACAAATTTTTCTTTGTTTGACTAAAATCATTGAAATTTTTTAAATTCTTTTTTTTGGTTTCATCAAAGTCGAAAGACTTGGGAACACAGTTAAACAACTTCAAGAACGTGGAGAAAACGTTGAGATCTAATTTAGGAGATGCAGAGGCGAGAAGAGTAATCTCGAAAGCTGTTTATCTTTTTCACATCGGAGCAAATGACTATCAATACCCATTCTTTGCCAATACCTCAACTTTTAGTAACACTACCAAAGAAAGATTGGTCGAGTTCGTCATTCGTAACACAACCACCGTCATCGAGGTAAGTAACTGGTTTTATAACTCCGTAAAAAAAAAACAGAGAGGAATGGAATCTTTGATTATGAATAAAAATGTGAATTTCAGGAATTGTATAAATTAGGAGCAAGGAAATTTGGATTCTTGAGCTTGGGTCCATTTGGCTGTACACCAAGCGCATCGATAATAGACCGGGCAAAGATAGGATCTTGTTTCGAGCCGGTAACAGAGCTGATCAATCTCCATAACCAAGAATTCCCAAAAGTCTTGAGGCGTCTAGAGCGCCGGTTATCCGGATTCAAATACGCTCTTCACGACTTTCACACTTCTTTATCCCAAAGGATCAACAACCCTTCTCGATACGGTTTCAAGGAAGGGAAGATGGCATGTTGCGGGAGTGGGCCGTTGAGGGGAATCAATACATGTGGATTCCGAAATGGACCATCGCAAGGTTACGAACAATGCGAAAACGCTGATGATTACATCTTCTTTGATCCCTCTCATTTGACGGAAAAGGCTCATCATCAGATCGCAGAGCTGATTTGGAGCGGACCGCCTACTGTCACTGCACCTTACAATCTTAAAACATTGTTCAGACTCTAGGCTTTTCTTATGTAAACGGTTTACTTTTTTGTTTATTCTCATATAGGTATGAAATAGAATACGAGTTTTACAGTTTATAACAACAACCATTTACTTATTTCAAAGAAACAGAACAGGATTGGGGATCCTAGATTTCTTGAGCCCGAAGATCGTTCACCGATTTACCTACAAGATCCTTTATATTCACCGGAGAGACAACATGTTTGTCTCCAGAATAAAACAGATTAGCGATTTCTTCATCGGTTTTCTCGGTGTTGTGACGCCCGTCGAAGAACAGAAATGATTTCTGGTAGCTGCAGAGCTTCGCATGCACGTTGCTATAACCGCACCCGTATGCATTTCTCGATCCAGTTCCACAGCAAGAAGTCGTTGTATCAGTATATCCTAACCGCCATAAACATGAACAATAACTAAAAACCGAATCCAAATGTTAAAAAGTGTTATGTTTACTTTCTATAATTTAATTACCGTGGAGTGATGGTTCATTGATCCTCCGGAGAATTTCACCGTTGAAATCAAAGAGGCTGTACCGGAAGCCACGGTACAGTAACGGTACAGTCATCGAAAAGAGCACACCACTAAGCCTTTCATTGTGTGTTTTCGCCATGAAGTTAACCATCTCCATACACTTTTCACCTGTCTTAAACTCTTGTCTGGTTATGGGTAAGCAACCAAGCGGCCCCAAATTCTGTACCGCAAACTTCCTCGCCCCACCTGCCCTGTATATACTCTGCATAGATCCAAAACAAATTCCTACTAAGATCAAACTTGTAAAGGCTACCAAACCCGTAAACCCGCAAGGACTGTATTCAAAACAACATTTCCTAGTTGGATCCATCACGTTAAGAGACTTGTAAATAAGTAAAAATATACCATGAGCTCTCTTGATATCCTTTGGAGAACATAGGCAACTTGAGTAACCTGCTCCACAGTATTGGCATTTGGATGAGCCTTTGCGAAATTCAAGTAATCATCAGCTCCGATGTTAACCATGTATATAGCTTCTGCTCGTTCTTTATCAGTCCATCTCTTATGTAACTCTATAAACTTCGATATCTGTTGTCCAAAATTCATCTGCGAGTCCAACAACATTGAACACATAGATATATATAAAAAAAATCAGACAAAGCCTTTTTATCAAACAGTGACGAAACAAATGCTTACGGATACAGTCGCAGCTTGAGATCCAAGAACAACTGCTCCAGCAATGGCAAAGCTTGCTCCACGAGAAAGATCGGCTTTTGGGTCAAGCACCGGAGGAATTGGTTCCCGTTGACCAATCAATCGACCTGATTGCAATAAAAATCGGAATCAATTACAAGAACCCTAAAAGAAAATTTAAAGACTTTTCATTATACCGACGAAATCTGGGACAATGTGGCCGTCAGACCAACGGCCGGTTGGATCATCGATGGATTCGCCGTAAGGCCACGTGGTGGCCGGATCGAACTCCGACGAGAAGAACTTCGTGTTGCCCACATCGTAGGAAGAGTCGCCGAAAGTGAATAAGAGAGGGGGTTCGCCGGAAACGTTCACCGGGAAACTGGCGAGTGTAAAAGACGCTAATAGCCCTAAGAAGAAGACTAAGTTACGGTTCTTTGCCATTTCTAGAAAGGTTTTTTAGCTTGAAGTCTTTTTTTTTTATGTCTTCTACTCTGTCTGTGTCTGACCTTTTTATGCTTGTATAAAGTGACTAGTGAGTGTTATGTGCTATACCAAACCAAACCGAAATTAATTCGGTTTGATTATTTGTTATTTAGTTAGTAGTAAACCAAATTAAAACCGGAACTAAAACCGAAGGATTTAAATACGTCTGTTTTTAGATATATCATACTCCACAATGTGATGAGATATTCAGATCCAGAATTAATACGAGCTCGACAGAACAATAAATATTAGTTTTGGTTACCATTTACTTTGATTGATTGTGAAAAGCAAAATTGATCGATACATTTAACCCAAAAAGAATACAATGATTGAACATTATGTATTGCATAAATGTATAGTTTTCGAAGCTTAGTCTGCAGAAATAGGCAGATTTTATTTTATCTTTTTTCCTCTATTTTTACTTTAAAAGCTGAAAAAAATTTCATATAAAAATATATAGTGGAGTAAATTTTTACCCTCAAGTTTATGTTTTTATGTTTCAGCTCAGTTACTCTATTTTATTCCAACGATATTTATTCTAAAACCACCAATCACATCTTGAATGTGTAGATAAGATAAGATCCAATTATGACCCTGACGATGTGAAGATAAAAGGTCATTTTCTGGGCGATGAAGTGCATGATTGGTGCAGATAATCAAGAGGTAGCGTTCTTTACAGACTGTTCTGATTTGGTGAAGATGGTGTCTTCTCCAACCGAATGGCCGGCGTTTTTAGTGTATTTGGAGGAATTTCAGAGTGACAAGGAAGAATTCTCTACCTTTTCTTTATCTTTAATTTCTCGTAGCGCTAATGTAAAAGTGGATAATCTGACACGAAAAGTTCGTACAGAACCGAAACATATCACATATGTAAACAACATTCTTTAGGAATGGCTCTTTTGAATTTTAATTAATTTCGGATGACAAAAAAAAAATGTGAAGATAAAAGGAAAAAATAAGAATAATTTTGATAACAAAATAAAATTTGTACGTATCCGGAAGATTTGGATGAAAAAAATTCTAAATGCATCTTACACCAATTGTACTATTTATATTGCAAAACAATATATAATAATATTGTGTACTCAAGATAACTTCTTTAATTACAAGATAAATAAGGAAATGGAGTGACTGATAGAATAGTAAAGAAATATATTTCTTTTGTACATTATGATTCTAAGTTGTATTCTATGATGCCAAATTGGGTTAAAACTTGTGTGGATTACAAAGAGTAAATGATTCGTTGGATAATGAAAAGTTGATTTGAGATTTATAAAAAAAAAACCACAAGATAAAAAAAAAATCTATAACGCATCTCAGATATATGAGGGTCAAGTGGCATGTATAGAATCAGCACTACTGTAGCCTACACTATATAAGATTCTTATCATCATTCCAATACCGTAAGATAAAATCTTCTGTTCTAGTATATATCTAACGAATAACTTCGGTCATTAAATTTTCTAGAAGAACCAATCTTTTGTAAGTTAAAAAAAAAAAATGAATTTCATAACAAGCCATATATATTCGTGCTAGAATTCTCTGTTGTCATGAAAGTGCTAGTCAAAGTTCTCGTGCAGAGCGATCGGCCTGTCTTTGTCTTATTTATGTATGGCGAGCATATGCGTTTTAGGGTTTCTTGCTAGATTTGTCTTTATCTCTGTTTGGGGCAAAGTTTCACTGTGTATACTGATTGCGGTTGCCTTGTACCAATTTGTTCGTTCAGCCCTAAACACACCGTACCCCTTGTCTTGTCTTCCATGCGAGAGGTGGCTTTGCAATAAAAGTCAAAGATACACGCACTGTTTAAAAAGTGTCACACACTTCAGTCAAAAAAAATTGACAGTCCCCCTTCTGCATTTAACTTTTCTCCCAAACGATTCTTGTCAGTATACTATCTTTGATACCCACAAGACATCGATGTTCGTGGCATATATGTAACTAAATTTTCCATGTATGATCAGTGTCATAAGGTATTCAATTGATACATTTTATATAAATTACAAGAAAAAAGAAAGAAAGAAAGATTTTGGATACATTTATAACACAAAATAGATTGATTGTTATCCAACAATTCCATGGTCCCTCTGAAATAATGTATTTTACTATTCATGCAAGGAATTTGTACCTGGGTATAGTTTTAGAATATTTGTTCCCTTTCATGTTCTTTACACCTGCGGTAAAACTTCTATAAATTAATAATATCATAACAATAAAATTTTATTAATTTATAGAGGTCTCTTAATAAGCATTTATTAATTTATAATAGGAATAGTGAAATTTTATTAAGTTATAATAGGAGGCTTTTATTACAGGGCGGCCAAATATTTGTTTAAGACAGAAGAGTTATGAAGAAAAAATTAAAACATGCAAATTAAAAGTGGATGAAAGTAGTTGTATCTTAAGATGGTCTATCAATTGGAATTACTTGATGAGAGTAAAAAAGGTTGAATCAGCAAGTGAGGTATGTTTTTTTATGTTCATGCACATTCAAAATCGTTTTATATATAGTAAAAGTACAGTATCTAGTATCTACACTCGCCTAGTCACCTAGATATATAAAATTATAAACCATGTTTGGAGGAAGCAGTGAGCCAGTGATCAAGCTGTAGAAACTATTGCAATATCTTTTTGTTCTATTTTCTTTTAAGTTGAAACAGAATACAAAAGATATGCAAAAGAACTTTATTCGATCGTGGTAAACAGAATTACCACGTAATGTACGGCAATATCAATACAACATATCGCTCACATATATCGAAAGTCATTCAAAGGCCGAGAACCCGAAGTAGGGGTCACCAGATGGACGACGACGAATAGAAGACTTGTTAGGTTCCCAATACTCACGCATAGTCTCTCCGGTTGGGTAGACGATTAGCTCACGGACCGTCATTGGCTGGACCACGCTAGGATCGGCTCCATATAGAAGATGAGCCAATTGCTCCTGAACCTTCTCTGAGTTGTGACGTCCATCGAAGAAGAAGTAAGATCTTTGGTACTCACATAGCTTCGAGTGCACGTTTCCCATTCCGCAACCATATGCATTGTGCGTCCCAATACCGCAACAGGACGAATTCGTTACGTACAATCCTGTACATATATTTTAGATGATACATTTATATTAAAGAAACTGGTTTAAAAAGAGATATGTACTTATCACTCAATTTAGTTAATGGAATAGTTATGTTTGTTTACTGTAGTTAAGACTTCTTCCTGTCGTAATCCTACGAAGAACGGCGTTGTAGAAATCGAAGACGGTGAACTGAAAACCATTGGGGCTAGTACTAGATTTAGCAAATGCGTTTAACATTGGACCGATTTTTTCGTTGTGTTGTTTTGCCAAATCATTGAGCGGCTCGTAACAGTCGTTGCCGGTTTTGTATTCTTGTCTCACGATCGGTAAGCATCCCAATGGTGCTAGCAATTGAACCACGAATTTACTCGCTCCCAAAGAGTACAACAACTGTAAAATAACTTGTTATATATAGTAAGTCAATTGAACATAAAGTATACGAAAACGCTTGTACATTGGTTAGTTGACAACTTACACCGATGTCGCTCTTTAATCGGTTAGTAACGGAAGTGACAAAAGCTTGTTGAGCAGAAGCGTCTGCCCTGGGGTTGGTCTTGGTGAAATTCAAATAATCTTCCGTACCAATGTATATCATAAACAGTGATTGCCCGATGTAGCTGTCGTTCCAATTAGATTTCAGACTTTTGAATTTAGCCACTTGTTGATTTAGTGTCATCTGGATAAACAAAAGAAAGTAAAATCAATTTAACTTATCCTTTTCAATTTTTAACTAAAACCTATTATAATAGTACACTAAATAAGTAGTGTGTTTCATCAGATTTTAAATGGTACCATTTAACAATTTTTAATAACGATTTTTGTAATTATTTTCTTTATCTAATACTTTTTTAACATTGTTGTGTTTACCTATTTATAACCCTAAAGTCTATCTCTTTAAAACATAAAAAAAAATATTGAAAGCGGACTCACAGATTCAGCCGGAGCTCCGAGAATAGAAGCATCGGCGACGGCTAAGCTGACTCCACGTGAAATATCAACGCCCGGTTTAAGCGCCGGTGGGAGTACTCCATTCGGAATAGAGATGAAATCAGCTACATAGTCATTAGTCACCATGTTTAATAATTATCTTGTATCTATATTTATTAATGTTGTATATGCACACATGTCAATAGAATAATAAAGAGCGTACCGATAAAATCGGGAACGATGTGGCCGTCGGAAAACTTGCCGTTAGGGTAGTCGCGGGATTTTCCGTAAGGCCAATAGGTTTGTGGAAGATCTTTTTTTTGGCTGAGAAACACTTTGTTTCCGGCGTCGTAGTAAGAGTCTCCGAAAGTGAACAACGCTACGTTGGGAACACCCTCGCCGGCGTAGACCATCATCGGATTATGGAAGATGGTTAATACCAATAAGACTCCCAGAACACTCACCAAATTAAAATTTTCTGCCATCTCAATATTATTTGTTAAGAGAGAGTAAGACTGGTCGGGTGGTGAACTTCATAGTTCACTGGTTATATTTATACTGCAAAAGGTAGTAATTTTATAGTAAGAGTAAATGTAATTTATATAAAAAAATTTACAACTACAAGGTAAAGATATCTAAATCGCTTATGAAATATGAGGCTCGCGTAGCATATATGTTAGATCCGAAATTTTTTTATTATATGAGACTAAATATAAAGTGATGTGTTCTTAAGCAAATTTAGATTATATTTATTCTTATTAATTTTTATTTATTTTCTATTGCTCTTTATTTTCTATTTACCATTTATCATGAATTGTTCTATTCACATAACGGTAAGGTTTATCTTAGTATTTTTATGGTTATGTCCTATAGAGGCGGAGCCAAAAATTTTTATTAACAAGAGTCATAAATATTAATTATGTTTTACTTTTATTGAATTATATATTAATATTAATTGATATATTCAAAGTATAAAGTGTTACTTAAATGGTTTGGAGAACATTTAAAGTTTGTTACATAAAATAAAACTAGATAATCTATATTCTTTATATATATATATATATATATATATATATATATATAATGCTTCATTTTCAATTAAAAGATACATGTAGTTCATCTTTTTAATTATTTTCAGTTGTATTAAATACTTTTTGTTCTTAATATATATATTTTATCAAAATGTATAATATATTGTGGAGATTGGTTAGCTGTTGTGTTCATTTTGATACTTTTTAGGATCAAGATAAAAAAACTCAAAAACTCAATCTATTAGAAATAGAGAGAGCAAATGTTAAAAAAATTTTGAAAAGAATGTTGGATAAAAAATAAAACAGGATATGTCGAACGCAATTGGTTGAATGGAATAATGAGCATGTATTGAGTCAAAGGCTAGAAATTATCAGGCACAGAGGTCATCGTGGAAACTTTAAAACAAAACATCTACGAATCTAAGACTTATTTATTAATTAATATAAATGTTATAAAAGTCAACGGACTATTGGTTATGTTATTGGTTCTAAGTTCTAATTCATGTCACTAGTTAGCTAACTAATTTACTTGTAACAAACACAAAAAATAAAACGATAAACAGCTATTTAGATTAATATATCTACTTAAACCAAAAAAGAAAGAAATTAAGAATTTAAGATATATACTTTCTATATCTTCCGGTTTAAATGAAAGAAGATATCAAATTTAAGCTATTTTATTTATTACTAAACATACTTTCAATGTTCTTTTAGTTTCTTTGCTATGTTTTATTTTCCATAACACTTTTTCTTATAATTCGAATTTTCTATAAGCTATTTCTTCTAAAGTTTTAAACATTTATCATTAAAATATTCAACTTCACAAATAATGGATAACTTATTTTGATATTAAAGCTTTTAGTATTGATAAAAATAGTTCACTAAAGTTAAGATTAATGACTAACTAATTTTTTTACAGGGCTTTGAAATTTACGTGAGCATAATAAAAATAATGAATCAAAAATATATTTATTATAAAAAATGCTATTCAAATAGTCATATAGTTCCAAAACAATTAATATTATTTTATTTTTGAAATTTGAGTCAGTGTAGAACAGTATGATCTTAATACAAAATGTGCTCCAGAAATAAAATTTTAAGGAACTCTCGGACAATGCATAACTCTAGTTAATCTACACCTTTTTGTTTATTTTCTTTTATTTTATACACTTTTTTTTTGTTGCTGGTGTCTTCTAAAGCAAATCTATTAATTGCTCGAGATATTACCAATAGTGTCTCGCGATGGTCGTATTCGTATGACTCGTATCTATTTAATTGCTTGGCTTTACACTGAAGAGGTTTTGGCCTTAGGATTCCTCCATTAGCACCATATCTCATATCCCTAAAGACTAAAACTAAAACTTCCCACCAATACTATTTTCAATAATAGACTATAGAGTATAAAGAACTCGTATTGTTCTCAATATATATATATATATATATATATATATATATTTTTAAAATCAATTCGGTAAAATAAGAGGCGAAAACTGTCACAGAAAATGAATACCAGTATTTTATTTATTATTATTAGAAATGATAAAGATGGCAAAAAAAAAATTGACTGTTGAAAAAAACAAAACTCTTCAAAGGGTTAAAAATGACAAAATTGATCACTAAGTACCAAACGCATATGGCCATGTTTGTTTCGTATTTGCTGGCGACAACAACCAGCTACAAAGACATATTTTGTTGTTTGTTTTGGAATCGGTTCGACTGGCATGTATTTTTTAAATATATATATATATATAATTTATACATTTATACTCAATAAGAATAATCAATATTTAATTTTTCAATTTATTTTAAATTTGTTTTAAATTATTTAAATTCAATTAGGTTTAGTTAAATTATATTTGATTGTATATAATTTCATTTAATAAGATTTAATTTAATTATATAATGTTTATAGATTTTAAATTTAAATAGTTTAAATAATATTGAATTTAATTTAGTTTAATTTAATCTAATTTAATTTAAGTTTTATTTTATTCTAATTTAGTTTTATTTTATTGAATTTTAATTTATGGTCTTTCGTTTCGCATTCGTACAACTGATCACGAAATTTAGCTTTTGATCGGGGAAAAATCTAGCGACGATCAATCGCTAGATTCAACAACTGCCAAACGAACAATATATGATTACTATTGTTAGTGACAGTCAAACAAACGACCTATATAAAAAAAAACTAATAATTTAGATTCTTGAAACAATATTATTGAGTACTGAACCAAAGCAAAACTATTGATTTATATCTTTGTCTATGAGCAATCAGGAAATTATTTCAATCCAAGAAAATAAAGTTTTGATGGTTCTTTTCACGAATGTACCAACTCTAATCGTTTCAGCAAATTAGTTATTGCAGGTCCCACTGTGCATTTGATTTTCACCAAGAACCCCAAACGGTCCATTTAGTTTAATGTCTCTCTGATAAAAAATAAGATATTGTTGCCTTAGTCATACGTAACTAATAATGCATATACGATTTTTGTGGTTATAATGATGAGACGAGAGTTTTTTTTTCTTTTTTTTGGTTAAAGGGTTTTTTTTTTTTGGTTAATGCTAAATTAAAAGCATTACACATACCTAGCTATAACACATACCTATTTTAATTTAAAGGGTTTTCTTGCATTAAAAATAAAAGATAGTTAGAAATTTAGGATTCATAGGAGCCTTAACCACATACCTATAACTATAAGCAGAACATAAAGAGGGAGGAGAGGCAACCACAATTGCCAGAAAGGAGAAAAGGATGAGACGAGAGATTGATACAATACAAAATTAAATACGCCTCCAAGATTTATTATGGTAATCGCTTCATTCAGTGGTCCCTTTGAATTAATGTATTTGCCAGCAAGGAGTTGTACTCTCTTGACGCATGATTAACAGGTTTACCATCTCTACAAGTACAAAGTAAAAATCTACATCAAAAAAAGATCCAAAACCAAAAAGTCAAAAACCACCATGGTAACTATTGTCTATTGTTTGAATACAAATATTTTATGCCCTATAAAAAAAAGAAGACGGTAAAATACATAAGAGTTTTAAACCCCCTCAAAAAAGGTCTGGAAGGTGAAAAATATAAAGAGGATCTCTTGCAGTAAGGTGTCATTTTCACGAAGGTTTTTAAAGCATATAGTGTCGTGGCTAACAATAATAATACTTATGGTTCTACTTCCAATCCTCTTTATATATTTCATATGGATTAGATTAGATTTGTTCGTTGAAGAAAATTTAAAATATATCATTTGTAACAAGATAAATAATCAAACATCAATTATGTAAGTACCGACAGGAAAAAAAACTTGCCATTTTACTCTTTTTCCGAGAATTCTAACCCTAACTCCACAGGTCCCTCCACACAAAAAAATGGTCCTTGTACTAATAAGTTTGTGAATAAAAGCCCATGGGTCCCATGTGATTATTGGTTTGTTTCCTCAAAAACACGTGGCTAAAAAACACGTGGCTACAATTTTGAGGAAAAATCTTATCGTAGATTTATGGTGGCCATTTCCATAGAAGCCTCTAGCATAAGAAGATTGGAACTCAGGATTTTTTAATTCTATTCTGCTTTTTTTTTTCTTTAATTAACCGGTTTTTTGGATGAAGGTTCTATCATCAGTGTTTCAACTTGAACCTTTATACTCTCTCCATTATTTTATAAGTGATGTTTTAAGCTTTTAATTTTATTCTTAAATAAATGATGTTTTTAATTTTCAAAGCAAAATTAATTACTTTTTATTGGTTTTAACGATTTTTATTATGTAGATTTTTTTTTTGATTAGATAATAAATGATGTTTTAGTTTAGAAATAAACAAAAATTAAATAATTTTTTAATATGTGTGCATTTTCCTAACACATCACTTATAAAAGAACGGAGAAGAGTTTAATTTTATGCATAATTAGTCATTGTATACTTAAATAGAGATATCTAACAGTTCTACAACTTCCACAAACTTGTTCTCGAGAATATAAAAAACTTCGTGGTTACGAAATTATTCACTTTGTTACATGTGAGTATATATGGTAGTTAATATTTATGTTTCCAAAAATTATTGCAATTGTTAATTACTTGAATTTTTAATTCAAACGATTGGGCATGGGGTTTAAGACTTTTGAAAATTTTAAAATTTGGTGTGTTAACGATTCAATTATAGTATTTACGATTTAACCATGCAATTATAGTATTTATATCAGTTTTTTGAGAAATAACGATGGAAGTGTTTCTCGACGCTCCAATATGTAAATCATAAATAAAAGATAATAGAGAGAAAGACTAAGAAGTCATGAGTCATGAAAAAGGTAAAAAAAAATGTTGGAAAAATAGGTGAATAAGAGTGTTTAGTTCACACCAGATCGAAAAGAAAGTGTCTATGGTGTCTGATGATTATAAAGACAAAAATACCAAAAGAAAAAGTGTTTAAGAGATGGAATTAAGTAACGTAGAAATGATTTTTCTGTGACCGGGTTTGAAGCATGAATGGAGAATAAAATGACTAAAGTATAGAGGGCAAAATTTAAAGAAATAAATGTTTATATATACTTTCTAGAACTATAATTGGGGGATGTGTATTTAGTCAAGTGGTTAAATCTATTTGACTCTGTCTTTTCACCAGAGTTCGACTCCACTAAGTCGTGTTACCTGGCGTAGTAGAGATTAACTATGGATCGGACCTTGTCGACAAAAAAATGTCAAAAAAAAAAAAAACACTATAATGGAAGTAAGCAGAAATTAATTGAATGTTTTGATCCCTTTCTCATTTGTAACAAGATAAATAATCAAATAATCAATTTTGTAACTACCGACCGAAAAAAAACTTGTCCCTTTACTCTTTTTCCCCGAGAATTCTAACCCTCACTCCTCAGGTCCCTTCTCTCAGACGCGTCCACTCTTCGCTCTCTCCAATGGCGGATCCGAATTGGCGTCTCTTCTCTAGCTCATGTTTACTACTCACTACGCTAGCTCTACTCCACTATCCCACCGCCTACGCTAGCTCTACTCCACTAAAAAAACTTGCCATTTTACTCTTTTTCCGAGAATTCTAACCCTAACTCCACAGGTCCTTCCACACAAAAAAATGGTCCTTGTACTAATAAGTTTGTGAATAAAAGCCCATGGGTCCCATGTGATTATTGGTTTGTTTCCTAAAAAACACGTGGCTAAAAAACACGTGGCTACAATTTTGAGGAAAAATCTTATCGTAGATTTATGGTGTGGTGGCCATTTCCATAGAAGCCTCTAGCATAAGAAGATTGGAACTCAGGATTTTTCAATTCTATTCTGCTTTTTTTTTTCTTTAATTAACCGGTTTTTTGGATGAAGGTTCTATCATCAGTGTTTCAACTTAAACCTTTATACTCTCTCCGTTATTTTATAAGTGATGTTTTAAGCTTTTAATTTTGTTCTTAAATAAATGATGTTTTTAATTTTCAAAGCAAAATTAATTACTTTTTATTGGTTTTAACGATTTTTATTATGTAGATTATTTTTTGGTTTATTAGATAATAAATGATGTTTTAGTTTATAAATAAACAAAAATTAAATAATTTTTTAATATATGTGCATTTTCCTAACACATCACTTATAAAAGAACGGAGAAGAGTTTAATTTTATACATAATTAGTCATTGTATACTTAAATAGAGATATCTAACAATTCTACAACTTCCACAAACTTGTTCTCGAGAATATAAAAAACTTCGTGGTTACGAAATTATTCACTTTGTTACATGTGAGTATATATGGTAGTTAATATTTATGTTTCCAAAAATTATTACAATTGTTAATTACTTGAATTTTTAATTCAAACGATTGGGCATGGGGTTTAAGACTTTTGAAAATTTTAAAATTTGGTGTGTTAACGATTCAATTATAGTATTTACGATTTAACCATGCAATTATAGTATTTATATCAGTTTTTTGAGAAATAACGATGGAAGTGTTTCTCGACGCTCCAATATGTAAATCATAAATAAAAGATAATAGAGAGAAAGACTAAGAAGTCATGAGTCATGAAAAAGGTAAAAAAAAATGTTGGAAAAATAGGTGAATAAGAGTGTTTAGTTCACACCAGATCGAAAAGAAAGTGTCTATGGTGTCTGATGATTATAAAGACAAAAGGAGCAAAAGAAAAAGTGTTTAAGAGATGGAATTAAGTAACGTAGAAATGATTTTTCTGTGACCGGGTTTGAAGCATGAATGGAGAATAAAATGACTAAAGTATAGAGAGCAAAATTTAAAGAAATAAATGTTTATGTATACTTTCTAGAACTATAACTGGGGGATGTATATTTAGTCAAGTGGTTAAATTTATTTGACTCTGTCTTTTCACCGGAGTTCGACTCCACTAAGTCGTGTTACCCGGCGTAGTAGAGATTAACTATGGATCGGACCTTGTCGATAAAAAAATGTCAAAAAAAAAAAAAAAAAAAAACTATAATGGAAGTAAGCAGAAATTAATTGAATGTTTTGATCCCTTTCTCATTTGTAACAAGATAAATAATCAAATAATCAATTTTGTAACTACCGACCGAAAAATACTTGTCCCTTTACTCTTTTTCCCCGAGAATTCTAACCCTCACTCCTCAGGTCCCTTCTCTCAGACGCGTCCACTCTTCGCTCTCTCCAATGGCGGATCTGAATTGGCGTCTCTTCTCTATCTCATGTTTACTACTCACTACGCTAGCTCTACTCCACTATCCCACCGCCTCACTCGCTCAAACGCTCTTCGTGTTTGGCGACAGCTACTACGACGCCGGAAACAAGCAGTTCCTCTCCGGGAACAGTGTCGATGCCAATTCTCCTCCGTACGGAATATCCATTGGAGAAGCTACTGGACGCTGGTCCAATGGCCTCATCGTTCCTGACCATCTCGGTAAATTATAGACATGTGTTTATATTGATCGCTTGAAATCAGTGAATAACGTTAACTAGTGTAACATAATCAATGAATTGAATTATCTTTGTTCTTGGCAGCTAGATTTATGGGTATCCCAAGAATTTCACCGATTCTAGGAAGCTCGGCGGATTTCACTCACGGAGCTAGCTTCGCTACCGCCGACGCCACCGTCCTCGGTTCCCCTCTCGAGACGGTAAGCTTTAGTTTCCTTGAAACCCTAATTTCTTTGTTAGGTTTCGTCTTTAATTAGGTTATCTGGAACTGTAGGTTATGTTCGGAAATATTTTGCTGAAATAGTATGTACAATTTGAATTCGATAATATATGGATATATCTTCTGATTAAAGACGATTAAAATTTACGTAACCTTTTATCCAGAAAATAAATAAGTAAAAATTAGTTTACGTATGCATGAATGATTTAACAGATGACTCTGTCTCAACAAGTCATGAAATTCTCCCAAAACAAGAACAAATGGACTGATAAAACGCTATCGGAAGCTATCTACTTGACCTACATTGGCTCTGATGATTACTTGAACTATGCTAAGAATAACCCAAATCCCTCCGATGATCAAAAACTAGCCTTTGTGGATCAAGTCATCACTTCCATGGAGGCTTCGATCAAGGTAAAATGGTACATCATGATGTAGACGAAGATCAACCTTTGTTTCCTATGTTCTTTGTTTCGCTTATTTACATCTCTCTCCTCTCCTTTTTTCAGGTAATTTACGATGCGGGAGGGAGGAAGTTCTCCTTCCAAAACTTAGCACCGTTAGGCTGCTTACCGGTGGTTAAACAAGAGTCAGGAAACGAGAAAGACTGTATGAATTTGCCTTCAGAAATGGCTGCATTACATAACAAGAACCTGTTGAAGCTCATAGAGAGACTGGCACAAGATCTGGAGGGTTTCCAGTACTCGTTCTACGATTTTTTCAGCTCAATCCAGAACAGAGTTTTCGAGCCTGACACTTACAGTAAGTCCTTCTGATCAATACAATCATCATTCCTACGTTTCATGCCCGATTGCCCGGTCCAATGTTTCATCTTGGTGCAGTTTTCGGGACAGGAACAGCTGCTTGTTGCGGGACCGGACCTCTAAAGGGGACAGGTTGTGCAGCCAAAAATGTGTGTGTCAATCCAAATGAGTACGTCTTCTTTGACGGTAAGCATTTGACACAAGATGCGAACCTTCAGGTAGCACATTTGATGTGGAACGCAGACCCTCAAGTCATTGAACCCAACAATCTCCGTGAGCTTCTCCTCTTTCCTCTCGACATACCTTTCATCTACAGTGTCAAAAGGCTAGACCAAGTTGGTAAAGCTGGCTCTTTTGTGATGTAAGACATAATAAGATTGTGTAACTGAAATAATAAGGCCAAGGCACTTCTTAAGAAAATCTACAGCCAATATCGGGTGATGGGCAACGTAACGAGGATAATAAAATTATTCAATATGTAAACTTGAGTTGATCGGATCATCTATTTGGATAAACTCTAGCCAGTTTTATGTTAAGACAACAATATAAGTCTATAGTATATTTTATTTATGATTAACTCTTGGATTACACTATTTTGAATTTTGACCAGTTATCGGTGAACGTAACTCTTTAAAACTTGATTTCGGTTGTTGAACTTTTTGTTTTTAGAGAAATTTGGATTTTTATGCACATTTATTATAATTTTTTTTTAAAATGAAGGACTAGGAGATATAGGATTTGTGGTGGGTATGTACATTCTCTCTGAACAGATTCTGGATCATGTAATTTAACTTTCATTGAAAAGCGGGTTTTTTCCAATGTACATTAAACCCTGTGACCTCCAAAGTTCATACGTTTTTGTATCTTATAAACTTAATCACTAAATTAATAAATGTTAAGAATATACATTGAGAAGTAATTTTCGTGGATATCTAGCACGAAATTATATATTGATGTGGATCTGGTGCGAAGTGATAGTTCTCGTGTGAAAATAGATCGTCTTTTAATTTAAGCAAACCACTGATTTATCTCTTTGTCACAACAGCAAATTAAATTATTTCAATCCAAGAGGATGATCGTTTTGATGGTAATTTTCAAACTTCAATTATTGAAAAACTCAGACTCATTACTCACAAGTTCTATGAGCATTTGTATGTATATCAACGTTTTTTTTTTTTTTGCATCTTACAATTATTATCCCGGAATAAATATTAGCTACCAACTCTAGTGAGCAAGTCGTTCAGCAAAATTAGTTATTGTCGATACATTTAATTTTCACCAATAAGCCCAAACAGTCCCTTTAGTTTAACGTCTCTAATGAAAATAAGACATTGTTGCCTTAGTCGTACGTAACTAAAACCCTTTTAACGATAGTTGTGGTAACTAGACGAAAGATTGGTTGATATATATCAATATGCCTTGAAAAGGTATTATTGTTTGTCGTCTAATTGATCAATTCAATGGTATCTTTGAATCAATGTATATGTATCTTACTATGCATGCAAATAGTTGTACGTTACTACAGTTTTATTGATACTTCAGCTCAAGTCCGGTTATTTGCATGTGCAACTGGTGTAGCAACACAGGGTCCATCAGCTTTTTGATTTTTTTCTTTAGTCAAAAAGGCCCAAATTTTTATTTATTTTTAAATATGTAGTAATATTGAGACTACCTTTTTTCTAGGTATGGGCCTTATAAAAATTTGAGCCAGACTTGTTTCAGCTCGACGCAGCAGCAGTAGCAGGTTTACTATCTACTAATAGTAGATGTCAGACGGGCCGGCCCGCATCCATCTGGGCCGGCCCGCGATGGACATTTAAGTTTGTGAGACCGCGATAGGCCAGCCCGCTAGGACAGCGGACAAAAATGATATGTCCAGGCCCGCCCCGCGGGCTTAGTTTTAATATTTTAAAAATAATTAAAAAAATTAATTATTAAAATTTGAAATTAACAATTTTTAAATTTAAAAAAAAATTTAGTATTAATTTTTTGTAAATCTTATAATTTTATACATTAAGTTTCGTTATATGTTCATATATTTCACATATATATTTTCAGAATTATGGAAAAGTATTTATTTATTTATATTAATTATTTATTTTTATTAAATATTTGTCGTCTGCGGGCCGGCCCGTAAATCAGCGGACAAAACCCGCAAAAACCCGCAATCCGTCTGGGCTTGTCCGCGAGGCCCGCTATTTTATGGACATGAAAAATGATGTCCAAACCCACCCCACCATGGGCTACTTGGATAAAGTCCGTGGGCTATCGGTCCGCTTGACACCTCTATCTACTATCTTATGTGCTACCAATTTAAAAACCTATAATTTGTGAATTTCTTTCTTAATGCTTAAATGTTAAGATTGGCTAAAGATGTTTCTTGTTCTTATTTTTCTATTAAATTTGACAACCAAATAGGAATTTATTTATTTGTGTGATTGGCAAAAAAAAGAACCGCACCACCAATAATATATCTATACAATCTTATCAAATCATATCTACAAGATTGTGACTACTGTATAAACATTAAGGCATGAGCAATATGCTCCATAAATATTTTGGTATTTTTTTATATGCTTAACATTTAATATAATAAAATTTACCGTAACATAGAATATAGACAAAAAACTTAATAATATATGCACGTTTTTGATGAGTTGTACTAGATTCCGACAAACACAATCAATAGAATGACAAACAAGAAAGTGGTCACTGAAAATTCTGGTGAGAAGTTATGAGTTTGTGACAAAAAACCAGTGTGTCCGATGTGAATAATAGTTAATCTTAGGCTTGGACATTCAGGTATTCAGATCGGGTTTGGATAAGTATGGTCCATGTTCGGTTTTTTTTGTTCGGGTCCTTTCGGGTTCAGATCGGAAAAATAGGTCGGTTTAATTTTGTAATTCAAACTATTATTTAAAATTTAATAGATTTAAATTTAGTATAAGATAGTTTTCTTACTTAAAATTCTCAAATTTACTAAATTGTATCATATGTTTGTTTAGTTGCCATCTACCGTCTGGTGACGGGCCCTCATACCAATTTTTTCTGTGTCGTAGAGACTATTGTAAGTCCTAATGATATCAATACAACCATCATTTGTAACGTTTTCAAGCCAGGTCCAATGTCTCTTGTTCGGGATAGAATCTAGCTCTAAACGGGATTGGTTGTACAACCATAAACGTTGTGCCAAGCCAGAGGAGTACGTCTTCTTCGATGGTAAGCATTTGATGCAAGAAGCAAACTTAACTTGCATGTAGCACCTCTGATGTGGAATGCATCCCCTAGAGTCACTGGACCCATCAATCTCCGTAAGCGACTCCTCCTTCCTTTGGTCATAGCTGCCAATAATGGATTGAGATATAACAAGATTCAGAGTTTCTACAGTGTCTAAAAGTGTTGGAAATTATGTAGGGATTATTGGACCATGAGATAAAACCCATAAATCTTGAGAAAGCATGCAAAAACGTTCCACATTGAAAGATAGGAAAAGACTTTGAACAATATATAAAAAAATATGTGTCATTTCATTCATTACCAATTGGTTTTAGGTTGCAAGCACATGTAACTTAAGACCAAGTTGGTAAAGCTATCTCCTTTATGATATAGATATAGCGTAATAAGATTGCATGTGTAGCTGAGATGATCAAGGCCAAGGTAAGGTTGTATATATCTTTGGCACTTCTTGAGATAATGTCGGTTTGATGAGAAATCAAATATGACGATGTTTACGTCAAATTAAAATTTAAGATGGTGACGTTGTGGAATTACAGTTGATTTTGTTGAACTCCAAATTAAATGCTCCGTAAAACACGAGAACTTCAGATGACGTTGTGGATTTACGTCGATTTGGTTGAACTTCAAATTACGAGAACTTCAGATGACGTTGTGGATTTACGTCGATTTGGTTGAACTCCAAATTTTTAATTTGAAGACATTCTCCTAAATGGGCCTTAATATTTTTTGTCAACAAATGGGCCTTCATAGCCTACATGAAATAAGGAAAAAAACCCAAAAATAAAGATGTTAGCCCACTTTTTTTAACAACATTAGTTAATAGTTACAACATATGAAATCGATTTGTACTAATGTTATCACTATATATAAACTTCATAATGATGTCAAAAAAAAAAAACTTCATAATGAGTATTCCGTAATGTTTTATTTTGTCATTAGTTGGTTGAAAATCCAACAATAGTCATTATTTTTAGTTTTGATTTAGAGCAACAATAGTCATTATTTTTAGTTTTGATTTAGAGCAACAATAGTCATTAATTAAAAACAAGAAAAGAAAGAAAAGATGAAGTAGTGGTTACCAAAAAGGGACACTTGTTCCCTCAATCATTGGACATTTCACTAATTTCCACATTTTCGGCTCTAATTTTATTTTCTCTTCCTTTTCTTTCTTTAACCTACTTTTAAAGTTTTTAACGCTCAAGACCATTTCCATCGGTACAACTTTTTATAGTGTCTACTAATTTAAATAATAAAAGAAAATCAAAAAGGAGGAGAGAAGATGAGGATAATGAATAAACGTTTCTCACTGCAGAAACTCTGAGACACTCATGTGCATATGTATCAGATTTTAATTGGTATAATCTAAAATAACAGAAAAACAATTAATTACAAAATTAAATTACAATAAAATATTAATGTTTTTTTTTCCTTTAGACATTCTTTTGGGGTATGAGAGGGATGGAGATGGTCTAATTTTCATGTACCTAGAAAGGCACATTTACCTCTCTCTTTTCTTAAAATTATATCATTACTTTTACTTTTAACTTTTAGGTTTTAAGTTACAACCAATTCGAAAAAATAAGGGATGGTTTGCTTTAGGCTCTTTAGACGACGCATATGCAGAAAGCATTGGAGGATGTTCAAGTGTCAATCATTTGCCATGAAAAACAAAAGTTATATTGTTAAATAGCTTCACTTTTCAGAAGAAAAAAAAAACTTATAATAGTCAGAAATGTATCTATATAATAAAATTGACAATCAAGAACACAAAGAAACCTTTTTTTTTTTTTTTTTTTTTTTTTTCAGTTTTGGCCTTATGCATTGTGAAAAAGAAATAGCAACAGACGGACGATAATATATATTTAGGACATAAAACTTTTCAGCGGTGATAAATTGATAACTTAAGGTTGTCACACAAATCTTTTTTCTTTAATCATGTTTACTTCTAAAATAAAAAGAAAAAATACAGTAATGTCTTAAAAAGGCCCTACATAGCTGAAAAAATTTCAGTGAAAATGTTATGGATTGTGTTGCGTGATGAGGTTCATTTTAATAAAAAAGAAAAGAAAAAAAATAGTATGTAGCGAATAAAGAATAACGTACAAAAAATAGCCGCCACGGTGGTCCAGACAAAATCCACGTGATGCTCATTGTGATAGGAGGAAACGCCCACCTTAGGCCACGTCATCATGCCAGCTGTTTCCAGTTCCTCGGTTTCAGGGTCTTTCCCATGTTGTTGTTCTTGTACAGGTCACTTCTCCCCCAAACTTCGTCGCTTTAAGCCGTCGGATTCACATAATCCAACGGTTCTGGAGTTCTCATTAACGTTCTTCCTTCTCATTAACGATTAGGTAATTGATAATTCTAACTATTTAAATTTCGCATTTAGAGTAACTAGAACGATTTATTTATTTGAAAGTGACATAAGTTGAAACTTGAAACGTCTATCATTTGCAAAGCTTTGACTATATATCGAATGATTGGACATTGGAGAATTAAATCAAATCTCTCGTTGAGAATTAAATTTATAGATTTAACTATTTAAGTTATGATTAAATGGAAAATCAAGCTGACGAGGGAATATAAAGCATATTAGTATATTCTTCTTTTTTGTTTATACTAATGTTCCATTCGATCGCTAGTTGTTTTTTTTTTGTAATGATTCTATTCTCTAATTTACAACTTTTAGAGAAGCCAATGGCCCGACGGCAAGTCGAATCCAACTTACATTACATAATACATATTGATACTTCTGACTTCTGAGCTATGATGTTCATTTAATTTTGCCCACATGTTATTTGTAACTTTTTTTACCTATCATGACTACAAGTTTGCCATCATTTACAAATTTATTTTTGTAATACTCATTCATTAACTTTCTTTACCGCAAATTATAAGCAGCTTTTTATAATCTTTATTTAATTAACTTCTTAAAACTACATAATATCACGAAAAACAGCTTACGATTACACATTCGTTTTATTTTTTTTTTTTCCAACTTTGTCTTTTTTTTAACGGTCATCTTATATATGTTATAGAAACATATAAAATCATTTAGTAAGTTAATAAATCTGATTAGTTTAATCATGCCAGAATATATTTTGAAGGAAAGAGAAGGATTCATACAAGGGACGTTGTACTCCCGTACACGTTTTGCTTAATCTTCTAATCGCTGGAAGAAAAGTACGAATAGGTCTTTAATTATTTGTATTAATATTACTTAATGTAAAGTGAAAACGAGTTTTGACATTATTTGTAAATTAGAAAATCGACATTCCCGAAAAGGCTGACTGCGTTTGTCATTGACTTCATCATAGCATGTTTAAAAAACGCTTGTGAAAACTTTGTCTTTGGGTGGTTGAGAATAATAATTTTGAAATCACGAATGTTTTTTTCCTAACACGGGTTTATCACTTTCTTTTGTCATATTTTGAGTTTGCATAGTTCCCATGCAAACAAAGTAACCGTAGGTTTGTTGTCTTTCCATATTTGGAAATTGAAATAGTACAATAACTCCATTTCAAATTAAGTTGTATTATTATTTTATTACTAATTTTTTTTTATCAGACAGTAAAAACTGTTTTTCAAAAACCTTTTTTACTATGCATTTTTTTCCAATCAATTTTAGTGGTTTTAAATAATATACTCCAGTGTTCTATCAGTCTATCAGTCATAGACTCATAGCTAACTACTAAAATTAGATACATTTGTTTTATTATAATTTACGAAAATAATTTAATTGTTGTCGCATTTGATAATTGTATGCAAAACTGTGTCATAATTTGGTTTTATTTTTAACTTTTTACCGTTTTACATGATTACTAATCAAATCTATATATTGGATGGGAGATTATTATAAGTATATACAAAAGATTTTATAAATGGGAGTTGATGTAGTTTATTATTTAGTTTTTTTTTTTTAAAAAATTCAAACGTTTGTAGTTACCGTTTAGATTTCACTAACTATCATGGCAGTTATACTTTTAAGTTTTAACGACCTTAATGATTTTAAAATAGTTAAGATTGTGGATTCGTTAGAAAAATATACACTTAACGTCAACGCAAACACAAACAATCGAAGTAGTTATAATCTTAAACACTTCAATCGATTTGTTTTAACGCATCGATTATATTTAGCTATTTAAATATAATATAATACAAAATATATAAATTAGAAAAATAAATTTAATTATATACATGAAATTTATCAATAAAGTCACATTCTTTCTATATACTTGTAATGTACTAAGATAAACAGGTTTATACATATCAATTTTTGTATTTGTTTTCATCTTATTTTTTCCTTTTAATTTAGTAATATTAAAGTTTAACCTCTGTCTACTTTTAACTTTTTACATTAATCTTTTATTATTAGAAATATATTTTCTTTCATTTTATTTATTCGCGAATAACTAAAAAAATTCCTAACCATTTCATATATTTCTTTTATCATGTTTTTGTAAGAACTTTAATTATGATTAGATTAATTTCTATATTCATTGGAATCAATATAAGAATCTCTGTGTATTAGAAATATAGATTCTTATATTTGTTTCTGTTTTGATTCCCATATGTTATAGTATTGTTAGTTATTAAAATTGAATTGATGGCTTATAAACTTATAGCGTTTAATATTTATAGTAAGTAGTTTCTTATATATTTGTGAGTAAATGATTTAAGCTTATATGGGAGTTAATTTTTTCAGCCAGCTCATATGTATCTAAATTTTGAATAAGAACTAACTATACACAAATTTGAAAATTTCAATATAGTATTATATATGTACACAGTTGGACAATTTCTATATAAGTTTTCAAACATAAAAACCTATTTAAATATTTTACTAATGGAACAAGTTACAAGTCGCCCCAAAGATTACAGTCAAACTTACCTTTTCGAAATGAAAAATATTCTCTAAAGAACCGTTTTTTTGTTTTTTAATAATCATTAAGACAAACAAAAAAAATATAAAATTACTGATTTAGGAGATATTTAAACGAGCGCCTAAAGTTAAAAACTTAAAAACCCAGAAATCAAAAAAAAAAAAAAAAAACTAAATTTCCTCTCTTTTTTTTTGTTCTCGTTAAATTTTCTGTGGTTCCGGTCACCGCAGCTCTGTCATCATCTTCTCTTCTCTCTGCATCATCTTCTTCTTCTTCATCTTCATCTACCAATTGCTACTCAGAATCTCTGTGATTGTCTCCGTAAAATCTCGATCTGTATCGTGAAGTGAATTTAGGATCGTTGTGTCTGTGTTTTCTGGTTTTAAATTTGAATTTTGTGTGTGAAGTCTTAGATTCAATTTCGTGTGAGCTGTTCGGATTTGCTTTGGGGGTATATATATATCGTTCTGTGATCTATTTGGGGGGTTTTGTTCCCTTTTTTCTTGTGAATTCGTTTATTGTTGTCTCGTCGGCCCGAGTTTATCGGAGCTCCGGGTCTGACGTGAGTTTTTCAAATGGCGGCGTCAGAGAGATCGATTGAAAAAGAAGTTGACATGGGTTCTTCGTTTCTTCAAAAATTCAGGCTTTACGAGACCCGCTCGGTGATTATTCTCATCTCTTATTTCGGCAGAATTTGATTTCATTTAGATACGAATCCATGGATTTGCTATTGTTTTTTTAACCTTTTGTTTTGTGCAACAGAGCTTCTATATGATCGGAAGAGATAAAAACCGAACGTCTTGGAGGGTCCTCAAGTTAGATAGGACAGAGCCAACAGAGGTCAACATTTATGAAGATTCAACAGCTTACACAGAAGCTGAGTGCTTTGAAACTTTGACAAGGATACATGAAGGAAACAGATCATCTGGTGGCTTGAAATTTGTCACCACTTGCTACGGGATCATCGGTAACGCATCAAGATTCTGACTCTATACTAGTACTTTCTTCTTTTTTTTTATAAGTAAGCTTTAACATTTCTTACCCCAATTTTTTCTTGGTCTAGGATTTATAAGGTTCTTGGGACCCTATTACATGCTGATAATCACTAAAAGAAAGAAGCTTGGTGAACTTTGTGGGCACACTGTTTATGGTGTTGCTAAGAGCAAAATAATCACGATTCCACATGCCTCTGTGCTATCCAATGTGGCTTATTCTAAGGACGAGAAAAGGTTTTCTTATGTTACTTCTGCTTGTAAAATGGAAAACCTGTACCTTGATTCCTTTATCCTCTACATTACATTTCGAAAATTTAAAGCTTTACCACTTGTATTTAAGACTATTCTGCTGTCCGTTTTCTCTCTATTGTGTCCCTCTTTGATCTGCACAATAATAGTGTCACAGGTTTCTATTAGCAAGTTAACAATTGTTGAGGTAACTGTGATTATATTCGTTACAGGTTCTCTTTAATTTTTCCATTGCTGTTGGAGATAATCCAACAGTTTAGAGTTTCGTTTTTTATTAAGTCTGTAGTCAGACAATTTTTGTTGCACTATTTCTAGGTATTCTTTTCCCTTGTTTGTACAATGGGCACATTTTTGTTTGTTGTATTTATTTTAATATGTTATATATGACAGAGGTGCTATCAAGAAAGGGAGAGCGCTTTTTTATTCTCTTCTATTGTCATTTAATCTGTTATAATTTTGTTTTATCTTGTTAACTTCCTTCTATTTCAGTTGATTTACAGATTCAGGTTCTAAATCATGTTTGGTTTTTGTTTTCTTCTGTCTTCACTGGAAATTTTTAGGTACAAGAGGCTGCTCTGCACTGTTGATCTCACAAAGGACTTCTTCTTCAGCTATTCCTATCACATCATGCATACACTTCAGAGAAATCTGTCTAACAATGTGGAAGGACACACTTACTACGAATCGATGTTTGTCTGGAACGAATACTTAACTCGAAGGATTCGGAATAACGTGAAGGACTGTATGTGGACAGTTGCCTTGGTATATGGATTTTTCAAACAGGTATGACTTGTACTAATTTGTCTAAAGGTTCTCATTAACTTTTTCTAACATTTAGTGATATGCATATTACAAGGTGTTGAGATATTTTAACTTCACATTGAAAATTCTATTGTCCATGTTGCTTGATTTTTTGAAAATTTGTGCAGCATGAGAGAAGAAACTCTCGTAAGAATTAGGACTAAACCCCAGCCCCCACTATGTGAATGCATTCTCGATTCTTTTGTCTTTTGATGCATATTAATATTTGTTAACCTTTAGAATGTTTTTTTTTGTTGTTGTCTACTATATAGGTCAAACTATCAGTTTCTGAGAAGAATTTTAGATTGACTCTAATTGCTCGCCGATCTCGGCATTATGCTGGTACAAGGTACAACCTCGCCACCTGAGCTTGTTCTATCTCTGCCATTCATTTACTTAAGCTGTAATGGGATAAGTCTTTGGATCATAATCTTCTATCTTGCTCCCCAGATATCTGAAACGTGGTGTAAACGAGAAAGGCAGGGTAGCTAATGATGTCGAGACAGAGCAGATTGTTTTCGAGGAAGCTCAGGACGGTAATCCTGTCCGAATAAGTTCTGTAGTTCAGAATCGGGGTTCAATTCCTTTGTTCTGGTCTCAGGAGACCTCACGCTTGAATATCAAACCTGATATAATATGTATGATCTTCTTTCTTCAACATAAAATATTCTTATCAATTCCATTTTTCTTCTGCTTTGTTTTTTTTTTTTTGTGCTGATATCTCTTATCTGTGTAAAGTGTCAGCGAAAGACCCCAATTTTGAGGCAACCAGACTGCATTTTGAAAATCTTGGAAGGAGATATGGGAATCCAATCATCATATTGAACTTGATAAAGGTTGGTATTCTAACTCCTCCATAGTCTAGAGGATACAAATTTTGATATAATCTTCCTGCTAAATCCTCATTCACTTGATTGACATAACAGACGCGCGAAAAGAGGCCTCGGGAGACTATTCTGCGTGCAGAGTTTGCAAATGCAATTAGATTTATTAATAAAGGGTTAAGCAAGGAGGATCGTCTAAGGCCTCTTCACTGGGACTTGCATAAACACTCCAGGAAGTACGTGATGGACACAACTTAATATGCTTCTTTGTTTCTTTTCCTTTTCATTGCATTGTCTATTAACACAATAGGCGTTTTTACTAACTGAAAATGTTTTTTTTTTCTTTTCCAGAAAAGGCACAAACGTGTTGGCAATTCTTGGCAGGTTGGCTACTTATGCTCTGAACTTGACTGGCATCTTCTACTGTCAGCTAACTCCAGATCAAAGAGGAGATGGGTTTCAGAACCAGAATCCATCCACCTTGGAGTAAGTATTCAATTTACCAATAGTTTGTTTGCCTTCTATGTAGTTTCTTGGGTAGCACATTATTTAACACTCTTGTATTCTTAGTAGCTTAGGCTCTGATCAATTTAATCCTTCCGGTTTTTATTGCAGGAACAACAATGGTGAATGTTCTACTTATGATATACTCAGTAAAGATGAAACTGCACCAAATTTGGCGGTCGAAATTGGTGATGATAGTAAGGATGCTAAGGAAGATCAGCAAAAGGAAGCTACCATGCTGCAGAAAGGAGTCCTGAGGACCAATTGCATAGACTGTTTAGATCGCACCAATGTTGCTCAATATGCATACGGGTTGGTAGCATTTGGGCGTCAACTCCATGCTTTGGGATTGACAGAGTCTACTACTATTGATCTAGACAATCCCCTCGCTGAAGATTTGATGGGAATTTATGAGACAATGGGTGATACGCTTGCTCTTCAGTATGGAGGATCCGCGGCACACAACAAGGTCTCTTTTACTTCTCTGGCCATAAGTTGTTGTCTTGTTAGATAAAAACCTATGGACATAATTGTTAAGCAATGATCTTATTTCTGTGGACAGATATTTTGTGAAAGGCGTGGTCAATGGAGAGCAGCAACTCAGTCACAGGAATTCTTCAGAACTTTACAACGTTACTACAGTAACGCCTATATGGATGCCGAAAAGCAAGATGCAATTAACGTGTACGCTGGGTTAAATTTTCTCTATTTTCTATGCCTCTGGTATGAAAAATTATTGACGTTTGACCTGTATTTTTGTACAGGTTCTTGGGATACTTTCAGCCACAACCAGATAAGCCAGCGCTATGGGAATTGGGTTCTGATCAGCATTACAATGCAGCAAGATTTCTTGCCAATTCTGTACCGGAGAATTCAAGGTATATTTTCAGTTTAATGAGACACTTGTAAAGAAGTATTCTACGTTCATTAGAGATACTTACAGTCTATTTTATTGCCTTTAGGTCTACGATGAAACGATCTCTATCAGAAAGTAGCATCATTAGCGAGAGCAGTCCAGCCGCGTTGGGACCAGTAGGTAGACATGGTGTAGCTGAAAAAGATGAAGAAGTTAAAGGTCTTTCAGATTCAGCACCTGAGATTTCGACGTCTGAAACTGCCAAGATTGCTGCTAGTTTGAGGTAAAAAAGAGCTTAAGATCTCTGTAAAATAAATATTCTAAATTGGGGTTGTTGTTGTCAGCTAAATCTTGGGAATGGCAATTGTTTTGCAGTGCTCCACCACCGACATTAGAGGAATTAGGATTAGACGATATTCTTGAAAACGATTGTTTCTGCTGTGATGGGAATGGGGAGCAATGTACATGTGCAGCTTTTGATTTGGATTGGGTATCTTCTTCAGGAAACTCTTGTGAAGATGAGAGTTACGGAAGGTAACAAAATGATATATTTTTTAATCTATCTAAAGTGGCTAATGTTATTATCTAAAGTGAATAACATTTTTTTTTAATTTCTGCAGATCCACAGTGGTTAGATCCTTTGAAACAATCCCTGAAAGTAGGAAAATAGAGTCAGAAATTTGTGTTGTTGAAGAAGCTGATTCAGACAATAGAAAGGTAAGAAGAAGTTGAAATACGAATCAGCCCTTGATGATGCATAAAACCAATGTTAATAGTAACAAACTCTATATTAAACTACAGGTAAATGAAGAAGAAGCCATTTCCGGGATTCCTGAAGGTTATGTGAAGTGGGTGATGGATGAAGACGGTCATTTCTGGTGAGAAAACAGAGCTTTTCAAAGACGTTAAACCTGCCCATATGAAACAAACAAACAAAAAGCAAAAAGAATATCATACTCCCTGTTAGTGGTGACAAAGAAAGAAAATAACCAAAAAGGAATTACTAACCGTCGTTTCATTTATTAATCGAATTGGAAGGAAAAAAAAAAGGTTAGAAGGTGAAATGGTAAGAAAGAGAGAGAGAGGATAGCAACACCAACAAGCTTGTAAATAATTTACAAAAAGATATGATGGTGATTGAAAATAGCTGAGATCTTGTTCCATATTTCCTTTTGACTTCTATATTTTATTTTTTTTGGGGAATTCTTGACAATAAAACAGAAGTGAGTACCTTCATAGTTCATTACTCTTCATAAAATTTTCAATGACTCCAATAGAGTAGAGTTAAGCTTAAGATATGTGGGACACTAAGATATGCATGCATACAGACTATATACATGTTATGTGTGTTTCTAATGTTATCGATCATCACTTGAGCATTGGAAATGCAAACGCATCTTCGTTAGTACTTTATAACGAGGTCAAGTTCTGGTTTGTTTCTTAGCTTAGTAATCAGTATCTTATTACAAAGGTAAAAAAGAATGAGGTCAAATTCAAGCTTAGTAATCACTGTCTTATACATAACAAGGTAAAAGAATGAGGTCAAATTCGAAAGTGTCTTATGAGTAGTACATTACAAGGTATAAATTAAAAAAGAGGTCAAATTCGAAGGCTTGACAAAAGAGGGGAGGGGGCGGCAAAAACGAATAGAACAAAACCAATTCGTAATAGGGATTTTATTTAGTGGTTTTTTTTTAAGTCATTGGTTATTATTGAGAGAGTAAAGGGGTCCCGTGGATGATCCAAAAAAGCACATGTTTCCAAAAAATTGACGGTGACGTAAGACCTCAGAGTTTATTGTAGTTTACGAAAACGCCACATTCATTAGAACCTTCTCGAGAGTGAATGATCCCCTTTCACATAAAAATATCATCGACACATCTGAAAAATCTCTCTACCAATTCTCCAATAATTAAACAAAAATTCAAAACTTATTGACCCAAAAAAAAAAACAGAAACATTCACACTATTTCTTTTTTTAAATTACTCTTATTTACTATATTTATTGACACATAAGTTCTTTTATTTCATGATATAAATCGTTTTAGTTAAAACATACAAATTAAAAAAATATATTTTAAAAATGTATAACTAATCATAAAAGATACTATATAAAATAAATTATTATAAAATATTAAAACAATATATAATTTGTATGAGAATTTGAAAACGATTTATATTATGAAACAATTTTTTAGCTAAAATGACTTTTATATTATGAAACAGAAAGAAATATTAATTTGGGTGGTGTGGTGACAAAAAAAAAAGAAGGTTCTAAGATGGGTAAAAGAAACAGTTTTATCAAAAGAAAAAAAAAAAAAGAAAAGAAGTGATTAGTCTTCGAATAGATATTTTTTGCGCAAAATATCATTATTAATTTATTACTTTGACGAAACTCGAAGAAGAAAGATAATTAATTAATTAATAAAAATATAAAGTAGTAGGACCAAAAAAATAAAAATCTAACAAGTGGTAAGAGGTTCTGGAGAGTTCCATTCCATCGTTTGTACGAGAGAGAGAGAGAGAGGAAAACTTTTAAAAACCAAATTTCTTCTTCTTTGATCTCTCTACGATACCAATCAAAACCTACTCTTTCCGGGTTTTTTTGGCCTTAAGAACACGTAGTTTCGAATCCATCGAAACTCTTTAGTACCTATATACACACACCAAACATCCCAAGTTCGTTGGCTCTGTTTTTGGGTGTTGAAATTCGTCGAAAAAACGAGTTTTTCTTCTTGGGTTTCTCTTTTTGTTGACCTAGAGGAGAAAGTTAGCCATGGCGTCCAATAATAGCGAGAAAATCAACGATAATTTGTACGCTGTTCTGGGTTTGAAGAAGGAATGTTCGTCGACGGAGCTCCGTACTGCTTATAAGAAACTCGCTCTTGTGAGTATTCTTAAAACTTTTTGATTTCGTTTTTGTTCATTGAAATACACAACAATGATTTGATTCTGTTTTTCTGATTTGGAGTATTGCATGTAATATCAATTTGATTTGAATTTTGTTAGCTTCATTAGATGAATCATTGATGCAAATTTTAGATTCACTGCAATTGATTCTGTGTTTCCTTTGATCTTGCCTTAGCTGATAGGTTTGATTGAGATTTGGAGATCGATATTAGTTTGTAAACTTTTCAATTTGGTACTGAAAATTGATTGGGAACTTTTGATTTTACGTTGGAATCAGAGATGGCATCCAGATCGTTGTTCATCAATGGAGTTTGTAGAAGAAGCAAAGAAGAAGTTTCAGGCAATTCAAGAGGCCTACTCTGGTAATTTCACCAGCTTTTTCTCCCAATCTTTGCCTCAACAATTGTTTTCAGTTCTTTATTGTGAAACAGATGGGGACTGGTTATTGGATACAGTATTGTTTAATGTTTCTGATTAAGCTTTTTTTTTATGGACACACAGTTCTGTCTGACTCCAATAAGAGGTTCCTGTATGATGTTGGAGCTTATAATACTGATGATGATGACCAAAACGTAAAGCTCCCTTTTTTTCTTAATATATATCTTGTTTCTTCCTAAAGATTTTCACTTTCTGCATTTAAAGGGCAATGCTCTTGAGTGTTATTTGCCTTCTTTCTCTGTCAAAACTAGATTAGTTCAGTTTCTTTGTGTTGGAAAATTTCTCCTAGCTACTTGGTTATTCTCTTCCTTATGTTGTTATTGAACCTATCAACCATGTAATTGATGGAAATCTGTTGTTGATGATTGCAGGGAATGGGAGATTTTTTGAACGAAATGGCGACTATGATGAATCAATCCAAGCCTAATGTAAGCAGCCTGCATCAGTTAGTTATCCATCAATTTATTATACACAGCCATTGTTTGTGCCTACTGATCATTGAGATGTTGGTTTGCAGGAGAATAACACAGGGGACAGTTTTGAACAATTACAAGATCTGTTTAATGAGATGTTTCAAGGAGACCCTGCAGCATTCTCATCATCATCGTCTTGCTCCACTTCAACATTCACTTCCTCTTGTAGTTTTGTATTTGATACAAATGATCAGCGGTCGTCACCGTTTGAGACAAGTTCGATAGGGATTAATAATGATCCTTTCCGATATGACCTGAGAGCTCATTCCTTCTCTTTAGGGGTAAAGAACTGAAAACACATAGAACCTTTCCTTTTCAGAGTCGCTTAATACTCTTCTTGATGATGAACTGGTTTTGTTGGATTAGCAGGTGGACCATCAGCAAGAGTTCAAGAAAGGGAAAAACAATGGCGGAAGAAGAAACAGGAGAAAGAACAATGCTAGCCATGAAACGTCGTCGTCAAACAACTATGGAGTGCCCACTTCATAGCCACTTCACACCATATTTTTTGCTAACTCATGTCCACATTTGTCGACTAGTCACAGACAAGATGAGTGGTTGTTGTCTTCTCAACAAGGATGCATCGAAACTCAAAGGGTCGTCGTTTTGTAAACTACCCACCTCCTCCTCTCGAAGCTTCTTCTTTTTGTTTCTCTCTGCTTTATTTTGTTATTGAATTGTTGTCTCCTAAAGCAAGAATCATTAAAGATCGATGAAATCAGTTGCTTTATGTTGATCCTTCTATATTCTTATTAGTCATTGTTTAATTATTTTAAAATATACATTATTGTTTGTTCCATTTTACTCGAATCTATCTTATCTTACCAAATACCAACCATGAGAGGCTACGAGAAATATTGTTGTTTACTTCCTCCGTATTTTAATAAGTGTCATTTTAGAATTTTTATTTTTTTGAATTGGATGTCGTTTTCAAATTTCTATACAAAATTTATTACTTTTTAATGTTTTATGATATCATAAAACATTAAAAAGTAAAAAATTTTGTATAGAAACTAGATTTTAACCCGCGGTACACCGCGGAGCTATATTTTCTTAAAAAAATCAAAATGTAATTTGTTTGATAGATTATTTTGATTGTTAATTTTAAGATTTCACCCGTGGTATACTATCTTTTATAAATATCAACCCAAACCCGTCCCATCATATTACCCGTCCCGTGTTGGTGTCGGATCCCGCACCAGAAGTACGAGACCAACCAAAGATTGCCACGTAATCAGGATAATGGCCCATAAAGGATGAAGCCCATTGGACCCGCGAGCCGAAAGGATGGACGAAGTGGTTGTCACCATTTAGATAACCCGAAGTGACTGCACTATGACGCGAGTTCGGTGTAGAAGACACGGGTAAGTCGGTTCAAAGACATTTGGGCCAGAAGAGGCGAGGCCCGTGAAGATCAGAGTCAACTCAAATTCAAACGTTGAGCATTAAAGCCGAAGAATCAAAACGGACACATTTAAGAAGGAATAATTGTACTTAATTACTCATTTTAAATGTCGTTTAGCTATGTATAAATATAGAGGCCAGTGGCCATGTAAAGGGGGGACCACCTAAAAAAAAGAGAGAAATAATATAGCAATTTTCGTATCAATTTACAAGTTCTTACGTATTCATTTTTGTCCCTCAAGAATAATCTTTCCCATTTAACAAAATACTTGAGTGTGTGAATCCGACTTCCACATCCCGTGAAATTAAACATCATTTAGTTATTTTTCTTTTCAATAATACTTTTATTTAAAAGCTATATAATTCAAGTCAATTTAAAAATTTCTTTTAAATGGTTCCCATAAGATATATATACATATATATTAAATTTGTATAGAGTTGAAATAATATTAATATTACAAACTTTTTATATAATTTAAATATTATAAATATTTTTAAAAATATGCAATATATATTTTTTGTTATTGAATAAGAGGATATTATGTGTAAGAAATGTAGAAAATAAGAGTTTAATATTTTTATTATGGAGTCGCAAGAAAAATCTTTTATTTCTATACATGTTATTCGTTTATTAATAATAAAAGAAAACAAATCTTTTAAATTAGATATTAACTAAAATAAACGCAGCATAATTACTTATTAAGTAACAACCAATAAATTTCACCAAAAAATAGGTAACAACCAATAAATTCTAAACTCAGTAATTAAAGAATGAGATATTAAAAAAAAATATCAAATAAGATATAAGAATCTTAAAATAATTGAATATCTAAATAATTTAATTGTTAGTGTCGATTTTAATACCTTCATTAATGTGGATTTTTTTTTTACAGAGAAATATTTCCTAAAAATTATCACATTAATGACTCAGAAAATTAAGGAATATATGAATTTATGATTTTCGAAATCGTGTTGGTAATATCTTTAATTAATATTTTTCAAATTTAAATAATTAATGCCAATGGCATTCATCCGTAAATACATTCCAACTCCAGGATTTATTTGCTAAAAGTCATCCAAAAATGTATATATAGATTTGAAAACGACATCTAATTTTTATAAAAAGAGAATCCTAAAACGACACTTATTAAAATACGGAGGGAGTATCAATTACAGTACAATTATGAAAAATCTTGTAGCTTCACGTGAATCATGTGAATGAAAAAGATTAGGAGATATCGGTTGTTTTGTAATAATGGACTCCATTGGGGGCTTATCCGTCAATTCGCAAACTCAGTCGGAGATTTATTCTTACGCCGGTGAACACTCTTCTTTTTACCCCTCCGACGATCCACTCTTCGCCGTAGCCAATCCATAGGCCGTAATTTATGGAGGAAGATGACGAGACACAGTCACGGCCGTCGCCGACAGATACGTCAACCGCGAAGTCGCCTGGTCGGAGCGGTTTAGCGCTAGTGGTTTCTTGTCCTAATCAAGCTGCTTCCGGAAGAAGAAGCGGCGGCGGAGGAGGGAGAGACGACAGTTGGAGTGAAGAAGCAACGGAGATTCTGATCAATGCGTGGGGAGAGAGATACTTAGAGCTGAAGAGAGGTAATCTGAAGCAACAGCACTGGAAAGAAGTAGCTGAGATCGTCAACAGAGACAACAAATCTCCCAAAACTGATATACACTGCAAAAACAGAATCGATACAGTGAAGAAGAAATTTAAACTTGAAAAAGCTAAAATCGCCGCAGGTGATAATAAAAGCAGCAAATGGATCTTCTTTGAAAAGCTCGAACGTTTGATCGGAGGAGGAGCCACAACAACCACGACGGCGAATAAGGCTTTAAAGGTGATTCCTTTGAGCAGCCGTTCGAGTCTTTACCAACGACAAACTAAATCCTCGGGGATGTGAAAAGGAGTGGTGATTCAACACGGTGGCATTTCAGGAAAAGAGTTGCTTCTGAGACGGAGTCAGAGTCTGAACCTGAACTTTCTGCTGACTCTACCTCTACCACCATTGTTGCTGCCAACGCCAGTGACGTTGGATAAGACAGGAGGCGGAGGAGGAAGGGAGGTCGGAGAAGTGGCAATGGCGATAGTGGGGTTTGCAGAAAGTTATGAAAAGGTGGAGACTTTAAAGCTTAAACAAATGGTGGAGCTGGAGAAGGAGAAGATGAAGTTCTCTAAGGAGCTTGAGTTGCAGAGAATTCACTTCTTTAAAGCTCAATTAGAGATGTTACGGAACTGTCTAGAGGATAGAGACAGTTAAGAGAAGAGTCAGGAGTCACCATAGTGTCGAAGAGATGGTTGTTTGTTTATGAGTCCGATAGATCAAACTGTTGTGGAATTTTAAAATGTAAAAATGGATTCTGAAGATGTTTAGGATTCTGGCTTGAAACGTGATAGTAATTCGAAACTTCAAATTCTGAATATGGCACAAGTAACAAGTTTGATGAATGCTTGAAAAGATTCCAACTTTAATTCCTGAAACCAGTTACAAAGTGAAAGACACAGTGAGCTGAACAAAAGATAGTCGCTACTACTACTGCTACTTCATCTCAAGGATGAATTTTTTTAAAGACATTGAGAAACAGAAACTCAGAAGAGGTCGTCAGAGTGTTCTTTAAGTGTGAATTCACTTGAATCGAACCGCCAAGCCAGAGGAGTGGAAGGCATCATAGAGCCATGACGGATTGGAGAGCGCCATGGAGTCGAGTTCTTCAGCCAATCAGACAACTTTGGTGATGCCATCTCTTCTGGTTCTTCGTAAGTCAGATTGTTCTTAGCATCCATCTGAAACCAATAACACATCACAAAAAGTGTCACTTTAAGTTCCAAAACTAGATCAAAGATGCAATCTGATCCTTGATGATTCAAGAGTCTTACCAAATCCCCATCATAGACAGAGAGACACACATTGTTTTTTTTTAAAGCAAAATACCTTTTCAATGTCATAATTGAGATGCTTCTCCTTGATGCTGGATTCTGCAATTGCAAAAGAACAAGCTTTAGCACATGTTTTGACTCGCAAAGATTGGTTAACATCATAGCGTAGAAGATCTAAATACACTACCATGATGAAGTAGAATGAGATCAGACGAGTAGTGATCATCCCAGAGACTTTGCTGCTCTTTGATGCATTTGCTGTGATCATGTAAGAACCTTTCCCCAGCTATGTCAATCTCATCTTTTGCAGCAGCAGCAGAAGCAATTTGCTTATTCTTTGAAGAAGCTTTCGCATGAATCCCAGACTTGTTTGTAATATCATTCAGAGCTTTACGAGCTCCTCCAGGTTTCTTCTGACCAAGTACAGTTCCTTTGGATTTCACAGAAGCAGCAGTAACAGACTCTGAAATAGAACAAAAGATAAATGTTAAATCTTGTTACAAAGCATATGATTAAAAGAGAATAGAGAAAGATTAACTACTTTTGCGATGAATCGGAGCGTTCTCGTCTGGGAAGATCATCTGTTGAAGAGCGTTCATGTTCGCCATATGGTTTTAACTGTGAAACATCAAAGAATCAGTTACAAAAACGAAATCAAATTGACGAAATTAAGCAATTAGAAACCCTAAAATTGGTGGATTTGATTCCAGAAAACCCAATTCGAAATCGAAACAAAGATCGTTTCTTTCACAAAACCCAATTTGATTCTCAAGAAACTTTAACACAACAAACCCCCGGAAACCCAGAAAGCGTAACGAATCAAGTAGCGAAAAGAAGAACAACCAATGGCCACAAGAACAGTCTATAATATGAAACCTAAATCAGAAGGAAGAAAGAGATTACCTTTGTAAAAAGTTTAGTTTCTTGGTGAGATTCTTGTTGGAAGAGAAGAGTCTAAGAAGATGAAGAGCGCTTAGATTGTTTAACGGTAACTTTTCAATGTTGTTCTTTCCTTTTCTTTCTGGAGTCTGACGAATTAGAGAAGAAAACTCGGAATTAGGCCAAAAATGTAAATTTATAGAAGAGGAAAAAAGGTTACTAGCCGTTAAGAGCCGTTGTATAATATTTTAATGCAGGCCTAATCAATAATTGGCCCAGGCCCATCACATGTATCAAATTGATTGCGTCAAACTAGTTAGAGATTTCTTCTTTTCTTTTGACAGCATCAAACTATCATGTAAAATAAGCAAAACATGTCACATTTCTATAAATTATTTGTCTAAGCTATCTTCTTATCGGCTAGATTTATCATCTGTTAATTATATCATCATCCTTGATTAAATCTCCTTAATTTTGGAAGGTTAAATTATAGGTGAAGTGTATATAATTAGTCTAACCAAAGATATTCAACGCCTCGCTTTCTTGTTCCTTATATAAAACCATTATTCTTGCATAAAGAAGATTTAACAAAAAAAAAAAACTCTATTCAAAACACATTAGAGACAATTAACAAAAAAAACCCTTCTCAAAATTCGATCAGAGATATGGGTTTTTTACACAAGTTGTGGGATGAAACTTTGGCCGGTCCAACGCCGGAAAATGGTCTCGGGAAGTTGAGAAACCACATATCCGGTGAAAATGGCAACCGGAAGTTGATGGTGAATCTGAGACGTGTCCCAGATTCTCCTGACAGGTCAAGCAACCCAGGTTCCCCTTTGACCCGTATGTTACTTCTTTTTACCCTTTTTTGATCATTTGTCTATCTTCTATGCTTTGTGTTATATATGACTATGAGCAATCAAAACCCTATTGATGTAAAAGAATATATATGCATACATAGTTGAATGTTATGGATTTGTAAATTAATTATTTGTACGTATGATGCAGCTGGAACACCAAGTGAAACGCATGCTACAAGTCTCAATGCTTGCGATTGGTTTGATCTCCCTCTCTTTTTCTCTTTCGTCAAAACTATATTTCATTTCATCTAACGCATTATCGCTTTCATTACTCATTAGTACCATATCTGATTAACGTCCGGTAAATACTGCAGGATTGTGCTAAACGCATTGGACCGTTGAAAAAATATTAGAAGGTATTCAGTATTCTACGAGAAGAAGTATCCCAAACTACTTTTCTTTGTATATATATATATATTTGCTGTGTACATAATCGTCGCTTTTGGTGTTTTGAGATTTGAGAAATATTAGTTTTCTTTTGGTTTGATTTGTTTGTTTCACCATTTACGAAGATAATATAAGTATAATTAGAATTTCTGGAATGTTAAAACTTAAAAGTCGTATACTTTGAGTCTTTGACAATGGTGAAAAGAAAAAAATGATGTGATAACATGATAACGTAACATATCACTTTCGTTACATCAATTGGAAAGCCCAATAATAACCAGTTAATAGCCCAAATCCACGTCACCGTTCTTATTTTAATAATAAGAAAAAAGGTTAAAAGAGACTAATTCGAATCGATTTAGCGAATGAAGCAATATAGGCAACCCCACGACCAAAAAAAAAAAAAGCAATAAGCAACCAACGAAGGAAGAGACAACTGGAAACTATCGACGGACCGATATTGAAACTGACGGTTAGGCTAAGGGTAATTTCGGTACATCACCGGGAAAATGGTTCACGGGGATACTTCCGGTAATTATAGAAAAACTAGATGGGCTTTTCTGTCAATATACATCCTCGTCGGATTACGAAGAAATGCGGAAATTACGATACAAACCCATCTTTTACCCCTAAACCGAGCCGGCAACTTTACCGGTGACGGAATCTTACCTCTGACCTACCAATCACGTCGTTCCACGTCAACTCCCCGTATCTTCTCACGTTCTTCCACGTGTCCCTCCTACTCACCGACGCCGTCTCCTTCCCGTTTACCCCCCTCCCGAACAGAATATTAACCCAAACCCTAACCCTATCTCCTCTTTCACGAGCTTCTGACTCAGATCCGGCGATATCGAATTCCATGGAGGACGACGAAGACATCCGATCTCAGGGCTCCGATTCACCTGATCCGTCTTCTTCGCCGCCGGCGGGACGAATCACGGTTACGGTGGCTTCGGCAGGTCCGCCTTCTTATCCTCTGACTCCTCCGGCTACTTCGTCGCAGAAGGATCCCGATGCGTTGGCTCTGGCGCTGCTTCCGATTCACGCCAGCGGTGGAGGGAATAGCAGCAGTGGGAGACCAACCGGTGGCGGCGGGAGGGAGGATTGTTGGAGCGAAGGGGCTACGGCTGTGTTGATTGATGCGTGGGGTGAGAGATACTTGGAGCTTAGCAGAGGGAATCTGAAGCAGAAGCACTGGAAAGAGGTGGCTGAGATCGTGAGCAGCAGAGAGGATTATGGTAAAATCCCCAAAACTGATATACAGTGTAAGAATAGGATCGATACGGTGAAAAAGAAGTATAAACAGGAGAAGGTGAGAATCGCTACCGGTGGTGGCCGTAGCAGATGGGTGTTCTTCGACAAACTTGACCGTCTGATTGGATCAACGGCCAAGATCCCGACGGCAACTCCTGGAATCAGCAGTGGTGGAGGTCCTGTAGGAGGATTGCATAAGATTCCTATGGGTATTCCCATGGGAAATCGTTCGAATCTGTACCACCAGCAAGCTAAGGCTGCAACACCGCCTTTCAATAATATTGACCGTCTAATTGGAGCTACGGCTAGGGTCTCAGCTGCTTCGTTCGGTGGCAGTGGTGGAGGAGGCGGAGGAGGATCTGTCAATGTACCTATGGGAATTCCGATGAGTAGCCGTTCAACTCCGTTTGGACAGCAAGGTAGGACGCTGCCACAGCAAGGTAGGACGCTGCCACAGCAACAGCAGCAAGGGATGATGGTGAAAAAGTGTAGTGAGTCGAAACGCTGGCGTTTCAGGAAGAGGAACGCCTCTGATTCAGACTCGGAATCTGAAGCAGCAATGTCAGATGATTCCGGTGACAGTTTACCTCCTCCTCCTCTGTCGAAGAGGTTGAAGACAGAGGAGAAGAAGAAGCAAGATGGTGATGGAGTGGGAAATAAATGGAGGGAGTTAACTCGGGCAATCATGAGATTTGGTGAAGCTTATGAGCAAACAGAGAATGCGAAACTGCAACAGGTGGTTGAGATGGAGAAAGAGAGGATGAAGTTCTTGAAGGAGCTGGAGATGCAGAGAATGCAGTTCTTTGTTAAGACCCAATTGGAGATATCACAGCTTAAGCAGCAACATGGGAGGAGAATGGGAAACACCAGTAATGATCATCACAGCCGCAAGAACAACATCAATGTGATTGTCAACAACAACAACGATTTGGGTAATAACTAGAGTTTAGTGATGCAGGGTCGTAATTGATATATTTTAGATTTGAGTCTTGAATTGTTGAAAGAGAGAACCGAAACTTATCTAGGCTTCATGCGTGTATTAATATTTTGCATATCTTTGTTAACTTTTGTCATATGGAACAGATTTAACTTCACTAGAATGCATGAGATCATCCTGCATAACTTTCTTCAGACTCCTCCATATTGAATGAGGACTCTCTTGTGCAGGTTTTAAAGTTGGATTGTGTTTCTGTGAGCTGACACTGGTTAGGTTAGAACATGGCATAGACATTCTTGATCTATTAAACAACTCATTTACCTTTGTATCTTAGCACCAAACTAAAATATAATTAAAGCTATGTTTGGTTATTATGACATTGAAGATTTGCATGGGTACCTAAAAACATTTTAACGAGTTTCTTGTGTCTGAAGCATCATCAAACCACCAATGATCTGCTATAAAAGTAGAATGTTAGGCAAGAAACCTTTTCGTTTGTCTGTTTATTTCTTTTTCTATGATGTTTGCCTTTTGGCATTTTAGATACTATACAAAATGGTAATCAATTCAAATTCATTACACATATTTGTTTCTCACAATTTTACCTTCCGCACTAAGCTCTATAGTTAAATACTCTATTCATGTATCGCAAGGTGAATCATGATATATTTGAGTACAATACCATCTTCCTAGTCCCACCGCAAATATCATTCTAACTTGCACTATTTTTAACGAATTCAATAATGAAAACGTAAAAATCGAAGCATCTTGAAATCTTCTGAATTTTTTTTTTCTAATGTAGAAAAGAGTTTGATTCCAAAGTTCACTACTCAACAAATAACGAATTAAGGGTGTCCACGTGTTTTTAGTCCCCTAGATTATATACTCCTATTGTCTACTGATTATATTGGTAATTATCACTAGGATTAGCAATCGAGATTTTTTCTTAGTAAAGTTCAAAATCTAGTAACAAAAGTAGTGATTACTAAAGAAATAGTAAAATATTCTACCAATAAAAAAGTAGTAAAATATTAATGTTACAAATGAATATTCTTATATTTAAAGTGGGCAAGAGAAAGATACCAAAAAGAAAAGAAAGAATGGGTAGGATTTAAATTTTAAAGCCATTTCTCCATTATTATTATTTGGGATTATTTAGTTAGGGTCAATTCTCCATATAAATTAAAGAAGAATAAAGAGTGATATCCTATAATTAGATATTTTTCCAGCCTTTTTCAGGGGGTCCATCATTTGATTTAAAGTGTCTCCAAAAGTTGGAATAAAAATGGTTGGTGTTAATATATTAATTTTCAGTAGAGTGGAATAAGTAATTTATATACTTCTTTTTGTCAACATCTATTATCAGTATATTTATTTAATATATATATACACACGCAGATTTTACTCTTTGAAATCGCGAATCGTTGTTACTCTTAACGTTAAATATTTGGATCTGAAAGCCAAAGTACCAATATACCCATTTGTTCCTTGGCCCATCTGTGAGTAAGAGACTAATTTACCCCTTTGCTTGCAATAAATTATATATACTTCAGAAAAGGATGAAGGGTATTATGGGTAACAAAAGAAATTCTTTGGGACTAGGCGAGACCTATTTCCGGAATTTCTTAATTACTGCCGACTTTCTTTTATTTTTGTTTAATTTAAAATTTCAAATTTTACGCTCTATTACTTTTTTTTTTTTTTTTTTGCTCACGTATACGCTACTTCACGTCAACAAAAATGGTGATTTTTGTCTGAAGAACGTTTTCTCTCTCTCTCTCTCTCTCTTGATTTCACTTTCTCTCTCTAAAGTAGTTTTTGACAAAGATAGATTACGGCGGAAGGAAGGAGACACAGAATGATGGGAGAGAAATTGAATCCATCAGCGGAAGTGAATTAAATACGAAGTTGACTTGAGAGTTTTGAGTGAAGCCAAAAACAGAAGAAACAATCTCCATTGTTAGGGCTTTAAGAAGAGGATGCTGAGTATAGAAAGCAGAGAAAGAGACTCGACAATGATAGTTACTATTCGAATGTGAATCTGAAAGAGACTGATTCATCGGAAACAGACGAAGATCTCATTTGTTTCTATCCTCAGGTAAGGTCTGATCCGAGCAGGACTTTACTTGAATTACAATGGCGTATTCTTTCCTTATTGGATGTGGGATTTTACTTTGCCGTGAATTTGAATTCGAATCATGGGTCTTCGAGGATTCGTCTTTATTGGGCGTGAATCAGTTTTCTTATTGATTGGGTTTTCAAATTTCCATGATCGGAATCAGATCTAGCAATGCGCTTGATTCTGTGAGTTGTGAACTTTTGTGGATTATATTATTGTGTGTTGCTTTGGTTGAGGTTAAATTGTCTACAAGTATGGACATTGCTTTTATGTATTTTACTGATGATACTTCTATTGTTTAGTCACGTTTCTCTTTGATTTTCTCTTGGACGCTTCAAATTCCTCTAGCATTTTCGGTTAGAGCTGAACTTTGTTGCTTTTAATGCTGTCTTTGGGTATGTGAAGGGGGGAGACTAAAGATTTTGTGCAAAGGGGAGAAGATGAGACCAGCTATACCTCTTGACTATGCTGTCTTCCAACTCTCCCCAAAGCGGTCAAGGTATTAATATCAGAGATTGAATTCTTCTTTTTGGTGTTAGTTGGTTTTTTAGATACTCTTCATGTTTTTTTCTTTCTGGCAGATGTGAATTGTTTGTCTCTACTGCGGGGAGTACTGAGAAACTAGCTTCTGGACTGGTGAAACCATTTGTTGCTCATTTGAAAGTTGCAGAAGAACAGGTTGCCCGGGAAGTTCAGTCTATCAGGCTAGAAGTTGAAAGTAACAGAAATGCTGGGACCTGGTTTACGAAAGGGACCCTTGAAAGGTTACATTTTATCTTGAACAAGGGATGTTTGAGTCTTGTGAAGAATAGGTCATGGTAAACACTCTAATTTCTCTTGTGCATGCTGGTCTCTAGGTTTGTACGCTTTGTTAGTACCCCAGAGGTTCTGGAATTGGTTAGTGCTTTGGACGTGGAAATGTCTCAGTTGGAGGCTGCCCGGAAAATATATGGCGAGGTACTTCACCTCTTTTAAGTCCAAGTAAAGCAAATCCTGTGTCAATTGGAATGCTTTTATTGATTTTGGTAATACCTTTCTTTAGGGGACTGGTGATCAGCGATCTAGTGCAAAAGGTATGCATATGGTTAACTTGTCTTCTAGTTAGTTGTATATTCTGTTACATATACCGTCCATGAGAAATTGTGCATTGGCTCTAAGTAGTTTGTTACACTGACAATTAATGAACAAAATTTGTGAAGTGAATTATGATGCTGGTTAGTCACTCATGGACGCTAGAAAAGTATGTTGTATATAGTATATAGACTATCATTTTTGCACCTCCTGATTAGACTCTTACACTGGCTAAGTGTACAAGATATACTCCTCCAAAATCAACGAGCTACCACTAGAAATCTTACTGCCAAATATGAGAAAAGCATCTTCAGGGCAGCTTATGAATGGCAGAGTGACATTAATCTGACGAAATTTTATTGTTTTCTATCTACAAAGGTCCATCAGATATAATTAATCACATTTTAGTCGTTTCTTTCTTGCTTTAATCTAGCTAAACCTTTCTTGGTTCAGATGGCACAGAAACTACACCAGCTGCTGATGTGACAAAGTAAAGTCTCTTAATCTTGCAAAGTTTCTTGATTTTAAATAGTCCTATACACTCTCAAAATGTGTAATGCTGAATCTTTCCCGTTTTTGTGCATTTCCAGAAAGGAGTTACTGAAAGCTATTGATTTACGGCTAGCAGCAGTTAGACAGGACTTAGCAACTGCCTGTAATCGTGCTTCGGCTGCTGGATTCAACCCTATCACTGTCTCCGAACTTAGTCAGTTTGCTGATCGATTTGGGGCCAATCGCTTGAAGTAAGTATTAAGATATCCCTTACTCCCTATCGCTTGAAGTAAGTATGCCTTTTTGTCAGAAATCATTTGGATCCCTTTTTACACACAAGGAGACAAGACATCTTCAATTATTGCCTAGTCTAATATATCTGGGTTTAAACCGAGAAGGTGGTGGGTGCTGTATTTTGAGTTCTAGCTTTCATAGTTGCAGCTATAACATTTTAAACTTTTACTTGTATGCATACTATTGCTAGGTAGACCATACAACCAAGGTTTCTAGGTTTATCACCCTCTGCCAGTGACCCTTCTTAGGAAATTTGGACTTTCATTATAAGAAATGGTTTTTTGCAACACCTGTTTATTGTATGATCACCTTAACCGCATATGATTTATGTTTACCTGTTTAGGCCTTGATGCTCTTTTCCATAAACAGAAACCCATCATGCTTCTTAATTAGGTAGGTTTGGTCTGATGGAGACTTGAAAACTGCCATTAGGTGGATGAACATGATTATAATATGACTAGGACGCCTAACTGGACTACAAAATTCAGTATCTATTTTTTTCGGTGACCAATAGTCAACCTGATGAATTATCTCACTTTTTAGAATAGGCATTTCTAATTCATAGAGTTCCACAAATATTTTGGCTTCCAACTTAGTTAACTGTCATTTATGGGTACTCTGATCATGCTTGGTCTGTTATGTTTATTGCAGTGAAGCATGCACCAAGTTTATAACACTTTGTCAGAAAAGGCCAGAGCTTATGAGCTCTTGGAGGGTCAATCAGGAAGAAGAAGCGATACGTTTGTCATGGGAATCTGATATGTCAATTGATGATCCCAGTGAAGACCCATCTAGAGACCTGGCGACAAACAGAAACCAACAACATAGGGAATATCAAACTGGTATGGAAGAGCAAAGCGCAACAGGAACCAACTACTGTCAACAAGAATTAAAGGATGAAGAAGAGGAAAAAAGTACGGTACAAAATGAGCCTTTAGTGAGTCAGCCAAGACAACTCACGAGACGGCTTAGTGTGCAGGAGAGGATCAGCATGTTTGAAAACAAGCAGAAAGAGAACTCTGGAGAGAAAACAGCTGTGGCAAAATCTACTGAGCTGAAAAGACTTTCTTCTGATTTATCATCTTCTGCAGGCATGGAAAAGGTTGTGGTACGAAGATGGAGTGGTGCTAGTGACATGAGCATTGATTTGGGAAATGACAGGAAGGATGATACTGGTGATAGTCCACTGTGCACTCCCTCGGCATCTTCAGTGTCCAAAGATGGAAGTGGTGCATCCTCGAAACAATTTGTCGGCTACAACAAAAAAGAGCAGAATGGATTGAGCCATGCTGCAAATCCTCCTAGGAATGAGGAAGAATGTACTTCCAACAATGGTGGTGACTGGGGAATGGATGAAGTAGAGTCTCAAAATTCAAGTTCTACATTCTTACGAAAAGACAAGGAGGTAGACTTGAAAGTGCCATTGAGCAAGAATAATCAAGTGAGACATCAAGGAAATTCTCTGGATGGATATTTGGAGAAGAATTCCAAGTATAAATTCCATGAGAAGAATTCCAGAGCCACTTCAGATTACGCAGGGAACGCAAATATAAATGATCATGCGAACAACCAAATGAGCGATTTTATATCAAAAAGGCAGAACCATATACAGTTTAGGGATCCTCAGAGCCATTCATTGTCTACATTACAGCAGTTAGGTGGTACTGAACCTAATATCACAAGTGTTCAGAGCAATGGAGGAACTGCGGAGTCTCCTAGGAAAGAACTAATGCCTTCGGATAGGCAATCACCAGTTCTTGAGGATCGCCAGAGAAAGACAGCGGTTTATGGAGGTTAGTAATGAAAGAGAATATTAAACTTGTGTTGGTCTTTCGTATATATGCATGGTCTTTGACCCAGTATTAAATATCAACGGGCAAATGGAATCATCAAATGACCATCATGCACTCCCTTTCTCAGTCATTTGTACGCTTAAAAGTCTATAGTTTATTCTTTGCTTACCTGTGTTCTACTTCTAATGCTTGAAATGATCATGACCGTAGAAGTATTCTTTTTATTATTAAACAATTGAGTCTGAGAATAGGAGACGACTAATTCTCAATGTGATAACGTACCTCTCTTCTTTTATTTTCCAGATATATAGTTTCTTAATATCTTGACTTCGACAAAGGGGAAAATTTAGCAAATTTCTGATTATTTTCTTGTTGCACCATCTTCTTTTAGGCTCTGAACAGATGAAAAGGCCGCATAGTAGAAGAACTGATATTGGTTCTGCTGCTGTAAATACAAAGCCATCTGCAGCCATTAATAGTGTTTCAGATATCTCTGAAAGTGATACTCTGAACCAATTGTCTCCAACAGAGCAAGTTCAAAGGGCAAGACCGTCTAAGGGAAGTCAAGAGCTGAATGACGAATTGAAAGTGAAAGCAAACGAGCTTGAAAAGCTATTTGCTGAACATATGCTCCGTGTGCCAGGGGATCAAACCAGTTCTGTCCGTAGAGGTAAGCCCGGAAAGCCAAGTGAACAGGCTGTGACTTCACAGCTGAGAAGGCCTGTAGCGCAGGATCTATCATCTGTTCAAATTTCTGATCAGAAGACCCTGGCAATGCCAACTTTAACCTCAAACGATGAAGACAAGTTCAAAACTCCGCCAACAAAGATGGTTGTTAACAATGAATATGGAGATACCACGAGGCAAAATTTTCCAGAGATCAGCTTTTCGGATAATTCTAGAGGAAAGTTCTATGAGAAATATATGCATAAAAGAGACGCAAAGCTAAAGGAAGACTGGAGTTGCAGAAGGACCGAGAAGGAAGCCAAATTGAAGGTGCTGCAAGATATACTTGATCGCAGTAACGCTGAGATGAAATCCAAATTTTCTCAGTCTACAGGGAGACGTGATTCAAATGCCCGACGTGCAGAGAAGCTTGTATACTTCAATTCTAAGTTGAGTGCAAAAAAGGATCAGGTATAGCGCATTTCCTTCTGTGGTAGCTAAAACTATTGAGTGGGTGAAATATTATACTTGGTTTCCTAATAGTTTAACAATGTGATGACTTGACAGCATCCAATTAGCTCATTTCAGAGTGAAGAAGATGAGGATGGTTCCAGGAGCACCCAAAATAAAAAGCTACAACAAAATAAAAACAATTTATTGACTGCTCGAACCACTGCTACATCAGCGTCACGCTCGGCAGCCAAAGTTTCTACTCCCAGTGCTGTTAGGCGGAGAGGACAATCAGAAAAACTTCTTGCACAGACAGTCCCTAACTTCTCCGAGATCAAAAAGGAAGGTATGAAACCAGCCTCGGGAGTAGGAAAAAATGGTGTCCGCACCCAGGTGAGAAGCTCTATCCGCCCCAAAGCTGTAAATGAAGAAGAGAAGTTGCGAAGGCCGAAATTTTTCAGAAAAGGTGCTGCTGAGTTGGCTTCAGACTTTTCTCAATTGAAGTCAGAGGATGGTGTTTCTGTACCTCTGTATCTTGAACAGGAGCAAAGCGGGAGAAATTTTAACAATCATGACATTGGTATCAGCACTGATAATGCGCAGCTAAAGGCTTCAGAAGGATCTGAGGGATCAGATGATATGGAGAAAGAGGGGATGGGAGAAGTACTTGATGACACGGAAGTTGAAGCTTTTACTGATGCAGAAATTGAGATGCCAAGACTAAGTCAGGAGTCTGAAGAATGGGGTAGTACTGGGGTTGCAAATGGTGAATCTTTTTCTCAGCTTGAACCTGGTTTAAATGCTGAATTACCTGCTGCTATGGCTTCTAGGCATCAAACCATGGGTTCAATCCTGGACTCACCCGGTGGAAGCACTGGTCCATGGAATACGCGAGTGAAGCATCGATATGCAAACGAGGCATCTGAACTTGATGCTTCAGTGGACTCTCCAGTGGGTAGTCCTGCTTTTTGGAACTTCTCTTCCCTTAACCAGACAGAGAACGATACAACTCAAATGAGAAAGAAATGGGGAGCTGCTCAGAAACGCGTTGCTGGTGGTAATCCATCTCAAAATCAGTCACAACAGGATGTGACAAAAGGTTTGAAAAGGCTTTTAAATTTTGGAAGGAAAAACCGTGCGGCTGAGAGTTTGGCTGACTGGATATCCACTACAACATCTGAAGGGGATGATGATACTGATGATGGAAGAGATCTTGCAAATCGATCATCAGAAGACTTGAGAAAGTCGCGAATGGGATTCTTGCAGAGCCACCCCTCTGGTGATAGCTTCAACGAGAGCGAGCTATTCAATCAACACGGTAAACATCCATTTCAAATACAACAGTATTCAATTCACAAGAAGCAACTAAAGATCTTACAATCTATTCAAAGTTGGTGACCTTAACTCTAGAATACATCAGTACTAGAGTTTTCAACAGCTTAGATATATTACTTGGTTTGTTCATCTTGATCTGAGTCATGGAGGATGATCTAATATTGTGTACCTGATTTCAGTCCAAACCACTGGCGTACCATTGAGCTTTAAACTGAAGGAGGATCAGACGTCAGGAACTTCTGTAAAAGGTAATCAATCAAGTGTTCTACTCTCGAAAACTCCTATCCTTTTTTCTCTCCATAGAATCTAAAGGTTGAAGGAATATATGTATATCATCATCATAGAATCAAAATAGTTTTAAATTATCAAACTTGAGACCTTAAGCCTAACTCAGTCCTATATAACCAATCTGTGATTTTAAACTCAAATCAGAATTTTTGCTAGATGCTTTTTGCTCACTCTTAAGCTTCATGTTCACTGCAGCACCAAGGTCATTCTTTTCACTCTCCAATTTTCGTAGCAAAGGGAAATGATTCGAAACCAAAGATTCACTACAGAAGGTCAGGATCTAAGCGAATGAAAGGTAAAAAAGACACGAGTATATAAGTGAAATGTTCGGTGATTCTAATGTGCTCTTTGTTTCCGATCAATGTATCATTGAGAATAGTCCCTCTTCTCTTTCTTTGTTAACTTTCTGAAGCCTACACTGTAAAATGTAAATTGTATCAAACCTGAAACATGTCTTAATCGATATGATTTTGGTAGTACACTACAAACAAACAAAAAAAGGATGGCAATGTTTCAGTAACAACACATTTCATTTAAAACATCTTGATTTTGTGATCAACACGTAAAAGTGGGACAGAGAAGGTCTATACTCTCACCTTCCCAAAAAACCTTTCTCCATCTTCCTCGGAAAGTGACGTGAGATCGAAGTTGACGTAACCCAGTAAGAAATCCCCGAATCACCCTCCCTCTAACCTCACCAGCCTCTACTCAATTAAGGGTACATTAGTCATTTACCCCTAAGTAACATGATCACTTGACTTCAAAGCCAAGTGAACTGTGATGATGTTACTTACCTGACATGCAAAGATAGCGAAGATGCTCCACCATCAAGGAACAAAGAATCCAACCAAAAATCAAAGTAGACACCTTTCTTTATTGGCTCTGTTGTAAAATTCATTCTCACACTGTTCAGTTTCCAAGAATGGCTTCTCTTACGCCTAGAGTGTTAATCAAGCTTCTCGAGACGATGAACACCAACATCAAGGTTCGAGGCGAATATAGGTCTGTTCTGTTGCAGGTAATCAGCATTGTCCCTGCTTTAGCCGGCGCAGAGCTTTGGCCAAACCAAGGCTTTTTCATCAAAGTGTCAGATTCTTCTCACTCCACATATGTCTCGTTGAGGAACGAAGACAACGAACTTATCTTGAACAACAAATTGGGATTGGGACAGTTCTTCTACGTTGATAAGCTTGAAGCTGGAACACCTGTTCCTGTATTGGTGGGAGTTAGACCGATTTCTGGACGCCATCCTTTTGTAGGAAATCCCAAAGATTTGATGCAAATGTTGGTACCTAGTGAGACAACACCTCTGCAAGAAGAAAATCACAACCAGAAGAAGGTGATGACAATATATATATATATATATATATAATACAATATAAGCAGATTCTTTGAGCTTTTACTTTTATAAGAGATCTGTTCTCTAATACAAATTCTTCAGCAGAAAGATGGTGCGAGATCAAAAATGGTTGAGAATACACGAAAACATCAACCTTTTGTAATCAAGGAAGAGAAGACAGGTGTGGCGTCAAGATATATGAAGGGTATTGTTTCAAATTCAAAGGCAAGTGGATCAGACTCGAGTAGTGGCGGTAGCAACAATGAGTCTGAGACTGGATCGATAATGGTTGCTAAGAAAGCTGGTGGATTGGCTAAGGGGAAACAAAGGGAGCACAAAGATCAGGTGTGTGTGTGTGCGTGTTCTTCTGATAAGTCACATCGCACCTCCGCCCTACCCATCTGAGCCGGGGCTGTATGTACACAGGCACGTCAAGCTAATCCTCCACAATCTCGGCCTGCGACAGCTCCAACAAAGGCAGAGTCAAAGAAACTCTCTTTGAGCTCCACTGTGAACTACATAAACAGAAAGAGTAATTCTTCTGAGGATGCATCATGGAGCTCTCTGCCTGCTAGTCTATCAAAATTGGGTAAAGTACGCTTTATCTGATCTCTGTATCTCTCTTTTTGTTTTTGGAATCATTCCCTATTAGGTTATCACTGATAATAATCTCTTAATCCAAAGGGAGTTCTGAGAAGGAGAAATATAGCTGCTCTAATTGCCACAGAAGCGCAAAGAGAGGCATTGGTTGCTTCACATCTTATCAAATGCATCAGGCAAGTTACCTTTGAAACCGACCTGCTCAAAGATTGTTTTCTATGAAAAGTTGTCTTTTGCTTAACCAAAGAAACAATGATTTTGCAGTATGTTTGCTGACCTCAGCTCAAATGCTTCACCAAAGAATCCAAATACCTCTCTCAGAAACTTCTTCACCCTCCAGAGTATCCTTGACCAAGCACAGGTCACAGTTGCAGCATCGAAAGATAAATCATTCCAGCCAGTGAATATTCATTCATTATGGACAGAACCTGAAAAGTTAAGCAAAAAAACTAGCCTAGCTTCAAGCAGAACCACAACAAAGTCTTCAAAAACTCTAACAGAAGCCGAAAAGCTAGAATGGGTTAAGGGAAATGGCACAGAAGAGATAAAAGAACTGAGAAACACTTTGAAACGAGAAACAAGAAGCTGGTTTTTGAAATTCTTGGAAGATGCATTAGATACTGGATTACATGCTAGTGTTCCGGAGAAGAAAGGAAAAACCAAAGGAGCGCGACTAGCGGAACCAGATAATCATATTGCTGAGACATTATCCCAACTTAAGCAAGCAAACGAATGGCTGGAAAAAGTTAAAAATGATAATCTCTCTAGTGATAATTCTTTGTTAGAGAATATAGAACGATTGAAGAAGAAAATATACTCTTGCTTGCTACTTTATGTAGATTCAGCTGCATCAGCTATTGGAGTATAGGCAACCTCGTGATGGACCATACAACCGATATGGTGTGCTAAGCTGCCTAGCAACAATGAAATAATTTTACACATCAAACTAGAACATAAGCTATACTATTGTGTGCGCTAATTTATTGTGTATAATACAAAAAGAAATCAGACATGCAAACATAATGAAGTCTAGTTTCTGTGGTTCTGCAAACTGGTTTTCAATGTTTGACAAAGATCCTGTTTGACAATGACACATGTAACCAACCTAAGATGATGCAAATATCACATATATGAAGGAATGATAAATCCTTTCATAAAAATATATTACTCAAGGCAACAACTACATTGACCTTCATGAAACCCAGAGGCTGTGGTCGTAAACACTAACCTATATAGACCAACTCTCCGATGGATGTGTAGAAGTTTACAAGATGGATGTCAGGTGACAAAATTTATCACATCTTTTAGAGTTTCTACCCACTTGGGCACAATGAATCTTTCCACCACCTTTTAAAAAACCTGACTAGACTCGAGAGGAAAACAAGACAAGTACAATTTCAACCAGAATCGCAAAATCTTCTCCAATTCTTACAAAGTTGAAAAGGTAGAATGGGTTACAGGGAATGGTAGACAGAAGAGATAAATAAACTGAGAAACAGTAATTTTTTGAAACAAAACATAACAATCTAATTAAGAAGAAGCGATAGACACTGGATCCATGCTGCTACTCCGGAGAAGAAAGAGAAAAACCAATCATATTGCAAAGACGTTATAATATAACACAGATCGTGTGTGGAAGTCTTCCTTATAACTGGAAACAAAAACAAATGTGTCCAAAAGTTTCTTCTGAATAGATTCGTTTTCTTCTAATTACCAAAAGATATAGAAATTAAGCAGGTGAAGAGCCTACAATTTGTACATGTTAAGGCACTTCAAAACAGTGCTAGATACATAACCAAAGTTGCTAGCTTTGGGCTAATACTGTCTAAAAGTCAAATTCAGACGACCTGGTCGGAGACTCGTTTCCTGAACAAGAGGCTTGGGGGCAGTATCTTTACGAATTGATCTGACGCCATGGAAGACTTTTCTTGATCTTCCACCGAATATTAGAACATCTCCAGACTCCAAGATTAACGTTTCAGCCTTGTCTTCATCCCTCTGATCACCATACAAGAACTCGGCTGAATCTCCAATAGAAAATGAAACAACAGGTAATCCCTTCCGAATGGAATTTTCGCTCTCATCTTTATCCTGAAACATCAAGGATTGAAAACTCAGGATGCAACCTTTGAGCTTCATGATATCAAGAACATGTTTGAAATACTAACCTGATGGAGACCAAGTCTCCCTGTAGAAGTGTAGAAGTTAACAATACAGATGTCAGGTAACATAAATGGTATTCCATCTTCTCCCTTTGTCTCCTTGGAATTTGATGAGGCCGCTAGGGACTGTGATTCTTTAACTGCTTTCTCAACAAACTGATTGAATTCAGCAGGAATTTTTGGCGGAGTAGAACCATCAATCGGTCGGATTTCTCCATATCGAGAAGTTTCAGGATCCCAGTTTTTCCCAAGGCACATCATTTTCAAATGCAATTTCGTTTCATCCCTGTAACCTGGTTGATAGAAGCCCCCTTCACCCAAACATAGCTGACGGCATTTGTTAACAATCATTACCTACACACAATTTCAAGCACAAATGATACATATAAGTTTAGATATAAACGCAAACACATGTAGAAAGAGGGAAATAGGGAGAGAAAGAGAGAGAGAGAGAGAGAGAGAGTAGTTACTTGATCATTGATTGACAAGTAGTTCTTGAGAAGAACCATTCCAGGTCTAATAACAATTCCAGTGTACCCTTTAGCTGCTTTCTTCTTTACTCTGTTCGTTTCCATAAGACTGGGTTTTAGTACTACCCCCTTCTTCATGAGAAAGAGATCAAAATGTCTTGTGCTGCTTTCATTTGAAGAGCTCCCTGCCTCATCAGCCTTTTGAGCACTCTTATGATCCTCAACACTAGAAAGCTCAACACTTGCAGGAGACACAGACTCCTGGCAAAACAACGTAACATCTTTCGTCCTATTCACAAGATCACAATGCATTTTAGCACCATCCTTGAGACCCTTGTCCTCACATTCGCTAGAGACAAACGAACCTCCACTGAAATGTGTGCTCTTTGAGCTAGAAGAAGTAGATGATTGCGAAAGATTATTGTTATCTCCAGAAGAGTTCAAAGTAGCAACACCATCATCAGGCTGCTTAGTAGAACCTATTATATACTCCTGGGACTTTCTATTCTGTTGAATTCCCTTTTGTACAAATCCCAAATTGGACTTCTTCACGTACACTTGCACTGGACTGTGTTCATCGTTGCCACGCCCATAACTATTTCTAGGAGAACATGATGTTCTACTTCCTCCTCTCCCTCGAGATCCTCTACCTCTATTACCAGAAGATTCATCCAAAGACTTATCTAATGTAACCTGTATAGATTACAAAGGATACCAACCATAACATTAGTAAGCAACAAGTAAAGGGCTAATCAAAGGACTCCAATTTCAAAAACAGAAATGAATAACACAAGAATACGAGACGACAATCAAGTATAAGTAATGTACCGGAACCCATTGCCCAGATGGCTGAGAACGTCCCCGAGAACCCCTGCGGCCACCGGAGCTCCAAGCTTCGCCGTGATTCATCGATTTGACTAGCAAACTCTTTCAAAAAGACGGCAACTTTGGCAAGTAAAAATACAACTGAAGCGTCAACGATTGTGCCCACTTCCTTTTATAGACAGTTTTTGTGCAAGAGAGACTCTTGGGTTTCTGAGCCATTTGGTGTACATACAAGTTAGTAAAACCCTCCGGTCCCCGTGCACCGTCTTTGGCGGTGCTGACTCAGCATGGCATGTCATTGTGACGTAATCCGCTAAACCAAACAAGTCCTTATTCAGATGTGTCTGAATTATTTTGGGCCGATTAATTTAAATAGTAAAGTCCAATGGGCTGAAATCCTTTTCTGTAACGAGAGGGCAAACAAACACTCTAGGCGAGTTAGAGTATTTTTACAAAAAAAAGCTAGAGAGTAGATTTTGTCGTATTTGTGTCATCGACCGGGCCCGGACAATTTCATGATCAAGAATTATTTCCCCGACAAGTGTTTGATTTTCCTTATCTTGTTCGGTTTCATTTACTAGAGGGCTTGAAAAGGTTAGCCTGAACTTCTTGGTTCGGAAGGTCTGTTTCTGCCTCTGGATTTCTTTTGCTGGATTCTTCAGATAAGTGAGTAACTTGTACGATCCATATATAGTGTTTTTAGTGACCGCAGAGCCAATATATTTATTTTGTTATTTAAAGATTGAACATACTACTACAGGCAAATTAGTAAAGTAGACGAATCAAGGCCTCTTAAAGATTGATAATTTCTGTTTAGGTTCTTCTTTACTAGTGTTGTTTGATTCTCAACTTCTTTCCTTTTATGTGATATCGTAGATAGATTAGATGGATCAAATCGTTAACGTGGATGAGTTTCAAGAGCTGGCCAAACAGGCCCTCCCTAAAATGTACTATGATTTCTACAATGGAGGAGCAGAAGATCAACACACTCTCAAGGAAAATGTGCTAGCTTTCCGTAGAATCATGTAACTATTCCTTTTTGGTGGATGGGTCACACTGTATGTAACCTTGTGAGTGACTCCCTTTTTTAGATGTTCTTGATTTTCAGGTTTAGGCCTCGGGTTCTCGTTGATGTGAGCAAAATAGATATGTCTACCAAAATATTGGGTTACCCTATCTCCGCTCCAATCATGATTGCTCCAACAGGAAATCATAAGTTGGCTCATCCTGAAGGTCTGTTTAGTCTGTTTTCATAACTTCTGTTAACGGCATGCAGTTGTTGGATTTGGAAGATTGATTTTTTTGTCTTTTATGTTAGGAGAAACCGCCACTGCGAAAGCTGCTGCTGTGTGTAACACTATCATGGTACTAAGTTGTTGTTTAGTGGAATACATGTTTTGCATTATTTTGGTTTTAAGGTGATGAATAGAGTTTTTTTTCTTATTGTTCTGTGAATTTCAGATAGTATCATACATGTCTTCATGCAGTTATGAGGAGATTGCTTCCAGTTGTAATGCTGTTCGGTTTCTTCAAATATATGTAAGTACACAATCTTTACTTATACCTGCTTTTGTTATTCTTGCAATTATAGTAGGTTCTTAATTCGCTTTTATAGGTGTACAAGAGACGGGACATAACTGTTCAAGTGGTGAAAAGAGCAGAGAAAGCTGGATTTAAGGCCATAGTTCTGACTGTTGATGTTCCTAGACTTGGTCGAAGGGAAGCTGATATAAAGAACAAGTAACACTCTGAGTTTTTGGGAACTTTATCTTGCAGGAATAAGCTTCCCTATCTTATAAAATGTAGTTTGTGAAATGAAGTTTCATTTTTATTCTATAGAATGATATCCCCGCAGCTGAAGAATTTCAAAGGTGTATTTTCAACTGAAGCCCAACCTGTAAGTAGAGCTTGAATTAAGATTCATGTAAAACTGAAACTTTACCAGTTGTTGACGTGATAACTTTTCTCAGAGTAAGGGTTCAGGGGTACAAGCCTTCACCTCTCGTGCATTTGATGCTTCATTTAGTTGGAAGGTAAAATCTTTATACAAAAAGTTTTTCATGACAATGTGAGGGAATTCCTTATAACATTTTCACTGCAAATTTTAGGACATTGAATGGTTAAGATCTATTACAGAGTTACCTATCCTGGTCAAAGGGATACTCACCCGAGAAGACGGTATGATTCTTGTCCCGTACTCTGATATATATAGCCTGTATCATACAATCTTGAAACTCCAAGGCATATAAAAGACTTTTTTATTGGCAGCTCTTAAGGCTGTTGAAGCTGGTGTAGATGGAATAGTTGTATCTAACCATGGGGGTCGCCAGCTCAACTATTCCCCAGCTACAATAACTGTTTTAGAAGAGGTAAACTCATCGAAGCTTGCTTTAGAACAAGCTTATTCTTCTTGATGAACAAACTGGTCTTCTTATGAAACTGCAGGTTGTTCGTGTCGTTAGAGGTAAGATTCCGGTTTTGCTTGATGGAGGAGTAAGACGAGGAACAGATGTTTTCAAAGCGCTGGCGCTTGGAGCACAAGCTGTTCTTGTAAGCTTTGAATGCTATTTTGCATACAATTTTCAGGTTGCTCTGTTGATGTAATGACACTTTCTGGTTGGCTGATGAAGGTAGGAAGGCCTATAGTCTATGGGCTTGCAGCTAAGGGTGAAGATGGAGTGAAAAAAGTAATTGATATGTTAAAGAATGAGTTTGAGATCACTATGGCTCTTTCTGGTTGTCCAACCATTGGTGACATAACCAGAAACCATGTTAGGACAGAGAATGAGAGACTTCAATCTAGGCTCTGATCCAAAAAACCAACAGAGCTGGTCTCAGAAATTTAATCAGACAGCTGAACAACAGTAGCAAGCAGCAGCAATATCAGAAGACTCAGGACTACGCGAGCGATTGAGACAATGCATTCAATCAATGCTATTTGTTCCAGTATGCTTTTAATTAAAAAATCTGGATTCAGTCTATACTCACTATTCATCATTTTGTCTGTAATTATGATAAATATGCTGTATGCTAGTTTGAAAAAATGATGTGTTGTGTTCTGTTCCTACTTGCAAACTGTGTTTAGTGCATAAATTAGTAAATATAAGTGCAGGAGCTGCAGCATCAATCATGAGTTTGATCATAATCTCTAGTACTGTCTAAAAGTCAGATTCAGGCGACCTGGCCTGAGGCTTGTTTTCTGAACACGAGCCTTGGGAGCAGTATCCTTACGAATTGATCTGACGCCATGGAAGACACTTCTTGATCTTCCACCGGATATTAGAACATCTCCAGACTCCAAGATGAAAGCTTCTGCTTTGTCAACATTCCTCTGATCACCAAACAAGAACTCGGCTGAATCTCCTACAGAAAATGAAGCAATAGGTAATCCTTTCCGGATGGAATTTTCGCTCTCACCTTTGTCCTGAACCATGAAGGATTCAGTATTGCAGAAACTTGTTAGACAAAAATCAAATGAATAACAATTCTTGCAAAACTGGTTTGCTTTTATGCTTAAAGAAATTAAAAAAAACTCGTTTTGTGGTAAACACTAACCTGATGGAGACCAAGGCTCCCGGTGGATGTGTAGAAGTTAACAATACAGATGTCAGGCAACATAAGTGGTATTTCATCTCCTCCCTTCATCTTCTTTGAATATGTAGCAACTAGGGACTGTGATTCTTTAATCGCTTTCTCAACAAGCTGACTGAATTCAACAGGAATTTGAGGCGGAACAGAACCATCAACTGGTCGAGTCTCTCCATATCAACGCGTTTCACAGTCCCAGTTTTTCCCAAGGCACATAATTTTCAAATGCAATAACCCTCCATTTTGATAACCAGGTTGATAGAAGCCTCCTTCACCCAAACCAAGCTGACGACATTTGTTCACAAATCATGACCTACAAGCATTTTTAGAAACAGAGAAAGCCCAAATGGATGCATATATGATCAGAAACATAAACACAGAAATAGTAAGAGAGAGTACTTACTTGATCATTTATTGACATTGACAAGAAGTTCTTGAGAAGTACCATTATTTCCAGGTCTAATAACAATTCCAGTGTACCCCTTAGCTGGTTTTCTCTTTTCTCTGTTCAGTTCCAGAATGGAGGGTTTTAGTCCCACTACCTTCTTCTTGAGGAAGATATCAAAAGGACTTGAGTTGCTTTCATTTGAAGAGTTTCCTGCAGTATTATGATGATCCTCAGCACTTAAACGCTCCTCCTTCTCACAAATTCAGTGTAAGGCAAGTATTTGCAACTTTCAAGAAACGCTTGGGTCTCTGAGTCTGAGCATTGTTGTTCGAAGAGAAGTAAAAAAGTTCCCGTTGAAAAATGGCTCTTTGACGATGACTTTTTTACTTGGGTTGAATAGTCAACGTTTATTAAACGATATGGGTAAAGACTCTAGACGACGTAGAGGATTAGAAGGATTTTGTCGTTTTCTGTCTTGGTCTCCGACACTGTTTCTTTCTTCCCTTCATTTCCAAAATCTTTAAGATCTCTAATTTCTTTGTCCTTTCTTTTTCGATATTCAATTGTTTAAGAGTTTTGTTTGATCATACAAGAGACTTAAAACTGACTCTTTTGCTGGGTTCTTTCAGATATGTAAGTACTTCTTCTTGACGATCTCATTAGATCATATGGTTTTAGTTCTGAGTCAATATACTCTCTGTTTTTGTTGTTCCGTGTAATTTAAAGATTTGAACTTACTTCAAGTAAATCAGTTAACACAGACGAATTAACTCCATTTATTAGTTTGATGATAAGGTCTCGTTGAAAGATTTATAATTTCTGTTTCATCTTGATAGAGGAGTAAGTTTCTTTGCATGATTGATTATTAAAGCATTGTTATTTGATTCTCAATGTCTTTTCCTTTTGTGTGATATCGTAGATAGATTAGATGGATCAAATCGTTAACGTAGATGAGTTTCAAGAGCTGGCCAAGCAGGCTCTCCCTAAAATGTACTATGATTTCTACAATGGAGGAGCAGAGGATCAACACACTCTCAAGGAAAATGTGCTAGCTTTCCGTCGAATCATGTAACTTATTCATTTCAATTTCTTTTTGGTGGGTGATGCTATAATATCTTCGTGATTCTTCCGTGTAATATGTTTATATGTTGCTGATGTTCAGGCTTAGGCCTCGAGTTCTTGTTGATGTGAGCAAAATAGATATGTCCACAACCATATTGGGTTACCCAGTCTCAAGTCCTATCATGATTGCTCCAACAGCATTGCATAAGTTGGCTCATCCTGAAGGTCTGTTTAGTCTATGTTCATAACTAGTTGTCAACAGTATGCAAGGCCTGGATTTGGAATTTGGTTTGATTTGTCTTGTATCTATGTTAGGAGAAATCGCCACCGCGAAAGCTGCAGCTGCGTGTAACACTATCATGGTACTAAGGTGTCTATTGGAATGCAATTTTACATTGTTTGGATTTTAAGGTGATCATGATTATGGTGTTTTGTTGTATGATTTCAGATAGTATCATTCATGTCTACTTGCACTATTGAGGAGGTTGCTTCCAGTTGTAACGCTGTTCGGTTTCTTCAAATATATGTAAGTACACAATCTGGATTTTTAGTTTCCTTGGTGCTCGATTCGTAGTTCACTCTAATATCTTTTATAGGTGTACAAAAGACGTGATGTAACTGCTCAGATCGTGAAAAAGGCTGAGAAAGCTGGATTCAAGGCTATAGTTCTGACTGTTGATGTTCCTAGACTTGGTAGAAGGGAAGCTGATATAAAGAACAAGTAACACTCTCCATTACTCTTAGATTTTGGAACTTTATCTTGCACGAATATGTTTCCCTACATTGCTTAATCTTATCTTATGGCAAGTAGTTTCTGAAATGATGTTCTACTATTTTTCTGTAGAATGATATCCCCGCAGCTGAAGAACTTTGAAGGTTTGGTTTCAACCGAAGTCCGACCTGTGAGTAGAGCTAAAATTAAGGTTCATGCAAGTTATACCTTACCGGTTATTAACATGATAACCTTTTTTTAGAATGAAGGTTCAGGGCTTGAAGCCTTTGCTTCTAATGCACTTGATGCTTCGTTAAGTTGGAAGGTAAAAATCTTGTGAATGATTTTATTTGTCCTTAAATACTAAACACAGTGTTCCCATGTGAAGGCATTCCTTGAAATCTTTGCATTGCAAAACTTTAGGACATCGAATGGTTAAGATCTATTACAAAGTTGCCAATTCTGGTCAAAGGGTTACTCACACGTGAAGATGGTAATAAGATCCATGTCTCATAGTATAATATATAGCATGTACCATACTATATCGAAAGTCCAAGGCATATAAAAGAAAACTTTGTTTGATGCTGTTGGCAGCTCTTAAGGCTGTTGAAACCGGTGTAGATGGGATAGTTGTATCTAACCACGGGGCTCGCCAGCTCGACTATTCCCCTGCTACGATAACTGTATTAGAAGAGGTAAACCCATCAAAGCTTGCTTTAAAACAAGCTTATTCTTCTTGATGAACAAACTGGTCTTCTTCTGAAACTGCAGGTTGTTCATGTTGTTAGAGGTAGGATTCCGGTCTTGCTTGATGGAGGAGTAAGAAGAGGAACAGATGTTTTCAAAGCGCTGGCGCTAGGAGCACAAGCTGTTCTTGTAAGCTTTGAATGCTACTTAGCATACATTTTACAGGTTGCTCTCTGTTGATGATGTAATGACACTTTTTGGTTGGCTGATGCAGATAGGGAGGCCAATCGTGTATGGGCTTGCAGCAAAGGGTGAAGATGGAGTGAAAAAAGTGATTGAGATGCTGAAGAATGAGTTAGAGATTACTATGGCCCTTTCTGGTTGTCCAACCATTGATGACATAACCAGAAACCATGTTAGGACAGAGAATGAGAGACTTCGCTCTATGCTCTGATCCAAAAAAGTAAAACCAACAGATCTAGTCTCAGAGACTTTAACAGACAGTTGGACATGAGTCTGAAATACTGTCACAGCACATAAATAATAAAGCTCTATTTCAAGACAAGGGATTAGTACGTTTGGACTTTGCGATGTATTTTTTTTCTGCTTGATTTGCTGGTTATAAACTTATAATAAGCCTATGAGATAAGCGGTTTTCTGAAAGATGATCAACTCTTCGACCAATAGTAGTAAATGGAACTTGAAATCTCAGCATTCGACAAAATTTATCAGAATGTATACATCAGTCTGATCAGCGAATCCCTGGTCTGAAAAGAAGACAAATTACAGCGTAATTTACACGACCAAAATAAGCTGTCTCTCTGGGCATTCAGTGAGGAAGAAGCTGGCGCAGATATAAGGTGAGGCAATATCAAGATGATGAAAGTTCTTCCTGAAGCTCCAACTGGGACATACGATACTCTCTCTCAAACAACATGAACTCCTGCATTTGTGTTGCATCCAAATCGATCAGATGGTTCTCAGTTACTAAGATTCAATGATTTTATTCAGGTGAATAACCAACAATGATGCAGATTACGAAATTGCATTACCAATTCGGAAAGAAAGAGTGGAAAATGGGAGAAAAGATGATGATGAGTCTTTGACTTTGTTTTTCATGGTGTAAAGAATAGAGTATTACTAACCTGTAATTGCTGCCCACTGAACAAAGAGAGAAAACCAGTTTCATCAGAAGCAACAAGCTCAATCAGTTCATCATGATCTTCAGGTGGATTTCCCGACTCCATTAGAGAAACAGAAACCTGCAAATACGTCAATAAATGGAGGTTAATTCATCTAACTAGGGACATGAGAGTAGGTATAAGTTCAGTCTTCTATAGTTCTCACTAATGTAAACGACCAAAGACTTTTCCTTCTCTTCAAAATTCTTAGTAGACACTTTTCTTATAGGTTAAGATGAATTGTGGCCTCAGGTAGAGATACATATGTATGCATCGTTATAATCTAATATGGCAGAGGCTCTACCTGCATAGATCGAAGAACGAGTTCTGGAAGACAGCATCTTCTACAAAGACCCCGGACAATATAAGTAGCAGGTGTTTCAAGCGAGCCTTCTTTGCTTGAATACCAAGCGTCTAGGCGGGATATATCCATTGTAACACCTGCCTGGAACCGTGTAAGCTCACCTGCAGTCAAATTTTAAATTTGTGCTTGTTTTATTAATGCTGGTGAAACATCCCCAAATTTCTATGGAGAAAGGAGGTAAACCTCGGTGAATGAGAAATATGTTTCATAGATATCCGAACCTTTAAAAGCAGCTGCAGCCACTGCACTTAGAATACCACCGTCATTTGCATTATGTGGCCCAAGTCCATCACCTTTAATTGCTAAACACCGGAGCACAACCTCGATGCAGTAGCTGTCCCTTGACGAAATCGATACATTTACCTGAACGAGAAGATCAACACAAACATTAATGTAGTAGACTGCTTTTCGAGATGGTGTCACATCCTAGAAAATATCCAATTTTGTTGCATAACCGTTGTAGATGAAAACTCATGTCCAGGGAAAAAGCAAACTTCTCTATATAACCATGGGTGAAGCAAAAGCAAGGATACAGGTAAAACGAACATATGGAACAAGAACATTGGATGAAAGGAGTACCATTAACTGGCGATCTAAAACAACTTCCTCACTGACAGAAGAGTAAAGTGCACTCATTAGTGCAGCACAAACAGTGGCATCTGGGCGCAGACATTCACCAGAAGGCAAACAGAGCATCGCAGTTGCATGCAATTCAAGGAACATATAATCTTCAGATTCGAATACATGGTCTTCGAGAAATGTCATCCAGGGGTTGTCTTGTCCTATATTAAGAGGTTCAAAAGTATCACAGTTAACAGCATTTTCAATCAATGTAAAAACTGCAAAGTCGTGCACACAAGTCAACCATATATTATAAAGCTTGGCATCACTTACTGAGCAGCAATGACAAAGAAGAATACAGAGTCTCTTTGGCTGCTACAACAGCTTTCTGATTTTCCTCTTCTGACAGTTCAGTGACTTCAGCATTCTCTAATTGGAATTTGAGCCAGTTGCGATATTTTGCATCACAGGAATAATACTCATTCTGTTTAAAGACAAAGAGGTACGTAAAGTTATCTAGACACTGGATGTTTAAATCAAAGGAATAATAAAGAGTAAAATTGCAGAGAAACATACCCAGTCTTGGAACTCTTGTAAATTCTCGGAGACATAATCCTCAAGGGTATCTGGATTTTCTGAGAGTTGCTTCAGAGGTTCAGCAAGAAAACTAAGAAGTGTGTGTGCACCCACAGGAGTTGCAGGGACCCTCCACATGGCAATCAAAGCAAACTCTCTGAAAAGTATGTTGCTGACGAGAGGAAAAAAAACAAAAAAATACCATGAAACAAAGGCAAAAGTGAAGAAAAAATGAGAGACAAACATTTTGCATACTAAATGGACCTCTTGTCCTCTGATTTCATCATTGCCTCTTTATTAAGGAATTGAGAAATAGGCTAATAGAGAACAAAATTAGCCAACATTTTCCTAATATGTCGAGATTTCTCTCAGACGCAGATATATACATGAGGCCATATGTCAGTATGCATCAATCGTACCTGTGCATCAAAGATCGCAATAGTAATTTGGAAATAACATCCTTGACATCCTTTATAGTAGATGGAGGTGTAAAACAGAGCCACTGAATGGCTATTGCTTTTTGAAGACTCTGCTGACGATGCTGCTCCGCAACATCAATTGAGGGATCATATTTTGCAAGTTTGATTTCCCGAGATCTTGACAAAACCCTGTGATGTTCCATAAAGTTTCATTCTTTGAGATTACTAGAGTAACATGTATCTCAAGATTACCATATTATAAGCCAGGAAAAAATCTCAACCATTTAAATACCTGTCAACTATTTCTTCAAAATTTCCATGTAAATCATCCACAGGAGAGAATGGCAAGTACTCCATAGCGGACAGGAAGATTTTGTACTTCACATGTACGCTATTTTTACAGAGCAGAAGGAAAAATGTCAAAGAAATAACTTTATGCCATACACATATTTCCAAGGGCTGCTTGTCCACAATGCAATATTAAAGACTATCATCTGATACTTATCATCCAATAACCGAGAATTCACATAGAAATTACCTGCTATGCATCCTTAACTCCATCATGTGTACAAAAAGTTCGATGCATCGATGGCGAGCAAGCTGAGAAGCATAAATTCCTACCAATTCTTCATGTTGTTTTGAAAATAGAAACATCGCATACCTGGCAGCATTTCACAGATCAGCAAAAAGCCAGTTGAACATAATATGCATGTAATGTATCATATAGTAGGATAATAAGTTCCATAAATGACATCTGCTATCACAGAGGAACCAATTTGAAGTGACTCACATATGAAGAATAAGATCACCAACATTATTGAGCTTCTCCCTGAAAGAGTCATTGATTTCATCAGTAAACAGAAGCCTAAGAACAAGCACCACGTGTGCACCGAACTTTATCATATGAGGATCTCCATGGGGCCTGCCAGAGCAAAACGTATTGAGTCAAGTCACTCATATAGCATCGCTCTAAAACACATATCTGTCTTCTTTATTATAACCAAGAAACATCAGAAACTACACAGTAGGTATTGTCATTTCGAGACCCCTACCACCACCTCCCTGAGTTGAGAATTTTTGTATAATTCGAAAGAAAATGCTAGGATCCGACAATCAACAGATAATTATATCCCAGAATTGATTAACAGAAGTAAAAATATCTAGAGAAAAACTATTGATTGCCTGAAGTTGCTTTGATCATCTTCTAAGGGCGCTATCCATGACCATATGGTATCAAGAAGATGTGATATATCCCCCAACATAAGGTTCATCTGCCAAAGAAAGTATTAGGGATGACTACGCACATAATATAGGGTTTTATAGCTTCGAGGAAAAATCTTTGGCAACAAAAATACCTGAATTTGCCGGTGCTGCTCTTTGCATCCTCTGACAACAGCTTCGTGCACCATCTCCCTATGCCAGGAACAGAACAGTAAGTTGGGCTGTAGCTCTTTACAGAAAGGACAGAAGAAATTTTCCCAGTTGTCGTATTCATACCCTGAATGGAGTTTCTGAAGAAGAGCAGGAAGGTCACGGGGTTGTTGGTTTAGAACATGGAGGGGCCAATCTTCTGGCCCAAGTGAAGCCTGACAACCATTTTGCATAGTTTCAGGGCTTTCATCAATGCAGCTTTTAAACCTTTCTGTCAAGCCTGGCTTTGATTGGGCGAGTTCAAGATCAACCTGAACATCAAGCCAGGATTTTGCCATCGCCCAGCAAGCTGACTGCAGAAAAATCCCGTCAATGCACGCAGTTCGTAGAGTAAGTTACGAAATAAGCTAGAGAAGATAGCAGTTTCCAGTTTTTCAAAAAAATTGCATAGGAATGGTAGCAATGAAAACAAGTATTGTCAATGATTCATAACCATCTTTAAACAATCTTATGAGTGATAATTCAATACGACATGGACACAGGCACAGGGTGATTACTGATAACGTAAGACGATATGACGTTTTAGATAAGCAACTTAAAATATAATGCTGAGAAATTGGCATGACAACCAAGATTTGTTTTTTTAAGAGTATGTTAATTAATTGAAAAATGGCAGCCAGGGACGCAAAGTTGGAATATGCTAATTAAAAATCAATCTGATTATACAAGTGTGCATGCCATTACCTCCCAATCAGTACAAATTGGTAACATGCGGTTCAGGTTGCTACATTGGGTTGCAAAAACAGCAACTTCATGTTTGCCGCCGTCCTGCTCTGCAATTTTCTTCAGAAACAAGTGAAAAAAAGAAAAGTAAATTACGTCTCTGAGAGAAAAAAAAAGAAAACTTCAAATCCAAAAAGCAACGAAACTATCCAGATTCTGTATTACCTCTGATGCACAGTAGGAAGCCCATTTCCAAAGACGCAGTTGATTGCCAAATCCACTTTCCTGCTCGATGGCCTGGAGAGTCCTATTTTTCCCATTCTTTACCAGTGCCTCAAGAGAAGGAAACATGTCCATTCCAGAAAAAGGGCATAAAGTTGCAGCTCTCCATGGCTGCCAATGTAGCAATTTAAATCGACATTATCTATACATACCTTTCTAATCATTACCCTTATAAAGAATTTATATCCCTTATATAAATTACCTGCCCAGCGGACCTGCAGAGATCACATGCCTCTTCTATTCTCCCAGCCCTTATCAAAGTCCAAACATCCTCAAGAACAGATTCATCTTGTTTCTGCCAAAGCAAAGGTCTAAATATTGATTTTCTTTTACAAGACAACGAATTATGACCTTCAAAGTATAGATATAGGCATCCACAGGGAAACTAGGACAGACAAAAGAAGCAGTCACAATTGCTATGTTATACGCCTTAGACCAAGCCAAATAGCTAAATATCTGAGAATCAAATATTAATTATGAAAAGAAATTGGCGGCCTTTCTGACAAAATTTCTTAAACCCTGTTCACCTACATTGCATTTCTGCACAGTCAACCAACATTGTTTCATATAATATGTATTTCATATTGAATGAACAAATATATGGAAATGTAATATATACGAATCTAACAATCTAAACGAACCTAACTTCAACCATAGCTGAACAGACTTACAAAGTCATCAGGAAGAAGACGAGAATGTTCACGTGTTGGAGCATCAAAATCCAGATGGTGTACAGTGTCAGCGCTAGAGCCATTTTTTTTTAGATATCTTTGTGTGTGATGCCACACTCCAGCGTTAGGAAGATAAGTACCCACATGAGATCCCCGCACCTGAGATCATTAACATTCCCTGGTAAGTTCTAATCGAGTGTTAATCACCTCTATCAATTTGAGGGTTCATCACACAATTCTTTACCTAAGTTGAACAAAGTCTAGGAACCAGTACCAACACCCTCAATACAAGACAAGTAGGAACACAAACACCTGACTCTGATTTCAGAAGCAATAGTGTTTTGGAGGTGTTCTACATACAGTTCCTAAGATTACAACGAGATCCAGTATTTCTCTAGGTGAAGAGTGAACACTACTAGAAAAGAAAATGCAACAACCTTTTTGCTCAACTTCTGTTTGTGAAAGTTAAAGGAACTGCACTGCAATTAGCGAGTTTATTAAGGATCCTATACATGATCTCTACCTAGGAATACAAAAATGACCAGACCAGATACATCAATCAAGTAGCAGACCAAGATGACAATGGTAAAGTAATATATTGAAAAAGAATATACTGAAATCATCACCTTCCGTTCCAAATCAAGTGATTTTGAAGCAAGTTCTTCAAGCCACAGGACTATCCGAAGGCATAGCTGAGCTGTATGGTCGTTTAAAACAAACTGACAAGCCTCAACATGAGATGTTGATGGGATCTGCCGACATTAAACATAGTCAAATAAGTCCATGCGTAAGATGTGTCAAATAAGAAGGATTCATTTGAAAAACGACTATGAAAGAATGCATTACCAGGATCAAATCCTCAGGAACTTCTTCAGTACCTGCAAGAACAAATACACATCATCAATAATAGCATCTCTAACACAAACCACCAAGTACTTTAATTAAAATGATTCCAGGTCGAGATGAAAATATTACACGACACAGAGCTTTAACAGACATCAGTGATCAAAACGAACACAACGCCTACCCTCTTCCAAAACGGCCAAAGTAATAGAAAGATGGAGCTGAGTTTCCTAACCTTTTCCATATAGGTTCCATAAAAGTGACCATGAGGCAGCCTCACCAAGCAAAAGCTGAGCCTTCTGTCTCATAAGTTTATCCTCCACAACACGATGTCTAATATCTGATCCATATCTGTAGATAACAGGAAAGGATGAAACAAGCACAAAGTTGAAGAAGTTTTGACGGTTTGACTCTCAGAGCCAGAAGACATACCTAATTGATTGTGAAACATGCCTGCATGATTCCTCAAGCCTCAACATTAGATCTGGAATGGACATTAGTCCTGCAAAACCAAGACGTCGTAATTACAATAAGAGATAACCAGATAATAATGGGACTCTAGCAACTAACTAACGGGAATCCCACAAACACACAATGTAGAAACACCGTTTAGTTGAGATTTTGAAAAAAACGAGAACCACACACATGCATGCAGAAACAAACTCAGAAATCTGCATATTCATGTATGTACACATATTATATTCGAAGACTGATATATCATACAAACCTTGAAGCGCAGAATCAAACAGGGAAGCAAACAAAGCAAAGGTTGTATCTCCACTCTCTGCTAACTCATCATTCTCAATCTTGCAAGCCTTCAGTGATTGACTTTCTACTCGACGAAACAAATTCTCATTATCATCATCAAGAATTCCAACACTCTCCCTCCTAGAAGCAGATATCGGGTTTGCAGGTGTTCCTTCGTAATGATCAGTGTGAAAGTTGTCAACCTCCTCCTTAATGTTTTCAAGAAGCAATGCAGTATTTGTTGGACTATGGATGTTATGTCCATCATACAGTAATCTGTTCTCGCTGACATATGAACTCAACATTTCCTCATGTGGAGATGTAGAGTGTCTCTTTCTGCAAGCAATGTGTAATTTGACATAGTCGGGCATCAAAAATATTACACCTCAAACACGCAAACTAGTGAATTCACAATACGCATCAATGCAGAATTATACGAAACAAAGAACAGAAAATTCAATACTTATTCCTTAGCTAATTTTCTTCATCTTTATTAATGAATTAATCCATACGCAGATTCCATGAACTAAAACCATAAACCCTAACAAGATTCAGTTCATTTGAGAAAATCCAAAACTTTATCTCGCATTCACGTCTTGCTACAATCAGCTTATTTAGTCATAAAAAAAACGACAACCTAGGAAAAATCCACCTAAAAATAAAAATAACGAGGATCAGAAAATCGAGAAAAATTATCCAAATCGGAAAAAGGGTAGTCGAAAATTTTACCGATAGCGACGGAATTGATCCCTAACACTGAGAACCTCGGGGTCGAAGTAGCTAGGGGAAGTGTCCATATCCATATCCATTTCTTCACCAACGAAAACTAACCCCAAGTAGTCTTAGAGCGCGGCAATGCTTGAGCTCGATTAGGGTTTTGTAGTAGTCAAAATCTAAAACCCTCCGCTCCAGTGGAAGACTCCGCTGGGAAAAAGACAGTGCTACGACAGAGAACAGTCGCCACCAGAGTCAAGCAAAAGCTGCTTAAAACGCTGCGTTTCATCTTTCGAGCTTAGTAAAAAGGGTATAACTGTAATTAAATAGAAAAACAGGGGCAGTCTAGTACAAGTTTCATAAAAAACAGACCAGCGGAAACGAGTTTAAAGCTGCTTCCAGAGCATTTGTTGTTTTATCCTCTCAGAGAGCTTTCTTTAGAGATGGCGGCGCTTATCCGGTGTTGCTCCTCCTTCTCTCGTACTTCCGGTGGCCAACCACCGCCGAGAGACATGTCTCGAGGTCCAGGTTAGTTCATAGTTCACTAGATGAATCAGATTTTCTAATTCAGAGTCTATGTTGCTATGTGAGTGATCCTCTTTTCGTAATGAGGCATCAGACTCTCAGTTTGTGATTTTGCCATATAAATTACATTAGTGTGTATTATTATGCCCTCACTTCTTCTACTCTAGCGTGATTTGTTGATGTGTTGTTCTCATTTGTATTCTTGTTGAGATCTTTGTTATCATTGTGATACATCTTTGTCCCCGGTTTCCAAGAAGTTCCCAAATACTTGAATCTTATACCATTGGAGTTAAGGAGCTTAGAAACAAACGAATTTGATGGTTTTTTTCAAGCTCGCGTTTGTCTTGGTCGCTTCTGAAGTTATCTTTCTCCTTAACTTTTTCTCAGAGATTGGAAAATTTGCTACATCTATTGGCTACTCAGTAGTCAGAAAACCTGGGGATCATCATCCTTGCTCCAAAACTATACATTCGTCTTCCCTGCCCAAGGAGCGTGGTGGCAAGGGAATCATAAAAACGCCATTTCCCAGCGGGGAAAATCTTGACAAGTTTTCGGCTTTTGAGGTAGGTTGGTGATGAGTTCCGGAATGTTTAGCTATATCCTCCAGCTAAAACCCATGGTATTGTTGACTCGGTTTATTTTTGTTGTCAAGTTTTTTCTTTGTGATAGTAAGCCTTTAGATATGGATGTGGCAGGGAATTGGGACGCTCAAATTACCGGTGATGGCAGCGTTGTTGACAAACTCTATTCAGATGGCTACACCATTTGAAGCTTTGGCTGCTGAGATATGTGAGCCAGAGAGCTCCATGTTCAGCATGCCAATTTTGTTGCTTGTAGCTCTTATTGGAGCCACCGTTGGAGGTAGTGACTAGTCTTTTATACAATCTATGCTTCTACGAACTTTACTCATTGGGGTTTTCATAACACTTTTTGTGGTGCACGAACCAGGGTTGGTTGCTCGGCAGAGGAAAGGGGAGTTACAGAGGTTGAATGAACAACTACGACAGATTAACGCAGCTCTTAGGAGACAAGCCAAAATCGAGTCTTATGCACCAAGCTTGAGTTATGCTCCAGTGGGAGCAAGAATCCCGGAGAGTGAAATCATTGTGGAACCGAAGAAACAAGAGTTGATTTCCAAGTTGAAAACAGGAAAAACTTTTCTGAGGAACCAAGAACCAGAGAAAGCGTATGCAGAGTTCAAGACAGCTTTAGAACTTGCCCAGAGTCTCAGAGACCCCATTGAAGAAAAGAAGGCTGCAAGAGGCTTAGGCGCCTCACTGCAACGCCAAGGGAAGTATAGGGAAGCCATACAGTATCACTCCATGGTTCTAGCCATCTCAAAGAGGGAAAGTGAAGATTCTGGAATCACTGAAGCATATGGAGCTATTGCAGACTGTTACACCGAGCTGGGAGATCTCGAGAAAGCTGGAAAATTCTATGATACGTACATTTCTCGGTTAGAGACAGACTGATTCTTCCTCAAGGTCTTTTGTCTGTTGTCTGTTTGTCTTCATGTAAAATCTGATCGAATGGATATCCAAATCCCTTTTATTGAATGTAATTCGCTTGTCGTACAATCCATGGGAATACATAACTAAGCATACAACTGCGGATAAAATTTATATAGATAACTTCAGTGAGAGAAGACAAACAGACACACACAAACAAACAAGTTCTAGAAAAAAAAAAAGAAAAAGAGAAAAAAGCAAAGAGATTGAAACTTAAGATTGGCGCCACGATCTGAGGTTTATTACTGATAGTACATGAGCTGCTGTGCGGCGGCTACATTCTGAAAGCCACCATCGTACATGGCTGCAGTAGCTCCAGCGGCATTTATTCCATGAGCACCTTGCCTTAGAGGGTGCTGACCCTGTGGATGCATTAACGCATTCACACTAGCCATCTTGCTTAGTGCCAATTGCCTCTCATAGGCTAAGAGATCAGCTGCAGACAGACCAGGAACTGGTGCTGGGGCAGGTGGGGGAAGTGGGTTTGAGGCTGTACCTGGTGGAGTTGGCTTGTTTCCCCATGAGCACTACAATTAACATGATAACAAATGTCAGATTACATGCCAAGTCTCAGATGAAGCAATTTTTGGGAACAGTAAGATCAAATAGAGAGGGTTTTTAGTGGTAAGCCAAACTTAAAGTACCTTAATCTGTCTGTTAAACAGGTAAGGCTGAGTGTTACCCATCTGAATAGCAAGAGCAGCCTCGGGATGAGTGTTATATCTCACAAAACCAAAGCCTTTGTCTCGTTGGACACGGACTTCTTCAATAACTCCAGCGCCAAGAGCATGGAAGTAGCGGTGTAGATCAAGCTGAGTTACCTGAAAAATAGATAGCTGTAACCATGTACCAGAAATCTACTGATGCAAAACTTCATCAAAGAACCTCAAATAAACTGTTTTTGTTGTGATAGTATTACAAGGAGCACTTGCTAGTGGATAACGTACCTCTGGAGCAAGGTTTCCCACATAAACCGTGGTAAACTGAGAATTGTTTTCAGGTGCTTCCTCATTTAATGTCTCTTTACCATCCTCTGCACAATTAAACGGCCAACCGTGACTTTGTTAACTTAAAGTTTTTCATATTACCCAGAGAAAATCAATGTAGGTTCGAATATTCAATTTTAAGGAGAAAGAGAAAAAAAAAAACAGAATCTGCACAGTAATAGAAAGACAACCTGATGACCCAGTTGTAAGTTCTACAACACTTTTTCCATCAGAACTGAGCTTATCATCACCAGAAGTAGCGCCCTTCGTGGCCCAGTTGCATCTGATCTGTCTACTACTTAACCACTTACCTAAGAAGATGTAATAGAAACAAAGGTTAATCACTAAGAATAAAGAGAAAATCTCAATTCTAGAAGTTTGGCCTCATCGAAACAGAAGTTAATTAACTTTCAGCAACTCTTGACTATTCAAAAAAACTCATAATCCACGAATTTAGTCCTTCTAGGCACAGTATTATGCAGTTGCATGCAAAATCTAAGAACTTCAGAATCGAGAAAGCAGAGTTCACAAAAGAGGACGATGTCCTGAGATCTTAGCTGCTATATGATCCTCACCATTCATCTCATTAATGGCAGTTTGAGCATCCTGCAAATGAAATTAACATTTAACATTAAAGTAAACCATGAACAATCCTTGAGCTAAAACAAATAGTCACTGCATGATTTAAAGAATGTACATTACCTGTTGATTGCGGAAGGAAACAAACCCAAAGCCTCTTGAGCGCCCAGTTTTTTGGTCCCACATAACTCTCGCATCCCTTCACGAGATTACACTCAGTCAGAGATTATGATATTCTTTTATTTTATAACCAAGTAGAATTAGTTCAAAGGAGCTGATCAAGTATCAGAACTTACGAACAACTGGAAAAGACAGAAAAGCTTTGATATAATGTCGCGTCAGTGACCTCCGGGCTGAGATCTCCAACAAAAATGTTGAAATGACCTGCAACTCATGGAAGCAATAGAACTGAGCATCCACACTCTTCTAAAAACAAACAAACAAAATGCAACTCTTCAAAAAATCAAAACTTACTTGATGTATCTTCCCTCTGACCAGTGGCATATGCCCAATTGACTTTGATAGGCTGTCCAAACCTGTGAACTCAAGTATTATAACCTAAATGAAAGGATTCGAATACTAAAAAGTGGAACGAAACTATGAAAATTGGTCCTTACAGATGCCTTCCGTTCAGAGACAGTATAGCCAGAGCAGCAGATCTTCGGTCAAAGTAGTGAACAAATCCATATGATGACTGCAAATTACAAAGATGCATGTTTCATGAGACCATTTTTAGTAAGCAGCACAGCAGCAAGTTGTGTTTCCTTAAAGTATAAAAAATGGGCAATTGTTCAATAATGCTCGACCAAAACAAGAAAGCTACTCTATATATAAGAGGGTAACTTTCACAATCTTAACACAATAAAGTAGAAATCAGGTGGAATTCAATTCTATCTACCTTATCCTTTCTGATGAGTTTACTGCTTTCAACAGGGCCAGTGCTTGTAAAAATCTCTTGAAGCAGAGGCTCTGTGACCTGTGTATGAATGTTTCCAACATACCTGCGAATATTAGAATAATTGGAGGAGTTAAAACATAAACTCAGAACTGCACCTTTCAGACAAAGTGATACTAAAAAAAAATCACTCACACGCTACGGCAAGTACTGGGATCAAAACCAGGAGGAAGGTTTCCACTTGGAACAGGCTCTAACTGCAAATGCCAAAAGTATAAAAAATGAAAAAAGATTGCAACAAAAGAAGAAAAATCATTTCTTTTTCTATCCCCATGAGAAAATGCAATTCTTGAAAAGGTAAATACCAGCTCAATTTGGTAATGACCCAACAAAACCAATACAAAAAAGAAATCATCAAAAGACAAAGGAACGAATTGCTAGCCTACAGGATCTGGAAACCCTAGCCATCCATTCAATCATCAAATGAGAAAAAAGAAACACAAAATACGAACAAGCCTTAGCTTCAATGATGAACACAGACTAAACCAGACCCGGAATAAAAGGACCCACGAAAGAGACGATAGTGAAGAAACGAAATTAAAACTTACAAAAAAAGAATCCAATTTCGGACCAGAATTAGACACATCGAAGATGTAATCAAAGGTAAAAAAACCTGAGGAGGAGCCAAAACACCAGGATGGTAAAGAGAGTGTTGCTGCATCAGAGCTTGTTGCTGCATCAAAGCTTGTTGTTGTTGTTGTTGTTGTTGCTGATGTTGCTTCAGTCTCGGATTCTGCATTTTTTTCCCCCACTGAGAAGAAAAAAGAAAGATATCTGTTTGTTTCTTCTCGACAATTTTTGATTTTTCCTCCGCTTAGGGTTCAGGTACTATCGCTCACGAGATGAAGAAAAAAAAAACAAAAAAAAAAAAGAAAGAAAATAAAAAAGAAAAAGGAAGAAAGAGAAAAAAAAATCAGAGAGGAAAGAGAAAGAAGCTGTCCGTAGAAGATGAGAGGGACCGTGCGGCACAAGTGAACTATTTATAGCACGATTTATTTTATTGCTAATTTTCAGAGAAGCAAGTGAGGTGAAACTAGAGTCACGGCACTGTGACGATCATTTTTAGTGACAGCCAATAATACTTCTTGTCCGTTTCTTGATCTTGCTGACAGCCCAGTCTCAGGCCCAAGCCCATATCTACACGACGTTGTTACTTTATCCTGCGGATATCAAGGGAGGACCACTATTTCTGACTAACTTGTTCTGTGGACCCAAGCGTGTAATATTGGATTAGTCCGGTCTTTGTGACTGGTTTGATGAATTTAATGAGTTCGTGTTCGTGGTCTAAGGACTCAAATAAAATAGTGATTGAAAAATCAAATTGTATTATTTTCAGTTTGTATGTGCGATCTCTCAAATTTTCAATTTATTATATTACGTGTATATATCATTATCGTTGTTAAGTTAACCTAATTGTTCAAACATTCAATAACCTTAAATATCCATGACTACAACTTGTATTATCATCTTTACTTAATCAGCTCGATAAAAATCAAGTATGGTCCACCAACCACATCTCATTATGAGCTTTGACAATGTACATTTTTTTTTCGACTATTCAAATTTACAAAAACATCTCCATTATAAATAATTCACCAAATTGGTACTCTCTTATCCACAGGTAATTTGATTACAAACTGTCTTAGATAATATAAATTGATGTCCTTGCCAACATATATGGTCCAACCACGTCATAACATTTAGGTAAACTATAGTATATATTAAAAAAGAAAAACTTTAATTATATAAAGGATTTCTTAGCACCGAAACAAATACATTATTTACATTATTGTATCTATGGAAATGTATATGTCATATATATTTTGAGATGATTGGATAATTCAAGAAAGTTTCCAAAATTACTAGCTTAAGTGATCCCCCCACTATAAAAATGAAAGATCATAACAAGACATGATTGGATTATCTAGATGTGTCTCTTAGAGAAAGTGGGACTTTGTTTTAGGCATAATAGCATTTATGACTAGATCTCACCCAATAATTCCACAAACCAAAACAGTTTAATTTTTACCGGTTACCGGGCATTTTACGCCGCCGGCGAGTAATTCGGAAAAACAAAGTTTAAAATTTATCGGCAACGTACACACAAAGAGGAGTTGAAAAGTCCAAGAGACTTATTATTTTTCCGATTTCCCACCTCTCGCAGAAACTTCCAAAAAATAAAACTAAAAACAATACAAACAGACAGCTTTGCCTTGCTAAGACTTCCTTCCTTCTTCTGATAAGAAAAAATAAAATAAAAATCGAAGTGGTTTCTTACCAAAAATCGATCTCCTTCACGGATTTTCATCTGAGAAGAAGGACGACCTAATTTGAATCGGTGGAGGTGAAGAATCATTCACTGGTTTTCAACTGTTTTGCTGTTTTTTTTTTTTTTTCCGTATATGAACTATTGTTGTCTGATTGATTTTAGATGGAACCGCCGGAGACTAGTTTAGATTCCGATGGTTCGAAGTTAGAGACGGCGGAGAGGATTATACTCCGGTGGGACTCAGCGGCGACTGATGGAGCAAGAGGGAAGATGATTTTCCAAAGCGATCGTGATGAGGTGGATCGGTTTCTCCGAGCCGTTGATGAAATCCAACGGTCCTTATCTTCTGTCTCCTTCTCTTCTTCTTCTTCCTCCGCCGCCACCACAGTCGATGAACACGAGGTCAAAGCCAACTCAGCTATCCAAATCGCCATGGCTAGACTCGAAGACGAGTTCCGTAACATTCTTCTCTCTCACACAACTACTTTCGAGCCTGATTCACTTTTTCTTGAGGAATCATCATCAGTCTCTCCGTCTTTATGCGTCGAGCTTGGAGAAGATACCACCACCGTAACTACCGAAGAAGAAGAATTAAACTCGCCAGGTGGTTCCGGTTCAAGCCGGTTAACTCGTAGAAGAAGCAGTTACAGATCCACTAGCAGTATACGAGAAATGGATCTGATCTCGCCGGAAGCAGTTTCTGATCTAAGATCGATTGTTCAACGAATGGTCGCCGCCGGTTACTCTCGTGAATGTATCCAAGTCTATGGAACTGTTCGCAAATCAGCCATGGAAACAATATTTAAGCAGCTTGGGATTGTGAAGATAAGCATTGGAGATGTACAAAAGCTTTGAGTGGGAAGTTGTTGAAGGAAAGATCAGGAAATGGATTCGTGCAGCTAAGGTTTGCATTAGAGTTGTTTTCTCTAGTGAGAAGAGACTATGTGAGCAGCTATTTGATGGTATTTGCACGGCCATGGATGAGACTTGTTTCATGGAGACAGTGAAGGCCTCTGCTCTGCGACTTTTCACTTTCCCTGAAGCTATAAGTATCAGTAGAAGATCACCTGAGAAGCTTTTCAAGATTCTTGATTTACACGATGCTTTGACGGATATGTTACCGGATATTGAAGCAATTTTTGACTCGGATTCTTCAGATGCTATTAGGGCTCAGGCTGTTGAGATTCAATCGAGACTAGCGGAAGCATCGAGAGGTATACTTTCGGAGTTTGAGAATGCTGTTCTTCGTGAACCTTCGATAGTTCCTGTCCCTGGAGGAACGATTCATCCATTGACAAGGTATGTGATGAACTACATTGTGATGATCTCTGATTATAAGCAAACGCTGGATGATCTCATCATGTCGAATCCCTCTACTGGGTCTGATCCAAACACACCGGATATGGATTTCACGGAGCTAGAGAGTAAATCTCCGTTGGATTTGCATTTGATATGGTTGATTGTGGTCTTGCATTTCAACTTAGAAGAGAAATCCAAGCACTACAGAGACACATCTCTATCTCACATATTCATAATGAACAACATCCATTACATTGTTCAGAAAGTGAAGAGGTCACCAGAGCTACGAGAAATGATTGGAGACCATTATTTAAGGAAACTCACTGGGATATTTAGACATGCTGCCACAAACTACCAGAGAGCTACATGGGTCAGAGTACTGAATAGCCTGAGAGATGAAGGATTACATGTGAGTGGGAGTTTCTCCTCAGGTGTATCAAGAAGTGCACTAAGAGAAAGGTTTAAGGCATTCAATACAATGTTCGAAGAGGTTCACAGGACTCAGTCCACATGGTCGGTTCCAGATGCTCAGCTTAGAGAAGAACTCCGAATATCGCTATCCGAGCATCTAATCCCTGCTTATAGATCGTTTCTTGGAAGGTTCAGGGGTCATATAGAGAGCGGAAGACACCCTGAGAACTATTTGAAATATTCGGTTGAAGATATCGAGACAATCGTTCTAGATCTCTTCGAAGGATATACCACACCACCACACTTGAGGAGGCGATAAAAGAAGATCGAAAAACCGAGAGTTCGTCTTCTTTCTTTCGTTTTTCAGCCACATTAGGATGTCATAGAAATAGAGCCATTCTTTGAATTTTTATTCACGGGTTCCTGCCCGGTGGAATAATCTCCAGGTAAACATATATTTGTGTGTTGTTGTTTGTGCCATATGTCTTCTTTTAGTCCTGATTGATCACACAACCAATAAGTACCATGTAAATTTTGCAATGTGCCACGTCTTCTACTCTTTTGCTCCATTTTTGTTTCTGCTTGTGCCGTTTGCTTAAATGTGTCAGCCAACGCCACGTTTTCTTCAAAAGCTCAAAACCGAAAGTCTTAAGTCTTGATTAAGGTAAGAAATCATCCAATCTATACCCAATTCCAAGATAGGGAAAGAAATTGCTAAATATTTTTCTCTTAAAAAGGTAAATATATCCGAAGAAGTACACAGATTATTTTGTCATGTTCTTCCAAAATGAAACATAAGACTTGCGTCGATCCCCTAAGTCAACACACCAAAAAGGCTCATCATAAAACTTGCGAGCCAAAGCAGAGTATCAGGCCAATAATGAATGGGGATACAATCTGGTTTAATCAAAGTCGAGAAACTCCATTCTCTTCCTCATTGTTCCTCTCAGCTCACTCGCTTCTCTCTCCACCTTTTGGGCCTAAACCAGCACACAGATTCCCCAAAATCAAACCATCAGCACACACACAACATCACAAATGAATCCAATTTTGCTACTCGGTTTGTTATTGATGTGTGAAAGTTAGAAAATGTGATGCTATGCCTTACCCTTTTAATCTCTGCCTCTGAGACGCGAATCATATTTGGCGGAAGCTCTTCTCTCTCCGTGTCCTAACACATGGTTTAAGGTCAAACTCAGTGAACTGGAAAACACGAAGTGACATAACAAAAAAAAAAAAGACAAACAAGGAGAAGTCTTACCAGCTCACCAATCAAAACAACATTCTCTCCACGGATTACATAGAGGCCTAAAGGAATGTCACAGTATTGTTCACCAACAATTACCCTCTCACACGCACCTTCTAGAACCGCATTGGCTGTGTATTATTTACAACGAACAAAGCATGGTCTAAATCTCTCACTCATCAACAATATCATACATGTAGGAGCATGAAAAGAGAGAGTACCGAATTGATCAAAGGAACGGAGTGTTCCCATTAGCTTTCTACCATCTCTAAGGAGCACAAGTAGTTTTCCTGCATCATCAAGAGCAGAGGCAACATACATAAGTAACTGATGCACATTGATTCATATCTAAAATCAAACGTTACACCAAATGAGATTGAGGATAAACTCATATCCCAAAAACATCAGCAAAAGAAAATTATGAAACTTTAAACTCAAAGAACCAACAGGATAAAGTTTATACTTCGTAAGTTGAATAAAGAATGAGCCAGCAACCTCAATCACATTATATCTCACGCATGCTAAGAGCTTAACAACAGTAATTGATGAACAGTCAGATTTGACCCAGTAAAAAAAATAAAGCTTTGATTCACTTTCTTAATCAAAGAGTGTCTCTTTGCGATAAATTCAACACCAAAATTGACAAGCTTTGGAAAAGGCCACAAAATTGTATGCAAAATTGAGCTCACAAATGTGTTCAGTCAGAGCCATCATGGCCAATTCTTATAACTACATACATACATAAGACACTTCAACAAATATGTGAATTAGAGAGAAAGAGAGACGGAATTACTATCGAGATAACTAGCGAGTGAGGTTGAAAGATAAATATCTTCAGGACCAGCCCAAGACATCGCCACTGACTCTATCCGCTTGAAATTTGAAGAAAAGTTTCGGTCTTTCTATAAAACACAAACCGATAATAATAATGTTCCTCAGATTTCAGTTGAAGAGATAAGATTTGGCTATCGAACGCAGAAGAATCGAAATTTAACACAAAGAAAAAAAAAAAGTGAAGGCGGAAAGAGGAATCTAAATTAGGGTTTTGACCAAAGGGTTTAAATTGAGAAAGGGCTAAAAAAAAGATTGAGACTTTCGACACCAGATCGAAAACGGACTCGGGTTCTTCAAAAAAAATATAGAACCCAGATCCGATCGAATTTGGCTGAGAAAATCGTTGATGGAAAATTCGAAGAAATAACTTGAGCAAATCGTCCACTATTTATTCTTCTTTTAGGGCAAAAATGTCCGCGATTTCTTAACTCGATAGATAAGGCGTTCTACTTTAATTAATACTTCAAGCACTTTTCCAATTTAATATTAAACTTTTATTAAGAAAATTAACAAATTATTGTGATCGAATTTTTCTAAAATAAATTTTATAAAATTTTGGTTATTCAAAACCATCTGTCTAGAATATGTTTTAAAAAAATGTTTTATTAGATGTTTTATTTTAGGGTAATATTAGGGAATAACCAAATAAAACACTCAAATTAAGAAAATAGCAGAGAGAAAGTTTTTTTGTTGCTAAATAGCCATGTATCCACGTTGTAGATGATGTGAAATACCAAAATTATCCTTTATTTGTTGCGAGATCAACGATATACGAGACAGTTTCGTAAAGTTTTTTTAAATAACATGTAACATTTAAATTTTGCATGTTATATTTAACTAAAAGACATGATATTTCAAAAAACATAGTGAATTTTTAAGAGAAAACATTGTTACGTAGCGTTTTTTTAGAAAAAACATTGTTATGGAAAATTAAATCTGAATATAATCTTTTTAAAAAAGAAATCATATGTAATCTTAATAAAAATCGTATATTACTAAAAAATAATCATCTTTTTTAAAAAAAATCACATGTGATCTTAATAAAACACGTGTATTATTACAAAATAACATGATAAAGAGAGATATTACACTGAATAGAATGTTTTTTCCGAAAAATATCATGTGTTCTGTATAAATAACGTGTCATACGAGAAAAATACAGAGATATTATAGAATGTTTTTTCCAAAAAATACTATGTGTTTTTATAAATAACGTGTAATACGAGAAAAATACATGATAAAAAGATATATATTATGCTATCACATGTAATTCGAAAAAAAGCATGTTACAAAGGACATTTACGTAATTACACATACATTCCGACATGTTACAGGAAAAGTTACTGTAGCTCATGGTTAGTTTGTATATTCTTTTTGAATCCATGGTTACTTTGTATATATTCTTTTTTTTTATTAGTTGTTTTATTTTATTTATTTTTTCAAAATTTATGCATAATTTATCTTTGATTGACTTCTGACCAATGATATTTAAATAATGCTTTTATGTAAAATAATCAAATATTTATGGTTTTTTAACCTCTGAACTTTTATTCAAACAATTTTATAAACAAGAAGTGGAAAGAATAAGAAGGAAAAAAAAAGGAATGGAAGAATATAGAATTAGTCTTGACATAAATTTAAATCAATGTGATTGGTAACATTTACCGCAAAAACAACCTTATTGATGAAAATCTATCTAATCTGATTTTGAAGACTAAAATAGAATATGAATGTCCTTTTGCTTGAGAATTGCCATCAAATTAACAATAACATTTTTTGAAATAAGATTGAGTAAAAAATACAAAAAAAAAACCTACTTAATTCTAATTCGTTAAATTTAAATATTTTGCTGCAATCTAAATGAATATATATGTGGTTGTGAGCCTGTGACATTTTTATTCGTAAATACAATTTCAATTTTATGTAAAAACTTCTTATTGTTAATTCAACTAGTGACGTCGGGCTCTGAGAAGCCAATTAATCCAATAATATACTGCCACGTAACCATCAGATTCGGCGGCGCGAAACTACGCGGCGTTTGCTTAGCACAAAAACGTAGCGCAGTTTATTTAAAGGAAAACAAAATCTGTTTGCACTTTGCGTTGCGTTTGTAGCTAAAAATTCATCAACATCGGAGATAAATCCCCCCTTCGCCGGAGGTATCGTACATAAGCAACCTTAACCTTCCTTCTCCACTGTAAAAACCCTCAAATCAGGGTCACGATTTCGTCTTTTTTTTCCAGGTTCGTTTCTCAATAATTTGTGTTCTAACGATGCGATTTTTGTGGGGGATTTAGGGTTTTGTTTCTTAAGTTCACCGATCCTGTTCAATTTTAAGCTAAATCACATTCAGATATATGATTTGCATCGGTTGAAAACGTCGATAGTTATCAGGAGTAGGGTTTGTTGTGGTATTCGAGAAATTTCAGGAAACTGAGAGTTTTCTATTAATGGCTAGTTTTTTTTTTTTCTTTTATTCCGAAATTTTTGTTCTCTGGGGGTAATTGGTGAAAATCATGTTCTTTGTACGAATTTGTATCCAATTTGCCAGCTTTACATGTTTTTGGAGATTTCTGGAAAAAGTCTGAGATACTTAACGCATCTGGAGATTGAAATTGTGGCATCTAATGTATAGAGATCAATTTTGTTTTATTTTTCTTCTTAGATTGAGTTTCGTCTTTAGGTTTTTCAACATCTATACGCTATTGAGGAACAGAGTGATTTTTTTTTTTTTTTTTTTTTTTATTGAATTGTTTCGTTGATGTTTATAGGGATAGATTGATCATGGCAACTGCAACTATGGCAACAGCAGCTGGAGCAGCTGCTCTTCTGTATTACACGTTGAATCGGAAATTAATAGCCGGTCCATCGGATGTTGACGATGAGAATTCTGACACTTCTGCTTCTCGGGCTTCTTTGAGGATTGACCGTGTTTCTCATAGACTTATTCAAGCTCCGGCAACTTGGTTGGAGACTATTTCTACTCTTTCTGAGACTCTTCGTTTTACTTACTCCGAGACTCTAGGGAAGTGGCCGATTGGAGATCTTGCTTTTGGGATCAATTTTCTCATCAAGAGGCAGGTAAAACATCTCTTCATCTTCATAAACATCTCTTAAGTTCTGGATTTATTTAATCATCTTGCGGTCAAAGTTGTGCATTTTGTAATTGTGTACCTAAAACCGCAGGGACTTCTACATGTTGATCGTGTCTTTGGTGGTAAAGATAGTATAGAGCTTAAAGGATCTGAAGTAGCCACTGAACTCAGATATCTTTTGCACTTGTTGACATTGTGTTGGCATTTTTCCAAGAAGCCGTTTCCATTATTCTTAGAAGAGACCGGCTTTACAAAGGAAAATGTCCTTATTCACGAACCCAAAGCTGGGGTAAACTTTAACAACTCTCAGGCTCTTAGGCACCTTGTCGACATAGAAATTTGAGATTTAGTTGTGACTTTTGCATCATGTAGATATTGAAGCCAGCTTTTACGGTTCTTGTCGATCACAAAACAAAATGTTTTCTATTGTTGATCCGTGGAACACATAGCATCAAGGACACCTTGACAGCTGCAACCGGAGCAATCGTACCGTTCCATCATACTGTTGTAAATGAGAGAGGGGTCAGCAATTTGGTCTTAGGATATGCACATTGTGGTATGGTTGCTGCTGCCCGGTGTATAGCAAAACTTGCCACCCCTTGTCTTCTCAAGGGTCTTGAGCAATATCCAGATTACAAAATCAAGGTACTTTAAGTAGCTGGTCTCTATTCTAGATTTCAACTTTTCGTAGAACCTGTTGTGTAAGAAGCCAAAGACTATCTCCATACATTTTATTTTTCCTGCATTTCTGTTGGCAGATCGTAGGGCACTCTTTGGGCGGTGGAACGGCTGCACTTTTGACATATATTTTGCGGGAGCAGAAAATGCTCTCTACAGCTACCTGTGTTACATTTGCTCCAGGTTTTTTATCCAATATAGTTTTCAATTACATTTGATCATACCTTCTTAAGATATAAGACTGAACTTTGTTCCTATATTTGTCAGCTGCTTGTATGACTTGGGAATTAGCTGACTCTGGGAATGACTTCATCGTATCTGTCATAAACGGAGCTGATCTGGTGCCTACATTTTCTGCTGCAGCAGTAGATGACTTACGCGCTGAGGTTAACTTCCTAGGCTCGCAATTTCATGCTTCATTTGTATACTTTGGAAAACGTTTGTTGTAATTTCTTGAATTAACCATCTGTTCTTCCTTTTCCACCTCTTCAGGTAACAGCATCTGCTTGGCTAAATGATCTGAGAAATCAAATCGAACGCACTCGAATCCTCAGCACTGTTTATCGCTCAGCGACGGCTTTAGGATCTCGACTTCCATCTATGGCCACTGCCAAAGCAAAAGTTGCTGGCGCTGGTGCAATGTTACGCCCAGTTTCTAGTGGCACACAGGTAATAAACTACACTGAATATGCTTCTAAACTTAAATAGAACTTAAGAGTCAAAAAGTCTGTGAATAAAACAAACTCTTGCAGGTTGTGATGAGAAGAGCTCAAAGCATGCTGACCCGTCCTGCACTAAGCATATCTTCTTGGTCATGTATGGGACCCAGGCGCAGAGCCTCTGCTACTCAGTCAAACTCGGAACATCAGTTAGATTCTTCTGAAGCAATGTCCCAAGATATACCCGAAACTTCAGGTCCTCTTCTTGTTACAGATGAAGAAATCACCGGGAAATGGAAATCAGAAGATGAAACATCACCTCGTCTCGGAACCACTGATCTTGACGAGTGTGAGGATCCAGCGGAAATGGACACACGCGAAGAGCGAATGACTGAAGCTGAGCTATGGCAGCAACTAGAGCATGACCTTTACCACGACACGTCAGAGCAACCTGAAGAAACCGACGTAGCAAAAGAAATAAAAGAAGAAGAAGAAGCCGTCATTGCAGAGGCCGGTGTGGCCCCGCCGGAGAGCCAGACGGCTGAGATGAAAGAATACCGCAGATTCCTCCCGGCGGGCAAAATTATGCATATTGTCACGGTTCGACCCGAGGCCGTAGAGGCTAACGAAGAAGAAGAGGAAGACGGGTCTACCCTCGAGAGGCCTGAGACAGTAGAGACGGTGGAGGAGGGTAGAGTAGGAATATTTCTGACGCCGAGGTCATTGTATAGTAAGGTGAGGTTATCGCAGAGGATGATAAGCGATCATTTCATGCCTGTTTACAGGCGACAGATCGAACGGCTAATACAAGAGCTAACAGTTGAACATGATCCTTAAAGCTTGTCTTTCTTCCTTTTTTGGCGGTAAATGTGTATTTGCAGTTGTAAATACTACTTATTGACTATTATCTTTATGAGGTTTTTTTTTTTTGTTTATCCAATATTCGAAAATGTACAGAAATACTTGGCTATTTTCGTTATTTTAGTGAGTTAGAAGATTGTCTTTTTCAATGGGGGAATCGACAAGAAATATTCTCAAAATGAATTGAAATATTAAAATGTCTCTTTCTAACCTAACCACGACTACGTAGAGTACCTTATAGGCGATACCATTTGTCTCATTTCTGTTAATCATTGTCCTTTTTAATACTCAAATAATAAGGTCAAAAGTCTAAATTTTGTAAAATATGCCCAGAATATTTTTATCATCAACAACTAAAGAATCATCGGTTGTACAAAAATGAAAAGAATGCCACGTCTGTCGTTGATATGATTCCGTGTCAAAAATGAACCTGATCACCATTGTTTTGACAAGCGCTGCTGATTCCTCACCATTGTTTCGTGCTACGATCACACCAATTCTCTTTTGCCAACCTTCAATTCCCAGGAAACTATAATTTCCCGTCGCTAATTAATCTTGGTCACCACCTGATTCTCAATTGCGTTTCGCCTGATCGAAACTGAGGGTTTTTCAACATTTTCAAAATCGTATACTGTTTGTTTCAAAACCCTAGGCCCCTTTCTGGTTAGGTTAGGTTTGGGGTTTATGATCATCGTTAGTTGGTTGTTTGTTCAAATAAGGTTTGAAAAATGAGCGCGGTGAGTTTTCTATATAGCTCGAAAAACCCCAAATTTCGAGGGGCTTTCAATGGGATTTGTGCTCTGGTTCTGTTTTGCTTCTTCTTTGATCGGAGCGATATTCTCAGGAACCCTTTGTTTAGGAACTCATCTCTCGTCAATGGTGGTAGTGGCTCAACCTCCCGAGGTAAATTCAATAATGGTTTCACGTTAATTCGTAGAAATGTGAGGCAAATTGAAACGAATGATTCTGGCAATAGCAGCTTGAGTAGCACTAGTACTGTTTTATTCTCAGGGTTACACAAACACATTGGTTATGCTGATCAATGCGACTTCTTAAAAGCAAACCCAATTTGTTCCCCTGATGGATTCTTTGATTACCTCAACTTCTTCTACTGCTCCTGCAGAGATTTCAGTATCTTGGGTTACATGATGTTAGGTGTTTGGCTTGTTGCATTGTTTTATCTCTTGGGTAATACTGCTGCTGATTACTTTTGTTGTTCATTGGAGAAGCTTTCAAAGCTTTTGAGGCTACCTCCAACTGTTGCTGGTGTTACTTTACTTCCTCTTGGGAATGGAGCACCAGATGTGTTTGCTAGTATAGCCGCTTTTGTTGGAACAGATAAAGGAGAAGTTGGTCTTAACAGCGTCTTGGGTGGTGCTGTGTTTGTTACTTCTGTTGTTGTTGGCATTGTTTCGCTTTGTGTTGCGGATAAGGATGTCAAGATCGATAAGAAATGCTTCATCAGAGACTTGAGTTTCTTCCTTTTCACGCTTGTGTCTTTGCTGGTGATTTTGATGGTTGGTAAAGTGACAGTCCGGATTGCCATCGCCTTTGTCTCGATATATGTGATTTATGCTTTCCTTGTGGCAGCGAATGTCATTCTGATAAAACATGCTAAGAGGTTTAAACTAGAGGCTCTTACTCCTTTGCTACCTATGCAAGGAAGCATGTTTTCCCCGAGTGTTGGAGAGGATATGCCAATGAATACCCCCTTGATAGAAACTGACCCTGAGGATGGTCCACCTCGGCTACAGAGTCTTCCTCAGTGGATGTGGGCGTCAAATGTGGCCATCTATTCCAACCATTTCGCGAAAGTTAGTGTACATGATGAAGACAGGCCACCTTGGGGATGGATTGATGACAGTGCAGAAGTTGAGAGCTCCTCATGTACTAAATTCACTTCCTTGTTGGAAATTCCGCTGACGATTCCAAGGAGGTTAACAATTCCGTCGGTCGAGGAAGATACATGGTCAAAGACATATGCTGTGGCCAGCGTTACATTAGCTCCTGTCCTTTTGGCGTCTCTCTGGAGTAGCCAAGACGATGTGAGTCCCCAAGCTTGTGGTGTCGCATACTTTATTGGTGTTGCTATAGGCTCTACTCTGGGCTTTCTTGCTTACAAAAACACAGAACCCGATCACCCACCTCGAAGATTCTTGATCCCTTGGGTCCTTGGTGGGTTTATCATGAGCATCGTATGGTTCTACATGATTGCAAACGAACTTGTAGCTCTTCTGGTGACATTTGGTGAGATTTACGGAATTAACCCGTCGATACTTGCGCTAACAGTACTTGCTTGGGGAAACTCAATGGGTGACTTAGTGTCGAATATCGCATTGACGATGAACGGTGGTGATGGTGTACAAATCGCTCTATCGGGATGCTACGCAGGTCCAATGTTCAACACACTCGTCGGGCTCGGTATGTCAATGCTTTTTGGCGCATGGTCCAAGAGTCCTGACACATACATGCTACCAGAAGACAAAAGCCTGTTCTACACACTTGGGTTTCTAGTACTCGGTTTGGTTTGGGCTATGGTGATACTCCCGCGCAACGACATGCGACCTAACAGAACCTTAGGTATGGGACTCATTGCAATATATCTGATATTCGTCACTTTCAGGCTCAGTTGCGCCATGGGATTCATACCATGGGCTGCTTAAAGAGCTATATATAATCTTGTTTAGTCTCTAACCAACAAACTAATCAGAGGCTTATTGTATACCAAAGAAGTGGTCATGACATGAGAGTTCATAGTTTTGAATCTTATTAGTGTGTTTGTTTGTTATTGGTTTGTCCTTTTGTCATACCTGCCCATTTTTATAACCGCAAAAATTCTTATTATCCTCGTGTCAACATTAAACCAGTCATGTGTCCCACGTCTCCTCCTTGCTATTATTCACTGTTATCTTTTGGAAGAATCATTTGGGACCAATTATTGATAAATTGCTGACGTGGCATATAGACGAAATACAAGATTCAGTAGAAGCTCAACGAGATAATAAATACGTCACCAAAAGTTATCACCCACAACGAATCTTCTTCTTCTTCTTCCATCGCCATTGCCATGGCTAAGCTCTCTATCTCCTCCGTCTTCTTCGTCTTCTCTCTCTTCCTCTGTTTCTTATCCTCTTCTTATTCTTCGTCGGATGGCCTAGAATCCTACATCGTCCATGTGCAGAGTTCTCATAAGCCTTCCCTCTTCTCCTCCCACAACCACTGGCACGTCTCTCTCCTTCGCTCTCTCCCTTCTTCTCCCCAACCAGCAACGCTCCTCTACTCTTACTCACGCGCCGTTCATGGCTTCTCCGCTCGCCTCTCCCCTATCCAAACCGCCGCACTCCGCCGTCATCCTTCCGTCATTTCCGTTATACCAGATCAAGCGCGTGAGATCCACACCACTCACACACCTGACTTCCTCGGTTTCTCCCAAAACTCTGGTCTCTGGGGCAACTCAGATTACGGCGAAGACGTGATCGTCGGCGTTCTAGATACTGGAATCTGGCCGGAGCATCCAAGTTTCTCGGATTCAGGTCTCGGTCCCGTTCCATCTACATGGAAAGGCGAGTGCGAGATCGGACCTGATTTTCCCGCCTCATCTTGCAATCGGAAGCTAATCGGAGCTCGAGCGTATTACAAGGGATATTTAACGCAACGGAATGGAACAAAAAAGCATGCAGCGAAGGAATCGAGATCGCCGCGCGATACAGAAGGTCATGGGACGCATACGGCATCTACGGCGGCTGGATCGGTGGTTGCAAACGCGAGTTTGTTCCAGTACGCGCCCGGAACGGCTCGTGGGATGGCGTCTAAGGCGAGAATCGCCGCTTACAAAATCTGTTGGAGCAGCGGATGCTACGATTCCGATATCCTCGCCGCCATGGATCAAGCGGTTGCGGACGGTGTTCACGTTATCTCTCTCTCCGTCGGAGCCAGCGGTTACGCCCCGGAGTATCACACGGATTCTATCGCGATCGGAGCATTTGGAGCGACGCGGCACGGCATCGTCGTTTCTTGCTCCGCTGGGAATTCTGGTCCAGGTCCCGAAACCGCGACGAACATCGCTCCATGGATCTTAACCGTTGGTGCATCCACCGTCGATAGAGAATTCTCCGCAAACGCAATCACTGGAGACGGGAAAGTCTTCACGGGAACATCACTGTACGCAGGCGAATCTCTACCGGATTCTCAACTTTCTCTGGTATATTCCGGCGATTGCGGAAGCAGATTGTGTTACCCTGGGAAATTGAATTCATCATTAGTGGAAGGCAAAATCGTGCTCTGTGACAGAGGAGGCAATGCAAGAGTTGAGAAAGGAAGTGCCGTCAAGATAGCCGGTGGTGCAGGTATGATTCTGGCGAACACAGCTGAAAGCGGTGAAGAACTCACCGCTGATTCGCATCTCGTCCCGGCGACAATGGTTGGAGCTAAAGCTGGAGATCAAATCCGCGACTACATCAAAACATCAGACTCTCCCACCGCAAAAATCAGTTTCCTAGGCACTTTGATCGGACCATCTCCTCCTTCTCCCAGAGTCGCCGCTTTCTCCAGCCGTGGACCAAATCACTTGACACCGGTTATCCTTAAACCGGACGTGATTGCTCCCGGAGTCAACATTTTAGCCGGTTGGACCGGGATGGTTGGTCCCACCGATTTAGATATCGATCCAAGACGGGTCCAATTCAACATCATCTCCGGTACATCGATGTCGTGCCCACACGTTAGTGGACTCGCCGCTCTCCTCCGTAAAGCTCATCCCGATTGGTCACCTGCAGCAATCAAATCCGCCCTCGTAACCACCGCCTACGACGTCGAAAACTCCGGCGAACCAATCGAGGATCTCGCCACCGGTAAATCATCAAACTCGTTCATCCACGGAGCTGGACACGTCGATCCAAACAAAGCTTTAAATCCTGGTTTGGTTTACGACATCGAGGTTAAAGAGTACGTAGCTTTCCTCTGCGCCGTGGGATATGAGTTTCCGGGGATTCTAGTCTTCCTTCAAGATCCAACTCTTTTCAATGCCTGCGAAACGAGCAAGCTAAGAACCGCCGGAGATCTCAATTACCCATCTTTCTCAGTGGTTTTCGGATCGACCGGAGAGGTTGTGAAATACAAAAGGGCTGTCAAAAACGTGGGAAGCAATGTCGACGCTGTGTACGAAGTCGGAGTTAAATCTCCGGCGAATGTTGAGATTGATGTGTCTCCGAGCAAGCTCGCCTTTAGCAAGGAGAAGAGCGAGTTGGAGTATGAAGTGACGTTTAAGAGCGTGGTGCTCGGCGGAGGAGTCGGATCCGTGCCGGGTCATGAATTCGGGTCGATCGAATGGGCAGACGGCGAACACGTGGTTAAGAGTCCCGTTGCCGTCCAATGGGGTCAGGGATCAGTTCAGTCCTTCTGAAGTTCTGATTGATGATACAACTTGGGCTCTGGTTTTATGTTTTCTTTAAAACGAAAAAGTCATGCCGGGTTTGTTTAATGGGCCATGTTGTTAATGGGCCGATCTGTATACTCATTTAAAGAGCCCTTACTCTTGGGTTATACCACTATGCATGGGGTGAATGAGCAGAAATTTCGATTGGCATTTGTAAACTTTTAGATTCTTGTTTGATTTCATGTATCCACCTGGCAATTAAATGTTTTGTAATAAGCAAAGGATTCCGAAAGAAAGAAAAAAAAAAAGAAATTTCGTTTTCTTTAAACTTTGTTATAAATAATCAAGATTACTAAGAGCAGGTCCATTGGGAGGACCTTGTGAGTTTCTTAGAAGAATCTTAAAGAAAAAACTTAAAAAAGTCAAAAAATAATTCAAAATTGTGGTATTAAGCAAGGTTTGCACCTTGCATTAGGTGTTTTTTAGTTTTTAAGGTTCGTGTACGTGTCATTCTCTTATTGGAAGAGTATATATAAAAAAAAAAAAAAAAACTTTACTATCCTGTGCTTTTACCTTCAAAATCGATTTGCCTTCTCTCCTCCTTGTTTTCTCCGAACCTCTACGGATTCAGATTCAAGCTTCAAATCCAGGAAACACCAATGTCTTATCTTCCTCAAGCTATGTTCCTCATTTAAACATCTTCTACAGATCCATGGTAAAATCCATGTCTCCTCACTCCAAAATGACAGCTTTATCATCATCGAGCTTGTACGGGTTTCATCACTATCCCTCGTCAAAGACCTTACCTTTGCGCGAACCCTTCTGCTTCACTCTTCAGATTCGACTCCTTCTACTTGGAATATGCTCAATAGAGGCTATTCTTCGAGTGATACTCCAGTAGAATCGATTTGGTTTTATTCTGAGATGGAGAGACGAGGAATCAATCCTAATAAGCTTACTTTTCCTTTTCTTCTCAAGGCTTGTGCTTCGTTTTTAGGTCTCACTGCGGGTAGACAGATTCAAGTTGAGGTTTTGAAACATGGGTTTGATTCTGATGTGTATGTTGGGAATAATTTGATTCATCTATATGGTTCTTGTAAGAAAACTTATGATGCCAGGAAGATGTTCGACGAAATGACTGACAGAAATTTTGTTTCTTGGAACTCGATTATGACTGCTCTTGTTGAGAATGGTAAGTTCAATTTGGTGTTTGAGTGTTTTTGTGAGATTATTGGTAGGAGGTTTTGTCCGGATGAGACGACAATGGTTGTTTTGCTCTCTGCGTGTTGTGGTAACTTGAGCTTGGGGAAATTCCATTCCCAAAGTAGGAGAGTAGGATGGAAAAGGAAAGTAGGCCGAAGAGAGGGCAAGGAAAGCAAGCGATGTTGGTGCATTCACAGGTGGTGGTAAGAGAGTTAGAGTTAAACTGTAGACTAGGTACTGCACTTGTAGACATGTATGCAAAATCTGGTGGATTAGAGTATGCTAGGTTAGTTTTCGAAAGAATGGTTGACAAAAATGTTTGGACTTGGAATGCCATGATTGTAGGTTTAGCACAATATGGATTTGTAGAAGAAGCCCTTCAACTATTCGCGAAGATGATGAAAGAATCAACGGTGAGACCAAAATACGTGACATTTCTCGGTGTTTTATGCGCTTGTAGCCACACGGCATTGGTGGATGACGGGTACAAATACTTCCACGAGATGGAGAAAGCACACAAGATCAAACCAATGATTATTCACTACAGAGCAATGGTAGATATCTTGGGACGTGCATGTCGACTAAACGAGGCGTATGACTTCATATAGAAAATGCCTTTTGAGCCTGATGCGGTTGTTTGGAGGACTCTACTCTCCGCTTGTAGTATCTATCACAATATTCGGACCACAATTAGTATTCAAAGCTATTATTGTCTCAATTTTTAGAAAATATTCTCTATATATACAACCATGTATGGCTCTTCTTCTTTATCCAATTGTCTTCATTCTTCTTTGTTCTTCAACTCAAAAACCCCAAAAACACTCTTCTTTAAGAAACCCACTTAAGGACTCCACCATTGGACAATAAAAAATATAAGGATTTAACAAAAACTCTAAACTCTCATTTATTCAAAATTTAGTATTAAAAATTATAAGGAGCCCTTATTTAGGACTCCCCAATGGGGGTGCTCTAATAACTTTAATTTAATTCTGTAAAAAAATTGTGTATATTAGAGCAAAAAAGTACTATAGCATTAGTCAACATCAAAGCAGAAATAAATAAATGAATAAACACAAGCCGTCCATTAATTAACGCACACACAAAACTATTCAGAAGTCAAGAAACATATCATTTTCCGGTGAATGGTTTTCACTACAACTTATAAAAATCGAACTAAAGTGGACTTTCTATGTAATATAGACAAAATGGGTCCCTTGAGCTACGTAACTTTTGTGTCGTCTTCTACAGCGAGACATACAATGGCTTACTCTTGTCTAAGCGTAATCTTAGCTTATCTACTTACTGGCCCTTCTTCAATATTCACTAACGCTTCACGAAATGATTACCAGTAATGCAAAGTCTTAATTATACTATTCGATACATTATTATGCATGTTTTATCTATCAAACTTGACTCGCATCATTTGCTATCATATGATTGAACAGATTGCTAAAAGATAATAAGTATCAGCAGTCTCTTTAGTAGTTTACTATTTTTACATAATAGTTCAAAATCAAAATATGTGGCACTAGTGTAATGTCGTGATATATAGGGCATTCCCCCTAAATAAATTTTTAAAACTGTATATTTTGCGTATAACAACAAAAACTACAAATGGTTATGATTAGGACATATGATACATTACTTTACGGAAATTACGTAATATGTCATATTTAGTCATAAAGTCACCACAAAACAAATTTCACGGCTCTTATTAGTATCTCTCTATATAAGTATATAATAAGTTTCTCAATCTAACTCCATAAACCATCTTTCACTTTCTTCCTTATATAAAATTCTCTCGCGAGATTTCTATGGATCCCCATTTGGTCATCACTGCCACCTCCAGCGCATTCCGGTGGCCGTCAAGTCACCGGAAGATCTATCTCCGTCGGCGTAAGCCACAAGTTGTGCGTCTCGGCGGGAAAAACAGTACGCCACGTGGCAGGTTCTCGCTTAAGAAGGTGGTAACGAGGATGAGACTCAAGTGGCTGAGACTGTACTACGTGAGGCTCGTGAAGAAAATCAAAGCGTATTATCGTACTATAGTGAAGGAGTTCGAGGACGCCGGAGCCGCCACCATCCAGCAGCGCATGACGGTGGAAACGGCTGCTTTTGCCGCTCCTGGCTTAGGCTTATCTTTCTGTCCCATGTCCGGCTACGTCGACCAGCCTCGTTTTTTTCTTGTATAGCTAAATTATTTAACTCGAGTATCAAATTAATTACCTTCATAATTTTGGAGGTCTTTTAAATTTCCTGTTTAAAAGTATACGTAAAAAAAACTATTTGCGTATAACAATTCTGTCACAAAAAATGTCAAAAACTTCTTTATTGAAAAAATGTCAAAAACTATATAAAACAGTTTGAACGAAACAAGATATAAAAACAAAGGGAACTTGAATTGTTGGACCATGGGAAAAACTTGGTCCGTAAGATTCTTGTCGGCTAAAAGATACTGTTGTTCATATATAGTTTTATGTGTTGACTTATATGATATGCAGGTACTTGTGCGGTAGCTAGATGTTTTGTTCTCTCTAACTTCGAAGAATGTATACCAATTAATTCTCCCTTTCCCGGTTTCAAGTGTGAAGAAAATATATAGTGCATGCAAAATATTTTCCATTTGTAATTAAAAATTCATATTTTCATTCGAGTATATATATATGCACACAATTTCCCACAAGTGTAGGATAATTTTTTTTTTTTATATCGTATAGTCATATTTGTGTTCAAAATTAGATTACTTACCTAACTCAACCTGGATTAAAAGGTATAAATCATGATTATGTTTTGTTAGTATGAAAACATATTTTCTTTGCTTCAAAGTACAAACGTTTGCTGTTCTTCATCGTGGGTTTAGACAAAATTCATTGGGTTCACAATTTGTTTTTGTAAAGAAGACTAAAGAGTGATATAAAAATCATTGGGTTTAACCCAAAATATTCTACATATTACTATGTACGAGTCCAAAGAGGCCCGAGATTTAGTATTGGGCTAATTAATGACCCTGAAAGTTTCAAACCAAGAGAGTAAACCAAACCGATATTTACATTAGCGGGTCATTTTCTCGGTTAAGAGAAAACCGGAATGATACATGTGAGGATGCGTGTGTGAGGAGGCTAATTGCGTGAAGGAGAGAAAGAGGCAAACGCTACAATTCCACGTGGTTAAGTCATGGCTGACCTAATCCTCGTGATACGTTTGCTTCTTACGCAATTCACATTACCAATTATTTGCTATTTTGGGACCACCTCTTCTTGTCATAAACCGAAACTAACCGATCTGATTCCTCTAATAAATATCTCAAAATGCTGCTGCCACATAAATCCAATATTTTTCTAACCAACTAAAATTGAATTAAATGATCTTCTTCCGCCGTCGACATAAAAACCACGAAAATATCATATACGTATTAAAACACTAACACACGTGATATAGAATGTATCAGACTTTGACCAGTTGACTATCAACAACCGTAGGAACTAAAATTTACGGCTGTAATTCAGTTTAAGCTGAAGAAGACTCAACCGCTGCCGTCTGATGTAAGAAGACACCGTCATCCCCACAAGTCATAGAGTTGATTGACGATGCTAGGGTATGGACACGTGGTACGAGCGTGACATCCATTTTTTTTATCTCATGGCCGCCAAATTAGACGCGTGTCATGTTCAGTATTGCCGACTTGGCACCACGTGGCGAATTTTCTTCTTGCTTTGATGGTTTAATCTCCGGAACGCGTCGGTGTGTCCTTATCAACACTCTCTTCCTAAAACTTAATATAGTTGTATAAATCCATCAATGCATTCAAAATGCCACTGTTGCCCCTGGCTTGATATCATTAACCATCCGTCTTTTATTTTTTTCCGAAAACCCAATCATGTTTGACTGTGTTAGTTTTGATATTGTAGAAGAAAACGCATCTTCCTTTTGAAGGAATTGATTTCACTATACATAGTTTTTGATTTGTAAATTAATCAAATGTTTCGTGATGTGTAATCTAAATAGATTTATATTTACCTTTACAGATTTGAAATTTATCATCCTTAGCTACTACATTTAAGTACACTGTTTGACAATGAATGAGAAGGGTTTAGGAGAGTTATTAACCAAACCAGCAATGTGGGTTCGATTCAATTCCCCTTATTGATGCCATGCAACAAAAACATATCCAATGAGACCTCACGAAATAAACAAAATAAAAAACGATAGACAAAACATAAATCTCATGGTGGACCCTTGTTTTACAATTTGCTGATTTTTGTTCATGTTTAAAGTAACAAATTCCATTTGATCAAAAAAGTAAAAAAATTATATTAAATAATAAAGAAAGTTGTTTTTTTTCTTTCAAAACTCGTCATAATCCATATTAACAACAGTTAAAAGTGGATCAAATGATTCAAGTTGATGCTGATGCATAATATGGGATGACTCATCTGCCGTTGACACTGTGCTATAAGCCTATCTTCATTTTTAAACAAAAAACTGAAGAAGTAAATTAAAAAAATTCCAAGTGGATAAGAAGATACGTACTAAATTAAATTTGATTAATTTTATACAACAAAAAAAATGGCGGGGTCATGCATTGGCGTGAAGCTTAAGGAAGCATATGTGAATAATGATCACGAATATCTAATTAATATCAGGAATAAAAATTTAGAAAGATGTCGTTGAGTTTAGTATTATATATTCGGTTGGTTAAAAGAAATATACTTATTGGAATACTTACTAGTTAGTAATTAGTGAGAAAATCTGTTATAAAACCTAACATTAAATTCATATATACAACCTACATGATAAACATTTAGATTTATCAGTCTTATTAAGATTGAGTTTTAATAAGTTCTTAAAACACACACAAATATTCGAAACAGAAATATATATAGAGCTAAGTATGAGATGAGACCTGCACTATCTTGTAGGTTATCGTACAAGTTAGGTTCAAATACAATTAACTTATAAATTAAAATGTCTTTTATCATAACACAAAAGCCATCTAGTGACTAGTACTCCATAAACTATGCCTTTTAAAAGTTATTTTATAGCCAAATTGGAGTTGGGATATCGATGTCATCTGATTGGATATATTCTTAATCAGTTAGTGTGTCATCAATTTTTTAATGACACAAGTCTCTTTAATCACAACGAATTAGCTTTGATTATAATATCCTTTAGCATTAACCTATATGTGTTTTGAGTTTGGAAGTTGATATAACCAAAATAACATCAGGGAAGATTTCATAAATCTTAGCTCGTGGATAAAGCATTAGAAAAATTAGATTTATATTCTATACCCAATACAAAGAAAATAATTGTTTACGAACAGCAATGGATAAGGACATAACAAGATTAGACTGTACTAATAATCCCACTTTAACTCAGTAATTACCGATTAAGTAAAAGGGTATATCGGTAATAGTAATATTGATCGGTTTAGTTTTGGTCGGCCGAACTTAAACAGACGAATAAGAACAGAGGAAGGAGAGACAGTAGTTTCTAATTTCGAGAAAAGGAAAAGAAAAATCAAATAGAGAGAGATTAATTTCTTCCTTAAAGCAAAGCGTCCAACTTTCTTCTTCTCCTTCTTCCTCACACACACCCTCTTGTCTCCATTAGACTCGTTTTCTACGATTTTTCTCCTCTTCAAAAACTCGTATAAATTGTACATAGTTTAGGCTTTGTTCTGTTCTTCCTCTGTATAAAAGTTCCTTGTACAACTCAAAATCCATCTGGGTTTCGTGTTAGAATTTGTGGGTTTTGAGTAAATCTGTTTGTTTCAATAGAAAAAAGGTGACTTTGATTCCCGGGAAATTTGACGAATTTTGGGAGCTAATTCTGGGAATTGCACATAGTTTCTGGTTATTTTTTATTCTTTGATTTCTGAACAAAAAAAAAAAAAAAACTGAACCTTCGGATTCTAAACCAGAACCAACGAGCTCCAATGGTGGTGGCGACGACTATAGCTCTTTACGCGAGCCCACCAAGCAGCGTTTGTTCCACGCCACATCAGATCTCATGTGATCTCGATCTGACCTCCAGGAGTTCGTCAACATCCCCTTCCATGGTTTCCTCGCCGCAGAAACCAATCGTCGGTGGTCTCTCTTCACTTTTCTCCGGCGCATCCGTCAAATCTTCAGCTTCCTCTTGCTCATACTCAACCGGAGTAGATGAGTTTTCTTCAGTACGCTATGATCGGAGTGATGATTTAAAAGATCTGAGCTTGAGCAGCTCCTTTTGTTATTCTCCGGCGAAATTTGTGAATTCTTCGTATCTTAGACGAGATCTTCAAAGTCCTATCTCTGTGCTTCACGGTCCAGTTTCTTGTAGTTGTAGCCCTCCGATGAGAATGTCTCGTGATCGGAATCTAGATGGCTCGTTTCGTTTAGGAGCTAGTGGATTGTTCAATGGTTTCGTAAGGAAAGCTCTAGGATCATGTGTGGATTACGAATTGGGATCGGATTCTGTTCTCGTTGATGAGCTAACGTTTCCTATGGAGGATGGTTTTGGGGTTGATACGAGAAAGCCATATGCTAGGGATTTGTTAAGACGTGCTCAATTGAGACACAAGATCTTCAAAGATGAGTCTGTGATCAAAGCATTTTATGAAGCAGAGAAAGCTCACAGAGGACAGGTATAAAAAGATACAATCTTTATCACTAGTTTTTTATTCTTGTTTGGTTTTTGGTGGCTGAACTTTTCGTTTGATGTTTGTAATCAGATGAGAGCTAGTGGTGATCCTTACCTTCAACATTGTGTTGAGACTGCTATGTTGTTGGCTAATATCGGAGCTAGCTCGACTGTTGTTGTTGCTGGGCTTCTTCATGATACTATGGATGATTCATTCATGAGCTATGATTATATTCTCAGAAACTTTGGAGCAGGAGTGGCTGATTTGGTCGAAGGGGTAAGAAAGATCGACATCTATGGACTTTGATTGATTGAGATTCTTGGTTTTTTAAATCCGTATGTGTGTGTGTGTGTGTGTTTTGTATAGGTTTCAAAGCTTAGCCAATTGAGCAAACTCGCTAGAGAGAACAATACGGCGTGTAAAACCGTTGAAGCAGATCGATTGCACACAATGTTTCTTGCAATGGCAGATGCAAGAGCTGTTCTTATAAAACTGGCTGATCGATTACACAACATGAAGACGCTTTACGCTTTGTCCCCAGTGAAGCAGCAGAGGTTTGCTAAAGAGACGCTGGAAATATTTGCACCGTTGGCTAATCGTTTGGGAATCTCTACCTGGAAAGTTCAGCTTGAAAATCTTTGTTTCAAGCATCTTTACCCAAACCAGCATAATGAGATGTCAACCATGCTTGAGGATTCATTCGACGAAGCCATGATTACTTCTGCAATAGAGAAATTGGAGCAAGCTCTTAAGAAAGAAGGCATTTCTTATCATGTTCTGTGTGGCCGGCACAAGAGCTTGTATAGTATTTACAGCAAGATGTTGAAGTAAGTTCTCTTTCCTCCCTTCTACTAAACAAAAGATGTGAGTGAAACTAGAAGACTAATGTTGATGTTGTCTATTCCACTGTACCAGGAAAAAGCTAACTGTGGATGAAATTCATGACATTCATGGGTTACGTTTGATTGTTGACAACGAAGGAGATTGTTACAAGGCCTTAGGAGTAGTTCATAGCTTATGGTCTGAAGTTCCTGGAAAGCTGAAGGATTACATAACTCATCCCAAATTCAACGGGTAAGTTCATATCTCGTGGTTTAAGTTGTGGTTGCTTGTGGCTTGTTAAAATGTAATGAATCTGACTTTGGAAAATTGGATTTTAGGTATCAATCTTTGCACACGGTAGTGATGGACAATGGAACAGTCCCACTTGAAGTCCAAATACGTACACAGGAGATGCATTTGCAAGCAGAATTTGGGTTTGCAGCTCATTGGAGGTACAAGGAAGGTGACTGCAAATACTCTTCGTTTGTGCTTCAGATGGTTGAATGGGCTCGGTGGGTCGTAACCTGGCATTGCGAAGCAATGAGCAAAGACCGATCTTCCATAAGTTCTTCTGATTCCATCAAACCCCCTTGCAAGTTTCCGTCTCACTCCGAGGACTGCCCGGCTTCTTACAAGCCTAACAGTAGCCAGGACGGACCAGTGTACGTCATCGTAATCGAAAATGACAAGGTTTGTTATAAACCTCTTATCATCTTGTCTAGTTCAAAATAGTTTTGCACTTGATTGTTATACTGAACAAATCTGAAAATGCAGATGTCTGTGCAAGAATTTCCAGCGAGTTCTACAGTCTCGGATCTGCTAAGCCGGGCGGGGCCAGGGAGCTCGAGGTGGTCCATGTATGGCATACCAGCAAAGGAAGAACTAAGGCCAAGGCTGAACCAAAGACCTGTAAGTGACCTCAAGTGGAAGCTGAAGATGGGTGATGTGGTGGAGCTGACTCCAACAATTCCTGACGAGTCTCTGACTGAATACAGAGAAGAGATTCAACGGATGTATGATCGAGGACTCGCGTTTTCCCGCCCCGGAACCATGGTCGGATGGGGAAGTTGATGGGTCCTCATATTGTTAACTAGTCCATGTCTGTATGTATATATAGTAATATGATTAATTTGTTGTACATAACAATGCTTCCGTTGGTTCAATCTAAGCTAAAAAAAAAAGCAAAAAGTTAGTATTAGACTTTTTATAAATTTGCAAAAATAAAGTAGTCGTTCTTTCATTAAGAGTTTAAATTTATTGAGAGAACTCTCAGTGATTCCCACAAAGTGTGAATATGTTTTGAATTATCAAATTAAACCTTGTCTTGATGAGGCATATTCTTTGTCGCCTTCTATTTACCCAAAACTATTGAGAGTTAAAACCTTAGCTGAGAGTTTACTTAATATTGATACCAAAAAAAAAAAAAAAAAAACACTATTGAGAGTTATAAACTTCAAACTACTAGATTCTTAGGTCTGACTGGTTTAAACGCAGCGGTTGCGGTTGCGGTTGCGGGAGTTTGCGGAAGCGGGCGGTTGCGGTTTCAAGCGTTACCAAGCGTTTTGAACGACTGGTTTAGCGTTTGAAAATGGATGCGTTTTCGGGAGTTTTATGACTGGTAAATCAGCGGTTGCGGTAGCAGTTAAATAAAAAAATGACCAAAAAAATAAAAAAAATATTACAAAAAAAGAAATAAAAATACTAATATATTATTATGATAATATTAGAAAAATTGAACATGCTTAATAATTGAAACCATAAATAAAGTACTAAATAGTTATTCAAAAATAAAGAAATTTTGTAATAAGATAGTATTTTATACTGGGTTAACACCAAAAATTGCATCAAGTAATGAGGCAAACTGTAAATAACGTTGAATTCAATCAAAAAGCAAGTGATTTTCTATTCGAGAAAATAAATCGAAACATATATTCAATCAAAAAGCAAAGCAATACATAATGAAAAGAAAAAAAAGATGCTAAGAAAAATATTCAAAGAGTTACACATGAGGTGATGAATGAATAAAATGATATATGATACTTACGTTTGGTTCTTGATTTTCATCAGTTTGGGTGGAAGACATTGAGAAAATAAAATTTTAGAATATTGATTAGGGTTTATGATGAGAACGTGATACAAAGATGAAAGATACATATATGATAAATATATTTTATAATAATTATAAGTAAAGGTTTGTTTTTTTATTTTTTTTTTTTTTTTTAAAATCCAACCGCTACCGCCCGCAACCGCAAACGCTTGCGGGAAGGAGCTTTTGAAATTCAGCGATTTCGAGCGGTTTGAAGCGGTATGGAGCGGTTTCTATGATTGGTACCAACCGCTAACAACCGCAACCGACCGCTAGCAACCGCTAGGAGGGTGCTAGCGGGAGAACCAATCAAGCCCTTAGAGCATGCGCAATGCAAATCTCTCACCACAGTTTCTCACATACAAAAGTAATAATAAAATAAAAAATAATAATATTTAATTATGTGAGTCTCTCAAAAAAGCTGAGAGAGTCTCTCATAGGAGAGACTTTGAGAGACTCTCTCCACTTTTTTGAGAGACTTTGAGAGACTCTCTCCACTTTTTTTAGAGACTCACATAATCAAATACTATTATTTCTTATTTTATTATTACTTTAATAGTTGAGAAACTATGGTGAGAGATTTGCATTGCAGATGCTCTTACAAAAAAAAAAAAACTTCAAACTACTAGATTGAAGAGGCAGATTCTCTCATGAATGTATAAATTTGTATTTGAATTATTCCCTATACTGTACCTTATATATATTTAGTACGATTTTGGTCAAAAATTTATAAAATATGATAATATTAAAACATATATATATATATATATATATATATATATTTAAATATATTCTGAGTGATGTCAAAAAAAGAAAGGGATCGGCCTCCATGAATTGGTCATTCTTCTACCTTAAGCATAATCCTCGGAATTATTTTTAGCAACGCAAGAGTTTGTGGTTTTGATCTCCCTTTACTCCTCTATAAAACGGACTCTGGATTCATCAGAACAAAACATCAATAAACACAAAAACAAAAGAAAAGAATAAACAAAAGAAAAAATAAAATAAAAACAAAATCAATAAAAGGAGAATAAGAAAATGGTGGGTTTTCGCAGAGCAAGCGGAGTGCTTCTTGTGGTATTAGTGGTTATGGCCACCACAATAGTAAACGGGACACCGGTTGTCGATAAAGCAAAAGATGCAGCTGAATCAGTTGGCGATAAAGTCAGTGAAGCAGCTACAACAGTTGGCGATAAAGCAAAAGATGCAGCTGCATCAGTTGGTGTTAAAGTACCAGGAGCCAAAGCAGGCGGTGCATCACTTGATATTAAAGCATCAGGAGCTAAAGGAGATGGTAAAACTGATGACAGTGCGGTACGTACCAAATGTTGTATATATTCTCTATATTGTATTATATACGATTTTGTATGGTTTAAGAAAGAATGTCACGTGTATTCATGTATAGGCATTTGCGGCTGCATGGAAAGAAGCATGTGCAGCAGGGAGCACGATTACAGTGCCAAAAGGTGAGTATTTGGTAGAGAGCCTAGAGTTCAAAGGTCCATGCAAAGGTCCAGTCACTTTGGAATTGAATGGCAATCTTAAGGCTCCGGCTACGGTCAAGACCTCTAAACCTCATTCCGGATGGATTGATTTCGAAAACATCGCTGATTTCACTTTGAATGGAAACGGAGCCATTTTTGACGGTCAAGGTTCCCTCGCTTGGAAGGCCAATGACTGCGCCAAAACCGGCAAATGCAACTCTCTCCCCATCGTAAGCACATTCAACTTTTTACATATTACAATAAAAACATTATTTTCATGGAATAATATGATAATTATATGGGTTATTATATTGTAACAGAACATCCGATTCACGGGTCTAACAAACTCGAAAATTAAGAGTATTACATCAACAAACAGCAAACTTTTCCACATGAACATCCTTAACTGCAAAAACATAACTCTTGAGGATATTGGTATTGATGCACCTCCGGAGAGTCTCAACACCGATGGGATCCACATCGGAAGGTCCAATGGCGTCAACTTATTAGGGGCAAAGATTAAAACCGGAGATGACTGCGTTTCCATTGGAGATGGTACCGAAAATCTCATTGTTGAGAACGTAGAATGTGGACCGGGACACGGAATTTCCATTGGAAGTCTCGGAAGATACCCTAATGAGCAACCAGTAAAAGGAGTCACTGTGAGGAAATGCCTCATCAAGAACACTGACAATGGTGTTCGCATCAAGACATGGCCAGGATCTCCCCCCGGTATCGCCTCCAACATTCTTTTCGAAGATATCACAATGGACAATGTTAGCACCCCCGTTCTCATCGACCAAGAGTACTGTCCTTATGGCCACTGCAAAGCTGGGGTATGTAACCGAATCGAATCTATACATAAAACTATCTAGTACTCAAATTTTGACACAATAATATATATATTTTGGTTTGTTTGGTAGTATATGTATATATTGGTCAAATTTATAAATCTCTCTCCAATTAATATACATGAAGGTACCATCGAAAGTGAAGTTGTCGGACGTGACTATCAAGAACATTAAGGGTACATCAGCAACAAAGGTGGCTGTGAAGCTAATGTGCAGTAAAGGCGTTCCTTGCACCAATATTGCTCTCGCTGACATCAACTTGGTCCACAACGGCAAAGAGGGACCAGCTGTCTCGGCATGTTCTAACATCAAGCCTATTCTCTCCGGAAAGTTGGTTCCAGCGGCTTGCACTGAAGTCGCTAAAACGGGTCCTTAAATTAAAGGCGCATGTCCACCATAAATCCATCCAATCTGGTGAAGACGCTTTGATTAGGGTGCGATGATAAAGTTTTGCAATATTTTTTTGACATAAAAATTATATGAATATTTAGTACTAGAAAATATGGAGTCCATTTAGGGTTGGAGTTTATCACCTGAAGAGTGACTCGTGATTGGGTAGTAATGATTGTGTGATTCGCAATATGCGAGAGTTATGTAAATTATTTGTTAAGAAATTGATTGATGTTGTTTAAACACTCAGCCTTGGTTGGAAATTCACTCGACCATTGAATCACACCGGTGAAAGCTAAAAACCTTATTTCTGTTGGGGTTCATTACTCCAAGGAACCCCAACGACAACGAAGGAGATTTCGTTGATCCATCTATAAATCAAGTAAGTGTACTAATCAGATCGAGGTATCTAAAGTCTTTCACTGTGACGGCTTATTGTTATGCGTCATGAAAGACAGCACAAGACTTGTCGTATGGAATTCTTATTTGCGACAAACGAGATGGATACAAGTAGCCCAGAAACAATTTCCACAGACTAGACAGGTATGCTCTTGGATATGACAAGAACCGTAACCACAAAATCTTGAGGTTTATAGATGGCTACCTCACTTTCGAAAAACACGTTTTCGATCGGGTTCGAAATCTACCATCATAGCTCTAATTCATGGAGGGTTGTTGATGTCACTCCGGACTGGAATGTAGAGTTTTATCAACGCGGCGTGTCTTTGAAGGGAAATACTTACTTTTACGCTCAAGAAAAATTAATAATGGAAGGAGAGGGACTGGACGACGTAGAAACAACACATCTTCCCGTTTTTCTACTCTGTTTTGATTTTACAGCAGAGAGATTTGGACCGCGTCTTCCTCTACCGTTTCACTCTCATGATGAAGAGATTGTGTCTCTATCTTGTGTCAAAGAAGAGCAGCTAGCTGTGTTATATCAAAACTATGCTATATGCTTGGACATTTGGATTACGACGATGATCGAGCCTACTGCGCTGTCTTGGAGCAAGTTTTTGAAAGTGGATATGAGACCACTCACTGGCTTTAAGTTATATGCTGAAGCTGGGAGTTTTCTTTATTGATGACGAGAAGAAAGTCGCCGTGGTTTTCGATCTAGACGGATATAAAAAGACCGAGACTTGTCGCTACCAAACAGCTCACATCATTGGACAATATGGATACTTCAAATCTGTGAATATCCGAGAAGCTCCGAATCTCGGGAAACCTGACAGATTTGGATTTACTCTCTCCATTTATTGTGTCCCACTTGTGTGCTCTTCTTATGTTCCAAGTTTAGTGAAGATAGATTAGTTAGTTCCATTTTCTTAAATTTGTTCCTTTTTTAAACATTTCCATGTCCTTTTGAACAAGACTACTACTGCTGCTAGTCGATTATTAATTTGTTTTTGCTATTATTCATCTCCTTGTTCAAGAGCTCTTTTCTCTGAATAACTTTTCCCTCATTTTTCTTCCCAATTCTTATTTCTGCCTCATGATTTACTTGTTTATGTGATCATTCAATAATGTTTAAGCTAGTACTGCAAGGTTGTGATCATTCCTTTAGTGTTTCTTCTTTGCTGTTATAGTTTGGGCTTTATGCTGCTGTAACCATCTTGATGCGTTTTCTGGAGGGATGTTCTGTTATAACTACAGAGACCTTATGTTTAGGACCAAAATACTTTTCTATAGCTTTGTCTTCTTGACAAGGTTACTTTTGGGGTGGAAAATTGATGAACTAAATTACTTGTTATGTAAGATGAAATTCGAATACTGTATATATATATATATATATATATATATATATATATATATTGAAATGGTACTAAGGTACCGTCTCCAGTCTATGACCAAACATTGTCCCATGGAGTCTTTTAGTTTGCTCAAGAAGTTTTCCCATGAAACTGAAGGTAAATTACAAATTAAACATTGACAAAAGCCAAAAGTGTTTACCATGTGATTGGCCTTGTTACTAAATATGGTTTATATGATTATGTAGCATAGTCTGTGAGATTTAAAATGTCTACTTAATAATTAGGTTGTGGCCATAAGGAACTATTGTTTGATTTGATAAAAAGTTTTGGCAAGGAATTTATAGTCATGAAACTTGGTTTGAAGATGGACTATATAAAGGGCAACAAAAGTGAGCTCTACAAACAAATAATTATACATTACATACATAAATCACAAATCCATGTGGGTGCACTTAATCGAAGCTAATAAACTTAAATCAAGTATCAAACAACTCAGCAACAATCACATAAAACAAAATAAACAGATAATGGAAAATAATAGTCGAAAGATTTCAACTTCTTTTGCAGCAGAGATTGTAGAACGAAAGCAGTTTTAAAAGACAGAAACTTAATGGATCAATGATATAGCCAAGGATGACTTCCCGTCATGATTTCATCAACCACTTGCCGGAGCCCTCTCACATGAGGACTGAGACATGGTGGTTTGATGGATAACCTGAGAACCCGAATTGTGGGTTTTGTTGGAACATGTCGTTGTTGTTCCCGGTTATGTCCGAGCAAGATGTTGTCGAGCCACTAGACCCGACCCCACCCCTTGAAATGTCCCGTTGCCGGAATTTTCCTGGAGAGTTCTTGAAGACATGCGGTGGATCCAAGAATGGAGGAGCTTGTGAAGATTTTGATTCTTGAAGCTTCTTTGTGTTGAGGAAACGCCCACCAGAGCCTCTAGCTCTCTTTAACGCATGAAGGTGGCGCGACTCGTGAAGGTATGGCTGCATAATTTCATACAAATAATTGGTCTTAAACATAATAATTGAAACTTTATGTAGTTCTATTTATAAGAGTGGTGCAACAGAGATAAAAACGTACTTTGCGGACTTTGATGAGCTTGTTCTGAGCTTCAAGCTTTGCACGGCGCTGTCTGCGGCGGAGAATGGCTTGGTACTGTTTTGCATTGACGAAAATTGGTTCGTTCTCTGGAATGTTGTGAGGCAAAGGCACTCTACAAGGAACCAACCCTCCAATTTGAGGATGCTGCACCTGCAAAGATTTCCATAACAAATACTTTCATAAGGATACAACAACAGCTAGCAGCATTATTTTGAGATGCTCCAATTGTGTATTACCATGTGTTGTGATGCATACGGAAAAGACAAGAAACCATTGAAATGTGGTGTTACATTGCCGTGTAAAGGCCAAGAAGCCGCCTGAGAGCATATAGACATTAGACATCATTAACATAGTATATATATATAGCTTTAAACTCATTCTCATCTACTACAAGATTAAGGTCAAAGGTGGATAGAGTATTTAACCTCAATAGGAAGAACAACTGAATCTTGAGACACCTTCGACTTCGAATGACTTCCAATAGGATTCTCCGGGTTTTCTTTGTAACCTGCATCAAAACAAGAACCCATAGATCAGCTAACACTAAACGCAGTTGACGCAATGTGAGCTCTTATTCAGGGGGAAGAAGAGTTGAAAGTGGTGGACCTGAGAGTTGAGTAACAACAATGTTGTGGCCATAACGATTATTAGGTTCGCTTAAGCTAGCAACTTCACTGTATGATTCTCCTCCAGTGGATTGAGTAGAGGAGGAATCATGGTCGTGCAATTGAAAAACAGTTTGTTTCATCTCAGGGAAATGGGTAGACATCATCTCCATCGTCAAGCTTAAAGTGTTGTTATCGGTCATGGATGATGATCCTTGGACATTTGAGTTGGTGAAGACAGAGTTTTCCCAAGAAGTTACAGGATAAGACAATGATTCTTTGCTGTGAAACTCTTGCATTGTCTGAAATAACTAATCAATCTCCAGACCATAGTAGATCCATCAAGAGACAAGAGGTGGTTTTCTTTCAGTCACCTGTAATCCCATCAAGTAAAGAAAAACAGTCATGATATTGTTGAATTCAGTTGGAAGGATTCACCAAAAAACCATTCTTGTTGATCCACAAAGAAAGGAGCAACAAACTGTTAGAATTGAGTCCATGATTAAATCTTCTAATATCATATGTGTTAGTTTGTATGTAAAGTCAACGGATGTAATTTGTTACATATGACTTACCAGGAACGGGTGTGAGTAAGAGACGTAACTTGTCGGAGAAGTTACAACTGTTACCAACGGTTACGTGGAGCAGTTATGTAAACATGTATATAAGTGTGTATGTCTTGTCGAGTAAAAATAACAAGTTTCAGATTCAATAAAGAGTTATTTTTGTTCTTGTCTTCTTTACAAGAGAAGAGACAAATGTCTCTTGCATTGTTTTTCTTCTTTCTCTCAATATTCCAACATGGTAGCAGAGCTTATTTGGTCTTGGAGCCTGTCCAAGTAAAACAAAGATAAGAAAAAATTCCGCTGCGAGAAGAAGAGAAAGATGGAGACAACAAATTAACGGTGAGAAACCGAAAAGAAAAAAAAAAGGAGAAGAAGAAGAAACAGGGAAGGAAGAAAAAAATTGATGGTGACAAGATAGGGTACCATCAACCTTCACAAACGTATTCACAAGCATTTCCTTCAAGAAGAAGGCTCCAAAAGCGATGAAGAAGATAGGAAATCTTTTCTAAAGGCAACGGAGAAAACGGATGTGGATTTGGAGTTGTGGAAGGAGAATTCTGAAACTTTGTTCAACAAGGTCTTGGTGAAGTTCAAGGATGCAAAGAAGACATCACTTGATGAAGTTGAGAATCCGAAGTAGGAGTCAACTGAAACAAGACGGAGGAAGCCGCCTGTGTAAGAAACAGAGCAAGGCTTAGTATCAAAAGGTGTTGTTGAATTGTAAAGAACACTGCAACACGGAGTAAGCTTCTTGGGAGAACAGTGCAAGGCTACTCAGCAAAAAGGTTCAAGGGAACTGATGAGACGTCATCGAGACGTGATGGTGATCAAAAGAGGACACCATAAGAGGATGCTTACCTCGGAGAAAAATGGAGCACAAGAGGATGCTTACCTCGGAGAAAAATGGAGCATAAGTCGGTTGAAGAGTAAACCGAAGACGACGTGAAGAAGATTCACGCACAAGACGTCATGGAGACGTTATGGTGATCAAAAGAAGACACCGAAGAAGACGTGACGATGTTCACGCACAAGACGTCTACGTGACGTGATGGTGATCAAAGGAAGACACCAAGCAAAAAGGAGAGATGCTTACCTAAGAGGGAAAGGAAGCATTGGGTTGTTGTAGAGACAATCGAAGAAGACGTGGAGAAGATTCACGCACAAGAAGTTACAGAGACGTGATGGTGATCAAAGGATCACATATTTGGTGATCAAGAGGACACAAAAAGGGAATAAAAAGAAAGCTCACCTAAGAGAAAGGGAGTGAAAAAAAAAAAAAAAGAGGTTTCGAGAACAACCGGAGAAGACGTGACAAAGCTCACGTGAAAAAAATTTTGAAGGTGACAAAGGAGAAGCCTTGTGGGAAAGAGAAATGTCAAAAGTGTGCAACGTCAAATACAAGTAGCAAAGAAGGTGTTCTGCACGTAACAAGCCAGGGCACGTGGTGAAGAAAGGTTAGGAAGGCCGAGAGAGCGTACCTAAGCCTAGAAGAAACAGATTATGAGGATCATATGCTGTTTAGTGCAGTTGAAGAAAGATCATCATCAAACGTGAATGATGAGACATGGAAAAGGGAAATATCCAAGTGATGACAAGCCAAGAAGAGAAGATCATCAAAGAGGTGTTTCTAATTCCGGGTTTAGCGAGAAATCTGTTGAGTGTTTCTAAAACAAGAAGTTACCAAAGGATAATAAGGTGATTCAACTCCACAGCACCTGCAGAAAAGAAAGAGCTGTGTTCGATTAAGGAGAATCGAAACAGGGCGAGGTGGAGAAGAAGTGTTCACGAAAGAGGAAAATCGATGAGTGAAGCATCCGATCAAGAGGGAGACACAGAAGGAATGCTTACTAGTAAACTATGGCATCGTCGTGAAAGGGATTTGACCAGAGAAGTGGCAAAGCACCAGAGGCGAAGAAGAAACTATGGGATTGAAATCCCTAGATTGAAATTAGGGATTTAATCAAAGGACTCAAGAGGGAGTGTTAGAATTGAGTCCATGATTAAATCTTCTAATATCATATGTGTTAGTTTGTATGTAAAGTCAACGGATGTAATTTGTTACATATGACTTACCAGGAACGGGTGTGAGTAAGAGACGTAACTTGTCGGAGAAGTTACAACTGTTACCAACGGTTACGTGGAGCAGTTATGTAAACATGTATATAAGTGTGTATGTCTTGTCGAGTAAAAATAACAAGTTTCAGATTTAATAAAGAGTTATTTTTGTTCTTGTCTTCTTTACAAGAGAAGAGACAAATGTCTCTTGCATTGTTTTTCTTCTTTCTCTCAATATTCCAACACAAACAAGAGATCTAAGAGAAAGAAACCATAGAGCAGATCCAATGATCATACTAAATAGAAAGTAAAGATTCAGACTTTGAGAATTAACGGCCAAACAAATCAGATCAAAAAACAGAGAAAGCACAAACATGCAATTCCACTATCTATAACTAGAGAAGGGGAAATAAAACGGCAAAGCAGGAATCAATCGACATAAGACATGAGAAAACAGAACATAACTAAAAAAAGAAGAAACAAACAAAGAAAGTATTCAGATTTTTCTCACCAAAAATGGTTTTTTTTTCCTCCCAAAGCAGAGTACAAGTAGTCAAATAAAGCGACTAAATTTACACAAAATCAGAGAGAATCTATGGATTTGATGAAGATGCAGATAGAGAGAATAGATAAATAAAAAATCATGCAATGTTGAGATGATGCATGTCTCCTTCCTCAAAACATGGCTTCTTTCTTCTTTCTTTTTTCTCTCTTTATCAATTAAAATCAGTAGAAGGCTAAAAAGCTTTACCTAACTCTCTTTTTTTTTTTTTTTGGTCTCTCCAGTAGTACCAATTTTTTTCCCACCACTAATATGTCACTACCTTTTAGCTGGACATTAGTTAATAATTATTGTTATTCGTTGTTTACATTATGATCATGAACCACTCTTGTCTTCTTCCTCTTTTATATTTTCTGTCTAGTACCAAATAATGAATAATCAAGATCAGAATACTCCCATTTTATCAATTACAAAAAATAGTAAGCTTTAAGGTTAAAACAGAAAACGTGGGTACAAACAAAACAAAACAAAACACTTTGGGAGAGAGCCACATTTGTAATTTGTAGTACCTTTTTTTAACCATATTTTTTTTTATTCATAGCCGCCACATCGCTGTTCCGACAATCCACGCGCTTCTTGAGTGCACGTGATATTCACGTCCGGTGTTTGGATGTTGAAACACGTCGTCACAACATAGACACACACACTTGCCTTTTTGTTTGACTGGGCTTTTGGTTTTCCTGCATAATGATAAATAAATAAAAATAATAATAACGATGACTTCTGATGGATTTTTAAAGAGAATAAATCTACACTGAAGAACACTTAGATTTTTATAATATGTAATTAAATTAAGAAAAATAATAATTAATACTGTAAAGATTTACTAATTAAATAGGAATAAGGTAGCCTTTCAACAATCCCACCAATCCCACTTGGCGTGAAAGGAAACTGAAATCAAGTCAAGCAATGGGATATGGAATCACCCTTTTTCTCGCACATTTAAATGAACATTACATTCTCCAACACAAGCAAGGTATTTGATTGTAGTTGAGTTTACGTTTACCAAATTCAACTGTGGACAAAACAAAACTTACCAAATTTATCCGTTTCTACCATAGCGGATCACCGTAATATAAATATTTTTTTGGTTTATTGTAAAGAATCACCGTAATATATGTTGGTTGGTTTCGTAATAAGTTGTTAAAAATACATTGAAAACATGATTAGCAATTGAATTAAGTGATTATAAGGTGAATTCTAGATGAAGATTAGTGAGCCATCATCATTCATAAGTGAAATCTCCATTTAAAGCAAAATAAATATGTTTTTCCCTCATATACTGTTTGGCTGATGAGATATTCGTCAAAAAGTAAAAACAAATGACACAAACGCAGTTACCTGACCTACCTAATTCTATATGCGACAGGTAAACCAAGTACTGTTCCTTCTGATTCTTGTGGAACCTTAAAACATATATGTGTTGCCCACCAAATCATATCCACTGCATCAAATTAATCCTAATGATAATAATCGCGAGACCAACTACTTATATACCAACGTCTAACGTCTTAGGGCGTGTTCAGTTGATATAGCTTTTACCGTTTTGCTCCATCTCAGTCGTAGTCATGCGACAAGTAAGTAAAAGAACAGACCCTTATTAAATAAAACATGCCCTACAACGTAACCACCAAAAGATGAATATTTTTGCGTGCTTTAAAATCGTTGTTACTCTTCTTTTCTTTTCCAGTTTTGGGTTTTAGAAAACAAAATTACCCAGAAATTTAGCACACACCAACAAAAAAAATAAAAAAATGCAAACGACGAAGTGATGACACATGAGAGAAACCTAAACTCTAAACTTTATATATCTCTGATACAGCCAAAAAAAGGAGAGAGTACACTCAGTATCCTTTTTTTTTTTTTTGTTCTTTTTGTTTTTCAACACGAAATATCAAAATCAGTAGGCGAATCTAGAAAAAGAGAAGAAAATGGTTTCAGTAATTGGGTAAGGGAGAGAGAAGAAAGAAGAGAGAGAAGAAAGGGGTTCGTGCACTTCCTTCACAGAAAACAACATCATCACCATCGGGTAGTAGTAATTACTCTCGTCCTTTATTATGATATGGCATGTCCTGTTAAAACACAGATTTCAGCATCCAAAAGCTTTAGCTCTTGGACCATAAATAGTAAAGAAAGAGGAAAATAGTAAGAATAATAACCTGCGGGTAAGGAGGAGGAGGATGCTGCATGTAATAAACTGGCCTAGGCTGCTGCTGGCCAGGCATCATTTGCTGCTGCTGACCAGGCATCATTTGCTGCTGCGGATACTACATCACAATTTCAATTCCAGTCACCATTAGACTTTTGATGTTTTTTCTTTTTTCGTGTGTGTGTGGGAATAGTGATTCAATAGGGTTTCTGTGTTACTGTCAAACCTGAGGTTGTCCATTTGGATGATAATAGGTTTGAGGATGATACATCATCGGTGGTTGGTTGCCAGGATATGGCGGGACCTGCCAATTTTCGCGTGGTGAGTTTTAGAAACATAACTCGGTTGGGCTATATAATATACTATATCACATGGAACTTACTCCGTAATTAACAGGCGGCATTCCAGGCATCTGCTGAACAGGAGGAACATGACTAGGACCAGGATAGTAGAATGAGGCATCTGAAACTGGAGATTGAGGTCGCACAGCAGCTGGTTGCGATGGTTTGAAACTCTTCGCGTTTGGATTGAGTTTGAATTCCTGATCAGACCCAACGACCCATAATTAGTTTTAAAAAAACCACACACACACACACAGTTAACACTGTATCAAGTTTGAACAAATCAAACAAAAAACCTTTGCATTCGGATTAAGTGTGGACTTTTCTGATGAGGTCATAGAACCAATTGACGAGCTCGGTGATAGCCCAGGACGACTTGATGTTGAAGGACCTGGGCGACTTTCTGAACTTCTAGAAGCCGACTGCCCGAAAGAGCTTTCAGATTTTGTTTTACTAGAAACTTGACTGGCTTCTCTTTCTCTCTCAGTAACAGCCTTCGACACCGAGGTTGCACCACCACCAAATTTTGCACCTTCTTTGATATCTACATTCCACAATACATATTTACATAAAGCCTACAACCTGTTTCTTAATTAGATGGACGTTTCATAACAGGTCACCACTCCTTGTGTAAAAAGAACATTTCTAAATTCCATTTAGCAACCTTAACAGAATCCACCATAGGTAGTCCATTGAGATAACGTGATAATAAATATAGCATCAGATCAAGAAAAACTGGAGTATGCTTGTAAAAATGAAAGGTAGTTCTTCGTATACAACAAGAAAACCTGTTCAGACTTCTGTGTACACCAGTTGTTCAAACTAATTAAACAAATATAGTGGGGTGCAGATAAAGAAAACAGTGTAACAAAAGACTAGTGTATACCTCCATGACCGGAAGTTGATTCCTCAGCTGACTATGTTGATACAGAAGGAAGCCAAATAACCAATGTTAAAAATAATGAAACGCAAAATGCAATCATGATTAAATGGCATAATCAACATGGACTTGACATTACTCTGTTATTGTGTGACTCTTGGTTATTGTTTCTTCTTCGCTCATCTAGCTGGCTCTCACTATTATGCCAAGAGAAACTCCCAATGTGAGATAATATTTTAGATGATTTTCCAGATGCGTAGCTTAATAGAAAAAAAAAAAAAAAAAAAAAAAGAAGACCTGATCTTGTTGCCTGCGGCAGGAAAATATTTGGATTGTTCTTTAGAGGTCGAGAAGCTTTGATCTACATTTGTATTATTCCGAGAAGACTGACTGTCACCCTGAAAGAAAATGAATGACAACATCACCAATCGTTCAGCTATTAACTACTATCAAAGACGATCTCAGCGATACCCGTAATTCTTCACAGCCCTTGCCACTAGAAGCTGGCTTCTGGCCATCAGAAGTAGATGAACCACCAAAAGTCAGATCGTTGCAAGTATCCAGCAATGCGTTGTCCTCCTCATCAAACCCACTATCACCAAATCCAGTAACTGGACGGACAGAGGAGTATCTGGCTTCCTCGTCAAAATCAAAGTTCTCATTAAGCTGAAGGCCCCTTTCCTGCATGCATGAATAGTTACAAATTTGGGCTTAACAACAAAAAAAAAAACCAAAAACAAAACCCCCAAATTACCTCTGCTACATGAAGATCTCGGGTAGTCTCAGCCTCGATCTCTCTCGCAATCTTCCGGGCTTGCTCTTCCAACTGTTTAGTCTGAGGACCTCTCTCAAGTCTTGTGGTATAGATTTCCTCGTCGAAAGTACTCTTTACTCCAAACAGTGACTCATTCACCTCAAACTGATTCCATTTCCTAAAAGCAGAAACAGATCAGCTGAGAGGTATCAAGAACAGAAAAGCCAGGTAACCACACAGCAAAGATTACTCATATATAAAAAACATAACTATCAAAACACTATTCTTCCTAATCTTTTAGACATTCAACACGAGCTCTTCCTCACAATATACTTTATGCTTTCACTAAATAATAGAATTCTAGCTGTAGATATAGAAAGAGAATTGCTTTCCAAAAGGAATATACTGAATTTCTAAAGTGCAAGCACAAAAATAATCTATTCATTCCCACCATCTCTCATCTAAAATGTTCAGCTAAGAAACCGTGGTCTGAAAATCTAGCTGACAAATCAACATACCAAACATTCGATAAATACAAATTTGACAAGAAGTTTAAATATATATGAATGTGTGCATATATTACCTATTCCAAGGGTTATCAAACACATTCTCCAAATCTGCACCCTGTGGAATAGTCTCATCAGGTACCCAGGGTTGCAGCTGTCTTTCCCGATCAACATGATAAGACTGTGATATAGAAGAGTCTGTCAACAGCTCCGCAGGTTTCTCACCCTGAACCGCATTTGACATGTTGGTCGAGGATACAGAGAGATCCTAACACCAAAATCAATGATAGAAAGTAATGACAATGTCAAAACTCAAAGTAGTCTCTCTGCCATATAACACATTGACATAACAATAAATATTTCCCCTTAGTTTATAAAAGCAGGCAAACCTTAGCTATAACTTGCACAAGTTCATCTGCAGGAATAATGAATGTCTTGGAAGGCGGCTTTCTGACAAATTCGGAACGGGATTTATGCCCTCGTAAAGTACCATCTTTAATCAAACATGCCATCTTTAGAATGATTCCTGGAAGTTTCAAGCAATTTATACATTGCAAGAAAAAGTAGTCTCTTTCTATGCTTTACATCTCTATAAGGAAAAAAATTCTGATTCAGAGCCTCACCAAAATCCTTCTCTACATCAGCAGCATGAAATATACCAGTATACACTGATCCATTCCTTAGATGCACTTCCACATGATGCCCGATATAACATGCTGAGAGGTACACTAACCGATCAAGCGAAGGCCTCTCCAAGCTTCCAACTTCCCCATTGAATGCTGAATATATATCAACAAGCATGAGGACTCAGAACATGACATTGCAGATAAATCACAGAATATCAACAGCTAACCTGTATTAGATGTATTTGCCTTATTTAATACTTCGTCTCTTTCACCTCTTTTGAGTGGAAATCCATTTGATGAAGATTTCGACTGAGGAATAGGTTGCATACTCATTGCAGCCTTAGACTGTTTCAACTAACAAGGAAAAAATAAAGTCTGATAGTTAGGTCTCAGAGGGAAATGAGTCGGAAGAATTCAGTTCCAATGTGAACTCTTTGGTGGCATCAAATAGCCATTGTTAGATATCACATACGTAATTGCTCAACTGAAGCGGAAACTATAAATAGAAGGTTACCATTGAAACCCATGATTACTAATTTACTATCTAACAGGAAAACACAATCAGTGAATAATAGCCTCGCCATTACAGAAAAATAAATAAACAACACTTGGTGGGATTCTTAGTCTAGAGAACGTTTGTAGATGAAAGAAAGAAAGAAAGATACTGTTGATTTCAACGATTAATCCGCACGCGAATATTAACAACGAAAGAGTTTCATCACAAACAATCAAGAAATGGAAACAAATTCAAAGAGTTTTCAGCACAAACAGACGCAAAAAAGGAAGGCATTAGAGTGAATCAAAGATACAATCATATTCAATCATGAAATGGGATCCCCAACGTATTCGAGCTTGAACTAGGTATTCCAGTAAAACAAACCCTAAATCGACCACCTTAATCACCAAATTCCCAAAATCTACCCCGATAACGCGGATGAATAAAGAAGCAATGAACATAAACTAAAAACCCAGATATAAGAAACGAAGAAGATGATCTTTACCTCAGAAAGCTAACCCGATCAAGAAACTAAACCGCCTCTGCAGACCTATTAAAGAAATGCTTTCGAAAGGAGACGGACGAGCTCGATTAGCTTCCAACGCAGTGAGTTAGGGTTTCGGAGAGAGCTAGGGTTTACGCGGAGAGAGTGACGGTAAACGATTCACCATGAATCTAAAAGAGCGAAAGATAATCGGAGAGAATGATCGGAGCTGAGCTAACTCTTTGATTTTCGCAGGAAAGCAAAATCATGAAAAGAAAGAACAGCTACACGAAACAGATCGTTGTATTGGGTACGGATCATCTAAGTGGTAAAACTATATTTGGGCCTTAGTGGGCTTAACTTGGTCTATCAACCTAGTTTGAGAAACTTTTTTTTTTTTTTGTAGGCAGTTTGAGAAACTTTATGGGTTCAACTTTTTTTCTTTATTTTTTTTTGTCAACAAACATATATTAATTCACTAAAAAAAACTATATTGTAGATAGAGCTAATTAGGTACTGTCGAACTTATATAAGAAAAACAGAACTCGCGACCTCTTGCACATTTTGTAAGATGATTGGCAGAAGTATTACCACTACGAGGGATATGTTTCAAACTAAACGAAGAAAGTAAATCCCTGTAATACGCAAAATCCAACAACTCCGTAGAAAACGTAGGTCACGCCTCCGAGTTAGAAGTCATCTCTAAAAGATCCGAGCAATCCGTCAAAATGAGTATGCTCGTCATCGGGATCGCCACTAAACACTTCATCGTCCACAATAGAGTCTCCAGTTCTACATAAAAAAGGAAAAGACTTTTACGCGAGCCTTTTAATTCTAAATGCAGTAATCTTCCTCCACAATAAACAAGTCATCCATACCCACTCCTAACTTCCGCCCCATGCCAGGACTATGGGTTCAACTTCTGAATAGCAAAAATTGTCTTTCTTTTTTTTATGTAGTCTCGTTGATCGATCACTTACCTTAGCCATTAAGAACGTCTAGCTTTCCAACTTCATCTGATTAAATTTTTATATTATGTAATATGTATATACAACAATGCTTTTGTCAAAAAAAAAAAAAGGATCATTCTATGTCTTTTAACACACATATAAAACATAAAGGATCAAGCCTTCGATTATAATTTTTACCTTTATTTCATTTGTGGAAAGAAATCAGCAAAGAATAAAGAGTTTTGTAAAACGCATAACCTGAAGCAAAGGATACTTCAAATTCGATATGAACTTTTAAAAGGGTATGGTTTGCTTAATGATGGGGATAATGTTAACTTGACATTCAAAATGGTTTTTAATTTTTTTTCTTTTGTCAACAGCTTTATTGGATTGGCTCAAATGAGCCAATGTGGAGGAATGTTGTTTACATAAGTAGATAGTTGCGGTAGGATACGAACATTTCGTGCCAATTTATCCGCCTTCACATTCAAATTTCTAGAAATTAACGATAAAGAAAAAAAATCAAACTCCTCCTTGTCGCTCTGAATCGCCTCCAAGTAAGTCGCGAACGCTGGCCAATCTTGTGGGAAAGACACCATCTTCACCAAATCGGAGCAGTCTGTATGGAAAGCTACTTCTCTTTTATCTTGACCGATCATACATCTCATCGCCCAGATTAATGCTTCAACCTCTGTGTGGAGTGAGGTCAAGCTTCTTCGAGTATTTGCAGCTCCCATGTCGTGCGTTTCTTCGTTTGGATACGAACAAAACCATCCTAATCCTGAAAAACAATCACTTTCTTTCTAAGAAAAATGGTTTTTAATCAAAGTGCTTAAGCCTTGAAGGAAACAGAAAGGTTGGGGAAAAAGAAAAGCATTAATAGGCATAGTTGGAAAAATAACTCTATAAAGTTTAAATGATTATTTAATAATAACAAGCTTGAATCTAAATATTACATGCTTCATTGCATGTCTCATCATCACTTGTTTTATTTTTGATAAATCACTTTATGCTTTTTTTCAGTTTCGAAGGTGCAATATACTATTTGTCACCATAAAGCTAGGCAAAAATTACTAATGATCATAACTGATAAAATTAAATAATCAGAAAGCATCACTAAAAGAAATAATTAGCGTATGAGATGAATTATAATCAAATTACTTAAACATGGTTACATGGATTAGTTGGTGGAATCTAAATTCAATTTTTAAAATGATGCACACTACAAAAATTGGTGATGCAACCTTACACTTTTAAAACTTGTATCTCAAATTATCAATGCAACATAGTCTTGAAAATCCATAATCTTAAGACTATTCGAGTATGTCCAATTTAACGGATAGGTCATAATAACTATAGCTATAAGATCAGATACGAGCTAACATTAAAATGGAAAGAGAAACAACAATATCAGACTATATAAGTATCAAAAACAAGAAAACACATGATCATTCACGTGGTAAGGTAAAAATTAAATTAATTAATATTTTCAGTATCCGATCTGATCATACATTGCTGTAAAATCTGTTTTTTTCTTTTGTTCTAATTGAATATTGTTTCAGCTGTATTAGTGAAAGAAAATAGAACTAAAATGAAATTTTTTTAAGTGTGACAAATTTCGAATAAAAAAAATGGTTTATATGGTAACAAATTCCATAGAGTGTAGTTAATTCTCGCCCGTTGCTTCACGGCGCTCCTGTGACCAATCTGACATTATATACATATTTATACACTCGTAAATATTCCTTTTTTGGTTTTGCATTTATATTTGAATGCAGTTGATTTTAAATTAATTAAAACGACAATGAATTTGAATAAATTAGAAGTAATTACTGTACAAAACTAGTAATCTGCTAAGAGCATGGGCAGTGGGGCAAGCAGGTGGATATGAGTCTTGGGGTGTAAGTATTAAAAAAACGAAAAAATTATCTCTCTTTACACCCGGGTGTAACACTTTTTCTCTCTATCTCTCTCTTTCTTTATTTTTCTCTTTTCTATTTTGCTTTAAATTATAATACTAAAAAAATACTTACATCCACACCAACACATTTGTCACTACTAATGGTCTAATGACTAGTATTTAGATTCTGTCACATTTCCCAGAGTCACTGTCTTAAATTATGAAATACTCGTAACTGAGAAAATTGACAGATAACAAAATGGATTAGTTATTTCGTTTCCTTTTTTATTTCTTTAATTGGGTGCAAAATTAGACAGCCAAATTCATTTAAAAATGCACGTGTCAATATGTGGTCACACCATGGATATTTTGCACGGGCTTCATAATTCTAAAAAGAATAGTTTTATTTGTTGCTCAACATCGTCCTTTTAAAAAAGGAAGAAAAAGAAAAAGAAAATAAAGAAAAAAAAAATCAAGAGAGGAAATAAAGAAGAGAATAGTAATAACATTTGAAATTTTCTTGGTCCGATTTCTTCACTCTCAAAGCTGTAAAATTTAAGACTATACTAGTTTATAGTTAGGTTTGCTAATGAAATAACAAATTGATTGAAATTTAAGTAAAACTGAATTGTTACTTTATTCTTGTTCTTGTCAATGATAAAAGAATTGACGAAAAAAAGTTTTATGTTAAAAAAAAAAAACTAAAACATAGATCAAAACGTGACAAAAATTTGTTGGTTTTGGTCATAATAATCCATAAATATCAAAGTTAAAGACGACGAATCTGAAAATAGCCTATAGTGTTTTTTTTTCTCCGAAGAGAGGAAGAAAAAGAAAAGAGTAGAGCTTTTTTTTATTTAGGAAGGAGGAACACAACACCACACTTGTGCGCAAAACTTTCACAGTGTCCGACGATCTCAAAGCCCAAATATCAAAGTTCCTCTCTTTTTTTCTTTCTCTCTCTCTCTCCCCAAAATTCGTAGCTTTTTTTGCATTTTGCTTCTGCATTCGGCTTTGGATTTCATAAAGTGTTCAGATTTAAGAGTGTATCTCACTCAATCTCTCTGATAAGAGAGCTTCACGCCACAAGGAACCGACCCAGAGAGTTAAAAAGAAAGAATTTTTAATGCGAAATCGTTTCTAGGTCTGATCTGCAGATCTTGGTGCCCTAATTTTCCGCTGCCGCAACGGTCTCCTCTTTCCCTTGCCGTCATTTTGACTGGTGGAGTTTTATTTCTGAATCAAAAAGCAGTCGAATTTAGCGAGTGTCGTATAAGTGAAGTGCGTTACTACTGTTGCAAAAAAGGTACTGTATAAATTATGAGTTTTTTTTTTTTTTTTATGAAAAGGGTTCTCATTTCTTAGATTTGATCATTTTTTTGCTGAAGATGTGACTTGGGTTGCATTCTCCTAACTTCTCAGGTCGAATTGAAACTCTTTAGTGAGTGAGAGAGATGCTGACATGCATAGCTTGTTCGAACACCAACAATGGTGGATCTAAGAAACAAGAAGATGATGAAGAAGACGACAGAGTTATCGGAACTCCTAGGTCTAAGCAGGCGATTAAGTCCCTGACGTCACAGGTAGATAACATTCTTCCTCTGTGTCACTTTCACGAGAAAAACACAAATGAGAAAAAGAAATGAAACTCCGAGACAGGACCATTTTTTGGTCTTGTTGGTTTCTGTTTGGAAGCTAAGAGCAAATCAACAAGTCATTTTTTGTGCGTACTGTTTGGTTTCTGATCTTTCAACGAAATAGGATAAGTTTTCTTACCTCTAGAAGCCAAACTTTAGTCCGTGACTTTCAGAATGTTTTTCTTTTTTCTTATGTGTACCTAATTTTGTCAATACCATGTGATTCTTGTATGTGAATCTTCAGATTAAAGACATGGCAGTGAAAGCATCAGGTGCTTACAAAAGCTGCAAACCGTGTTCTGGGTCGTCAAACCAGAATAAGAACCGAAACTACGCTGATTCGGATGCTGCTTCGAATTCTGGGAGGTTTCGTTATGCGTACAAGAGAGCGGGGAGTGGTAGCTCAACACCGAAAATTTTGGGGAAGGAAATGGAGTCAAGGTTGAAAGGGTTTTTGAGTGGAGAAGGAACACCTGAATCCATGAGTGGTAGGACAGAGTCCACAGTGTTCATGGAGGAAGAAGATGAGCTCAAGGAATGGGTTGCTCAAGTGGAGCCTGGTGTCCTCATCACATTTGTATCATTGCCTGAGGGAGGGAATGATATGAAGCGGATTCGTTTCAGGTAATTTAACCGTTTTGTAGGATTTACACTAAATAACGTTGAGATCTTGGACTTGATCAAGATGGTACCAATCGGGAATATTGAAGATGATACTCAACTGAAATGAACTAATCCATAATGTTTTGAAATTCTTTGATTTGATTTTGGAAATAGAGATGTGTGGTTCTTGGAGACAAGCAATGTGAAGTACAGTTGATATTTAGGATATTATTATGTGAGATTTCTGTGTTGGAAACTGTTGCTGCTTTCATTTTCCTTGAATCAATTGAAGTGGTCCCCAATCCATTTGTTATAGTTATGAGAACTTGTTCATCCTTTTTGCCAAGAAAGGTCTTTGAGATGTGGGTTATATTTCGGTAGTTGAATCAGATGCAGAACTTAAATGGATTCCCCAAGGAAAATTGTGTGGGGAAGTGTTTGGTGAATTTAGTAAAGTTCTTTTTGTATGTGGAACATATAATGAGAGCAAGATGATCTAACTAACTTTCTTCATGGTCTGATTAAAGAGGAACACTTTGTCTCTCAAAGATTAATATTTCTAAATTTTACTTTTTGCACCTAAGACTGTTAACATGGTTGCTTTGTGAACCTAAGACTGTTAACATGGTTGCTTTATGAGTCCTTATTATATATGCTTAAGTCAGCTCCTAATATGTTGATTTCTTCAAACTTGTATTGCTTGCAGCCGTGAAATGTTCGATAAATGGCAAGCTCAAAAGTGGTGGGCGGAGAATTTCGACAAGGTCATGGAATTATACAATGTACAGCAGTTCAATCAGCAGAGCGTCCCACTTCCAACTCCTCCTAGATCTGAAGATGGGGTATATACTCTCTCTCTTCACTTCTGCACACATGAATCCATTCATCAAAACCTGTCTTTGATTCTTTGAGGTCTAACTAGTTTTAATTTGGTATAGCAGAGCTCGCGAATTCAGTCTACCAAGAACGGTCCTGCAACTCCACCCCTGAACAAAGAAGGCCCTCGAGGAAAAGGCTACGCTTCTTCTGGCTCAATCGCTCACCAAGCAACAACCCAAACACAAAGTCGACACCAAGATTCATCTGGTCTTGCTACAACGCCAAAACTCTCAAGCATAAGTGGAACCAAAACCGAGACATCATCTGTTGATGAGTCTGCAAGAAGTAGCTTCTCGAGGGAAGAAGAAGAAGAAGCAGATCATTCAGGGGAGCTCTCTGTAAGTAATGCAAGTGACATTGAAACAGAATGGGTGGAACAGGACGAAGCCGGTGTTTACATCACAATCAGAGCTTTACCAGATGGGACTCGCGAGCTTAGGCGTGTTCGCTTCAGGTAAAAACACATTACTTTCTCTGTTCCTTAGAAAATCCTTAAAAAATCAAGCACTTGACAACGTTTTCCTGTGGTTGTAGCCGAGAGAAGTTTGGGGCAAGATTGTGGTGGGAGCAGAACAGAGCTCGGATACAACAACAATACTTGTGATGGCCGATGATGGTTGAATGCTCTCTAGAGGAATCGGACACACCAAAACAAAACACCTTTTTTTTTTTTTTTTATATATATATATATATGTTTTTACTTGGAGAAAAGCTACAGAGTGATGGAAATAACATCGGCTTCAGATAATGCATGCATGTGCTTTTGGTTGGTGGTTGTTAGTTGATCTCTTTTCTCTTCTTTCCCATTTACATCTATAAAGAGGTATTAGTTTTACTCTTTCAGTGGATTTTCTTGGTGTTATTTTTAAGGTAATGTATATAGCTTAATTCTAAGAAATTCATATGAGTTCTATTGTTATTGAAATGAAAATGTAGGTAAACTGATACTTTTCTGGTCAGTTTAGACAATTTAAATTATTTAATACTTTGTTTTAATGTTCACTTTATAAGGTAGATGTACTTTTCTCTAATTATATTATTGACCATGATTGGTGCTAATAATTATGGCATGTACTTAAATGTTCTGAAAAAGAAATGGATAATTCAAATTTTTAACATCTCCTTAAAAATTTCCAATTTTCACTTTCTTTTTGACTTTTGAGTTTTGACTAATCTTTTCTAATGAGTTATCTATAAGGGTAAATTCGTCATTTTGTGTTTATCCAATTAGTGATTTTGCCATTTTGGAACCAATTTTTCCTTTTTGACGCGTGAGAGAATAAACCCTCTCTAATTTATTTTGGCCAAATCCTAACTTCTTTTTTTTTTCCTCTTTTAAAGCCGTCCCCTCTCTTCTCTGTACTCGAAACCCTAGTAGTGTGCTCTATCCGATTTTAGGGTTTAAGAGTCAAATCATTAGCATCTAGCTTTGCCTACGCGGATCGCACTTGGTTTCGCTACTCGATCCTTGAATTTCTCTGTTTTTGTGTGTTTCGATTTATCCGATTCGCCTTTGATCCGTAATGGTGACTGGGTCCAGAACTAGCGGTAATCGTGGGGTAGGACTCGATGATGAATCGAAAAAGATGATTCAATCGATTAAGGAAATTGTGGGTAATCACTCAGATGCTGATATTTACACTGCCTTAAAAGAAGCTAACATGGACGCTGACGAGGCTGTGCAGAAGCTGATTCATCAAGGTTTCTCTCTTTTTCACTTTCTAGATTGACGGAAGTTAGGGTTTTACTGTTGGGTTTTTGGTCCGCATTCAAGTTCTTATTCGTGATCACGAGGAATGCTACAACATCTTGTTTGTATGAGGCGTATGTAGAATGATGTGGATAGGTTATGCAAGATTTCGGTTTTGGTCTTGTTTTTATGGAGTTCTGGTGATAATTGGATAGACGGATAACTTTTAGGTTCCTGTTTTCATTTCGATATTTGTCAATTCTCTCCAGAATACTTAAAATTACTATATACTTGAAATATTATTGGTCTTCGTTGGTATCTGAATTTCTGGATTTATGATTGGGTCTTTTATCTGATTCTGGGTGGGTGACTACTATCTGTGTTATGGTTGCCATCATAATTTTTGGTTCGCTAAAAAGCTTTTCTTTTGTTCAGATCCATTCCACGAGGTGAAGAGAAAAAGAGACAGGAAAAAAGAGGTAAGGTCACAAATGTTTGTTATGGTATCTTGTTACCAGTTCTTCTCTTTTTGAACCTTTTTGCAAATGCGATCACATCGTAGTTTTCGTGTTTGACTCTCCTTACTCTTTTCGAAACTGCATTTGATGAAGGTTACTAGATTTTACATAATGTTAGTAGTGCTTGTCTTATTAGCATATCTCATAGGATGTCTACATGTTATTCTTTTTTTGTGTTTAGTGGGCATTCCAGTTTAATTATTTTGTGTGCCTTTTTATTAAATTGATCATCAAAATAACTTTCAGCTTTTCTAGCCATTCAAATAGTTTGCTGAACTCATGGAGATCATCAGGTCACTTCTTTTTTTGTTGCAACCTCTGTCTTGTATAATCTCTGATTTTTATGGCGTGTCCTTTGGCTTCAGGGTACAGTATTTGTTGAGCCTGCAAACGTAAAGAAACCTCTTGAAAATGTTACCAGTGAAGTGAAGGTTCGTACACAGCCTGAACATAATGTTCGGAGAGGAGGCTACAGTAGGAATTTCTTCCCCAGGAACGCCGCTGCTCAACGAAATGCATCTCCTAGAAATCCTGCTGCTGGTAAATCAGTTTGACGATAATATACTTGCCAGTTTCTTTCGCGTGCTTGTACGGAAAATCTTTTACTTGTTTATAAGTTGTCTTTTTAATGGTTCTTAAACATATCTATATAACGGGTTATTAAATGAACTTGGCTAAATCCAGAAAAATATATGCAGGGAAAGTAAAAGTAGAAGACATTGGCGTGTAATGCATGTTTTGCGTTGATTTGTTTTTTTGAATCTTTGTGATTGGTCGTTGGCCTTCAAGTTTTATGTAATGTATTGACCATATCACCTTGAAATGTTTTTCTGTATGTTTGTAATTTGTTCGTTTCATGTTAGTACAGGATCCAACAGAGAGTTTCGCGTTGTTAGGGACAACAGGTCTAATCCAAATGTCAATGAACAGTTGAAGCATTCTTCTGCCCAGTCCTCTGGATCAAATATTAACAAAGTGGTGGCCACTGTGAACAAAAAGGGGTATGTATTATCAATTGTGTTCTTATTCTAGCATTACTATTGCTAACTACCCTTCTTTTATACATGTGAAATAGCATGATGTGTTACTCTTCTAATAATATTTTTAAGGGAGTTAATTTGCTAAAGCTGTAGTTTTCCAAAAAATAGTAAAGTAGGACTCTTTAAGACAATATGAGGCATAGATTAGTTTTGTGCCATACTGCCATTTGGTTTTGGTAGACAGGGATAGGAGTGCGTGTGTTCGCTTAGTAGGCATTCCTCTGCAATATTGCTCAAATATGGTTACTTCTTGGGGAAACAGAAAGCCTAACGAGGACTTGTTATCTTATAATTTCAAGAAAACTATGCTGAATTTAAATGAGGAAAGTAATATTGTTGCTCTATCTTAATTGTTTGCCAGCTCAAGAGGTGGTTTGGGAAATCATAGCTCTTCAGGGGCTCAAGATTCTACTGACGATTGTAATGCTCCAGCAGATGGCAGGCTCAGACAGGCTGAAATTGCTCCTTTGCACCGTCCTATCAGTAAAGAACTCCGTGGAGTTACTTTGCCATCAACCAATTCAGTTCTTGGTGTATCGTCTTCCACAGATCCAGTTCATGTACCATCTCCTGTTTCTAGATCATCACCCGTGGGAGCTATTAAACGTGAAGTAAGGGGTGGAGGTTTAGGTGGAAAACCTTCTGATAATGTTGGTAAAGCTCCATCTGTGCCCTCTTTTTCAGGGTCCTCTATTAGAAAAAGTGGACCTATAAATGCACATCGACCATCACCATCTTCCCCAACTTCAAATATTGATCACAGTCGAATTACTGCACGAGAGTCTGTTATGCCCAGTGGTGTGGAAAAGAATAGGTCATTTTTGAACAGACAGCGTGGGAATAGAGGAAGTCAATATGCTAGAACACAACAACAAGTTGGTGGCCATACAAAGGGTAACTTATATGCATATATTTATTACTCGAATGGATGTTGTGCAATTTTTTACTTGATTTCTGCTAGGCGGCACTTTATTTTCTCTGTAGCTTCTGTTTTGGGTGATATAATCCTTTCTTTTAATCTATTGGGAAGTCCTGGTGAGAAGCCATTTCCTGTCATGACTTCTGATATTCTTGATCAACCAACCTGTACTTAATGCAGGAGCCTCACAGCACAAGGAGTGGAAGCCTAAATCAAATCAGAAACCTGTTGGACATAACCCTGGAGTAATTGGAACACCTACAAAGTCTCAAGGTCGTAGTCCTGCTAATAATTCCATAAATGTGGAATCAGAAGCCGTTAAGGCACACGATAAGCTTCCGAATGTTCATATAAGTGAAAGTCAGAATGTCATCATCGCAGATCATATTCGTGTCCCGGAAACTGACCGCTGTCAGCTTACTTTTGGTAGCTTTGTTCAAGAGGTTAATTCTTCAAGTAATTCAACATCTGCTTTCCAAGAATCATGGTCTTCAGAAGAACTTAGAGAATCTGATCGTAGGTAAGTTTTGACAGTTGGTGGTATTATTTGTTTTAGTATATTTCGGATATAGTTTGAGGTCACTTGCATCTTTCCCCAATTAACTTAATGATATTGTTGACAGTTCGCCAGTTACTTGTCCTGAGGCTTTAACAGATGGTCCAGGCGTTCAGCCTATCAATAATATTGATGATCATGTCAGAATTTCTGGATCTGACTCACCCGTCTCAGCAGTATCTGAGCCACAGTTGCCCGAACAGAAAGAAACTCATAGATCTGACAATTTGGATGATTACTCGGGAATTCAATTACTCAATAGGAATGGTCCACCTTATACTCCTTTAGAGTTTGAACAGCAGCAAGATCTTCCCGAGTTGCAAAAAATTTCTGTAAGCGTTCTTGCAACTGTAGCTTTTAAAAAAATCAAGGAAAGATAAATTCATTCAAAAATGACATGCTCGTCCTTTCCAGCAGGCTTATGACAACCATGGTAGTTATGAATTTCCGTATTTTATACCTGCAATGGATGAAACCGTACGAGTTCAAGGATTACCATCTCCACAGGAGGTAATTTATGTGTGTTGTTATTATTACTGGTTTGCCAGCATGAGTTGATGCGGAAGAGTCTAGTTAGCTTTGAGCAGTTGGTTTGTGCATGTGTCATAGTTATCTTTTGATTTTATTAACCAGGAAAAACTGATCAGGTTCCTTTTGACAATGCAGCAGGGATTCAGTACTCACATGGTAAATAATACCCCTCCATCCACTATTCCCATGTTGCAGCAACAACAACAGGCATCAATGCAACAGATGTATCCGCAGGTCCATGTTTCACATTTTCCCAATCTCATGCCTTATCGTCAATTCCTCTCCCCAGTCTATGTTCCCCAAATGCCCATGCCAGGCTACTCAGGTAACCCAGCAGCATATGCACACCCTTCAAATGGCAATAGCTATGTGCTGATGCCTGGAGGCGGTTCTCATCTCGGTTCAAATGGTGTCAAGTATGGAATCCATCAGCAATATAAACCAGTTCCAACTGGTGGACCTACGGGTTTTGGGACTTACAACAATCCTAATGGGTATCCAATTAATCCTCCCAATGTTGTTGGAAACGCTACGGGACTGGAAGATCCATCTCGCATGAAATACAAAGATGTAAATATTTACGTTCCAAATCCTCAGGTAACGATAAGTATGTTAGTTGTGCCCGAACTTCATGTTTTTGCCAGTTGTTTTGTATTCTGATTTGTGTTTCCTTATCTAACACTACAGGCTGAGACTTCTGAGATTTGGATGCAAAATCCAAGAGATCTTTCAAGCCTTCAGTCTCCATATTACAATGTAGCTGGACAATCGCCTCATGGCACTTATTTATCGTCCCATACAGCACACCAATCGTTCAACCCTGCTGCGCAATCATCTCACATGCAGTTCCAGGGTCTCTTCCACCCACCACAGCCTGGCACAATGGCGAATCCGCACCACATGGGACCTGGCCTTGGTGGTAATGTTGGAGTCGGGGTTGTGCCCTCTCCTCCTCCGTCTCAAGTTGGTACCTATCAACAATCACAACTTGGTCATCCGAATTGGCCAGCAAACTTCTGAACAAAATCTAACCTTTGTCTTCTTGTCTAATGGATTATATAATAGCCAAAAGCAAATATTTTGATTCTCCTTATGAAACGCCCAAACTCTGTTTTGAATTAATCTTATTTATTCAATGCATAAAATGTTCCCAGCTCTCAACAATTTTCAATAAATCCTTTGTCTGCTTCCATTTCCCCTCATCTTTTACAGCTGCAGGTATGGTGTTATCCTCCCATGGCGTCAATGTGTCCAGGTAAAGTCCTGTCCGTGCTTCTTAATCATTTTTACTGCTACTATAGTTTCTGTCAATTTCAAGAACCCTACAATGCATGTGATGGTGTTTAAGTGTGGAACCCTGTGAGTGAAACATTGTTGCTTGGTGCTAGTGTTTCCCATTGTCAATGTTCTACAAGTATTAAAGAGAATTGAGTGTTCTTCTTTGAGTTTTATGTCTTCTCTCTCCATTTCTTCTTCCTTATTAAATTCTTGATAGAGAATCATTAGTTGTTGAGCTTGACCTAACTTTCCTGCCTTTAGAAATAAAAACAAATATTCTTAATCAGAGAACTTGTTGAAGCGCAGCCCTATAGGTTTTGATTATCTCCTTGATTACTTTTGTTTTTTAGGTGTCTTAGCACACACTGTCATCATAACAAAAGAATCTAATTGATCGTTTTGTTGACATATTTAGAGAGCTAAATATACTTCAGTTTGGGGAGGTGGGTCTTAATAAAGGGGCCAACTAGAGTTTACTCAGAGCCTAATTTGTACGGACTTTGCCTGCTTCTCAGATTTAATAGGTCGAAACTCTTTATCTCCTAAGTCCTACCTTATTGAGAAATGATTACTCTCTACGAATCTCTTGAGACTCCATGATGTTGAGTCACTAATACTCTATTAATTTGTCTCATTTTGACCGGTCTAGGTTTTTTTATTAAACGTGGTTACACTGTTGATAACACCTACCGCACAAGCAAAGATTGGCTTGATATATTCTCTGAAAATTCTCTATAATTTGTTTAGAGTTAGTGAAAATGAAACTCAAAATGATTGAGGAGATTTTGATTAAGAGTGGCTAGAGTAGAGTAGAGGCTTAGGGTTCATACTTCATAACTTAGATAACCCGCATGTAAGAGGGATAATGATGGGAAATGTTGGCTCTTCTAGACCCTATTCTATATATCTCATAGAAATATTATAAGAAATTAAGAAGAATTAGCAAATTTTAATTGAAAATGATTTTTATTCTCAAGAAGTCAAAAGGTCTCATGATCGGATTTGGAGATTTATAAGCACAACTCTTTACTACTTTTGTTAAATCAAGGCTTGTTTGTTGAATCATCAAGATTTTAATTTCTCCCTAGAAATCAACTAAATTTTGTGGGAGATTGTTTTTTTATCAACGATGAAAAGTTTGAAACGTTGTATGTCACTGTGAAGCTGACATGTCAAATCAGAGATAGTGGAGTGATTTATAGACATCCATACACTGACTGATACACCAACAACATTGTTGTATGGTATAATAATGGTAAGTATATATTCTTGTTTGTTGGGATGTTAGAGGGAAAATATGAAAATCAAACGTTCTCTTAAAGAGTTGGAGTGTGCTCTTTAGCTATTTGATTTAAATGGAATCTGCTTTTGCTATTGCATGCACCAACTCTATTATGATGTGATCAGAATCTTTTGTCTTTCTTTTGTTTATCATATCCACCCACACATGCGTGGAATCAATCTCCCCTGCAACTTCTGTTTATTGTACATATTTCTTTTGTAATAATTTCTCTCTTTGTTTCTGCCTATGGTATGCGTTATACGAAATCATATATATATACAAAGGAGACTAATATTCGAATATACCAAAAAAGGATGCTATGGGATTAGTTTTTAAAAATAAATTTTCTCCAATCTCCATTATATATCTCATAAGTTTGAGAAGATAAAGGATTATTTACAAACATTTAAAGTACACTACAATAAAATCATCCCCTTTTATTTTCAACAGAAAATCATCTATATGCTTTGCGAGATATTTAGAAATTTTTTTTTTTTTTTTGATAAATCCTATCGGCTATCTGGTCGGCCCCGGTAAGAACGCACCGAAGTACTACATAGTGGACTGGTCCACCGTGTTAACGGTTAGGCCCTTACGGGCTACCACTCTGCCTATCCCGAGTTTGGAATGCCTTCCAACTAAGTGTCAGGGGGTAGTCAGGCCGCCTGCATTTCTGGCTACCAGGTAAACCAATTGGGCCAAGACCCAACTGACAGACTTCCCAAACAAATGTGTTTTTGTTTCCAGGGAGAATCGAACTCAGGTTTGGGAGTTTCACTCTTTCCCAAAGCTTCCTCTGCCACTAGACCACGGATGCTTGGGCATATTTAGAAAACTTGAGAGATTGACATGGACGTTTGATACAACATGTTAAATTTATCCAATGAAATGTAGTAATTATTAAAAGTTAACATTATTTGAACTATTACATACTTTCTCATTTAAAATATTTGGGTAAGGTTTAAGTATTTCTTGAACTATAACATACTTCATTAACCGGACCCATTTCTACCATATATCTCTCATATAATACACACACACACGCGAAATTAATTTGTAGAAATGGTATGAGAGATGGGTCCGATTAATGAAGAGCTACACGAATGTGAAGTTTCGTGGAATCGAAAGGGCGTTCATAAAAAATAACATGCATGTGTTGTGTGCATTCAATAGTCTAATTTCCCATATTCCTTTTTTAAAAAGAAAACTAGTTACTTTAATAAAAACTCGTTTCCTTTGTTTTTCAATTGATGCATGAAATTATAGTTAAAAGAAATGGAGTTTCCCTTAGGCCAAGGCCCAAGGGAGTAATCATTTTGCAAATGAACACCATTATCTCTTTAACATTGCATTCTTCTTTCTCGCACACATTGTATTATTTTTAATCATCCAATTAATTAGATTATGGTTCAGACAATACATCTCAGAACCAAAGTTCGCAAGGGAGATATACAATTTGATCAATTGAATTAAATACTTTAGATCTCCTGTCTATATTACACAACTACACCACTCAAAAAAGTTTAGCAATATAACTACGCACCGCATGCTTATGCATTATTGGCATCATTCTTTTATTGTATTTTCTCTTAAGAACACAATTAAAACTAAAATATATGAGATAACCAAACTATATAATTTTCCAAAGATGTTGCGGCTAAAAAGTCATTATTATTTATATTCTGTCTTTGTTATCAAAAGTACTTTCCGTTAGCTAACCGTATAAGTAATTAGCTTTACATATCATTACATTTGGAGACTAATTATACTAATTTTGTCCCGTGGTGTGCGTAAGAATATTCAATTAGAAATCAACTTCGGAGAATTTGATATTGCGTCTTTAACAATATGTCAATACATCAGTTCAAAAAAAACTGTGGACATATATATGTTCATTATCTCATGTTAAAACTATTTGTCCGTCTTAGATGATGATATTCACGCGATGAGCCATAACAAGAATCATTAAATATTTGAACTGATTGTTAGTGTGAAAGGTGTCTATAAACTTAATTAACTATTTTATCTATAAGAAAACTTTCATAAGACAAAAAAATGATATATACATGTAGAATTCTTTAAATTATTTATCCAATAAAGAAGCCTAATATCGCAGTTGACAAGAAACAAATGCTAATTTCGATCAAATGATGCAAACGTGAGGCAGTAATTAGGAAGGGACTATATACATATATGATTTTAAATATGAGAGGAGAATTTGAATCAATGATTCAAAATTAAGATGAAGCTGTAAATAATCCTATATAATCGATATTGTAACTACCATCGGTCACTTTTACATGGCAAAAGAAAGCGACGTTCACAGTAATTCCTCATAATTAAAAATCCTCTCTACTTGCTAATAAAGCCTGATTTTGTTAATCAGATAGATGATATTGTCTTAATCCCGTTGTCTATGTCTAATCATTTCCATTATACTGTTGGCTCCCTGCTGTTTTGCCCTCCTCCCTAGCAATTGTCACAAACATATATAACAAATTTTGTTAAAATAATATTTAAATTTAAATTAACGTGTTTGATTATTTTATTTGATTTTGTCGACAGTTAACGTGATTTATTTTAGATTCAGGTTTAAGTGAATTTGATTGAAGACAATATACATTAATATAACGTAAAAGTTAGATTTCCTTATGATGATCACATTTCCTATAAAAAAAAAATTAACGCAAATTCGACCATTTTATAAGATAATTTGTTTTTGAAAATTTCAGAATGTCAAAATTTTTGACGCTATCTTAACACAATATGTAACCATTACCCAAAAAATCTTCCATATTATTCTCTTATACCATTGTCAGAGTATAGATGGTTAAATGTATTTGACTAGACTAAAATGAAACTAATTTGAGTTTTGTCAGCTAACCAAGTGCATAGACAAGCATGTTCCAAAAATAGACTCTTAACAATTCGGCCATGGAAGACACTCGCTTCAACAAAGGGATGAAAATATGGTTTGCAACTAGATAGCAATGATCTTTCTATTATTTTCAACTTCAAAAATGTCATAGCAAACTTAGAAATTTGATGCATTCATTTTACAAAGATTCGAGTAAATTTTACATTCTATTAGATAAAAAAAAAAAAAGTGAGCTTCAAGTTCGAGTGTTTGAAATAGTCACATAGCTAAGATGTAAACTAGCTATATAATAGGGTGTTTCCAATAATCAACACCATTAATTTCTTACGTAGATGGAAGATAAATATGAGCTAGGAACTCAATTACCAATTAAAGTGGAATTATGGTTGTTAATGAGAAATGCGAGTTGGGTGTTAAGGTTAATGAGTGATCAGAGCCTCTTTAGCCGCATTACTTGACTCTGTTTCCTCATCGTCCAATAGTTCTTTCTTTTAACCAATCTTTACACTTCACAAATACAACATTGCTTCTTATTTTTGTTCTGATTTCTAAAGCTAAGCCTAAGCCTATAGCGTTTGTAGGCTTTTCCAAAATCGCCATCGCTTTATTTTTTTTCTCCAATATTTGATTAATTCCCTTCGAGTTTATAATTTGTATATTCACAGATTCTACTATAGAGCAAATTTCTTCTGTATCTCGTATTTCGATGTTTCACTAATTCAGTGATTATTTATAAATAATTGGTATTGAGTTAAACCTAGATACATACGTGTTCCTTTTATACCAAAGTAGATACACACATTTAGTTAAACTTGATCTTTAAAATGGCATTATATATGTCTTCGGATCGCGAGCATAAGACTCATCAAATCCTTTTCATCATTATTTCCGTATTTTGTTAACCAAACCATATATCTTTCCCTTTTAAATTTGTGGCTATTTATGTCTTCACTTAAAGTTTGTTTCTCTGCAGATTAGTGTCTCTCTCGATCCTTTTCCTCGATTTAGAGTTTCTCAAACTTTCTGAATGCCTCATGGTTTTTCTTGAACTTAAGCCACAATCAAAAAGTACCGCAGCCCGTTCTTTTTTTATAGTTTTGTTGTCTAAAAATCTTCACAAGTGTAATATATCAATACTATATAATATGGTGTAATAAGTATAAAAATGTGTATGAACCATTAGAACGTTGTAGTTTTGCACTGTTTAATTAGAAAATAAATAAGCAGAACAAACAAGTTGTAGTATGGACCCAAGTATCAATATTGGGTTTGCTGAAATAACTCACAGATTTTATTTTTCTAATACTTAAAAGAAATACAAAGAAAATAAAATAAGACTTATGATGAGGAAGGAACAACTTTAATCTTTTACTTTATAAGTAGGGAACACATAAGTGAATCTTTGGGCCGTGTCATGTGAATAAAGGCTAAGCTGCTCTGTAACCCAGCAGCAGTGATATCCCATAATTCTTTTGGTTCAAGACAAATTTCTAATTCTTAAACCTTACCATTTTCATTCATCACATACATAATTCGGAGGTTCGGACATATATAGTTGATGTTCCGGACCTCCGATATTCGTCTTGCTTCTTGCTTGCATACATTAGTCTTTTTTAACAACATGTTAAACAACTTTTATTCCAATAAAACACATTTTATACGTATGTTTTTACCATAGGTTATAGTATAAGATATTATTGAAAAAAAGAGAGAGGAGGTGAGAGTAAAAAAAGATGATTGGTGGTTTAGTTTTGTGGGGTAAGAGGCATAGAGTTGTCGAGAAAGACACGTGGCAATGATTACCAGTTGTCTGCCTTGTTATAAACACACACTCCTTCCTCCTTCCATGTTCCTCTGCTCTCTCTCTCACATCTTTCCTCTTCCCACCTGAAAGCTTTTCCTTCTAATGGAGATCACTTGGGAGAAACCTATTTCTTCATCTCACCACCGTCACCCTTCTTTCTCCTCCACTCTCCTCGACCAAATCTACCGCTCCATCGACGATTCCTCCCCTCCTCCCCTCGAATCCATCAAGAAGAAGAAGCATCACCACCAACAACGTAACGCTTCTCTCCACGAGGATCGTGAAGTCTCTCCAGTCTATCACCGCCGCTCAATTGCCGCTGATTACGAGAGATCCAGGAGGAAGACTGACTTTCTGAGACACTCCAACTCTAACTCTTCTGATTCAAGCGGCGGCGGATTCTCCTCTTCCGAGTCTGATTCCTTCTACGGACGTTCCAAATCCTCCTCCTCTCCTCCTCCTGGAAAACAACCGAAGCCGATTCGAACATCATCCGTCGACCACTCCTCCGCCGTCCAGAAACCTAAAGAACTCGGTGGCTTCTTGAGAACGAAATCAAAAGCTTTAAAGATCTACTCCGACTTGAAAAAAGTCAAACAACCGATCTCTCCCGGTGGCCGACTCGCTACTTTCCTTAACTCTCTTTTCACCAACGCAGCCGCCACTAACCCTAAGAAGCACAAGAAAACTACAACCACCGTTGAAGAACCACACTCCTCCTCCACATGCTCCTCCGCATCCTCCTACTCCAGGTCTTGCTTGAGCAAAACTCCATCGTCTAGCGGCAAATCAAAAAGATCCGTACGGTTCTGTCCAGTAAATGTCATCCTCGACGAAGATTCCTCCATTCACATGCCTTACGCTTATAACAACAACAGTCTCTACGGTAGCAACGAAGCTAAACGCGACGTTATAGAAGAGCATCGCCGTGTTATCGAAGCAGCCAAAGATCTTCTTAGAACTTACCATAATAAGAACAAGGTTACAACGACGACGAACATCACCAACGTAGAAGAAGATGATGAAGACGATGCTGCGAGTTGTGCAAGCTCTGATCTATTCGAGTTGGAGAATCTTTCGGCGATTGGGATCGATAGGTATAGAGAAGAGCTTCCGGTTTACGAAACCACTCGTCTGGATAATATGAATCGAGTCATTGCTACTGGTTTAATTGTATAATTATTATTATTTTAGTACTATATAATTAATGGTTGGGGGTGATTAGTTTTTAGATCATTCGATCTTTTTTTCCCCTTGGTTTTTTTTTTGTTGTTATTAATTACAATGTTTTACCGCTTCCTATAAACGGTTTTTTTTGTTCTCCTTTGTTAAGTAAGTTGTGTATAAAAATATCTGTTTTAATTAATCATCTAAACTTGATATATTTTGGTCATAGGTGATAAGTTCATAACCAAGCAGCTTAATTAGCGAGTTTAAGAATCATAGAAGTGACAGTAAAAAAAAGAGAGCCACGTTTTATATTCTCTGTCGTCAACTATAACAGCAAAGAGTCGTCGCCTTTTCTTTGTTTCTTACTCTGTTTTTTAGGTAAAATTAAAACTATAAGAAGAAGATTTGAGTTGATATATAGATACAAAAAATTATTAATTAACTAAAAGTAAAAGATTTGATTTGATGCTACTAATAATGATCAATAAGATGGGGAAAAAAGTGAAAGAGACATGGTCTCAAATGTCATGGACAATAGTATCCAATATTTGATTCTTTTCGAGTACTTCTTCTTTTCTTTTGCCTGAACGTGATTCGATTGGCTTGTCTTGTTTTAAGCATGGCTTAAAATTATAATGTTGGATTATGCATAAGTCTCGTCTGTTTCTTCTAGCTACACACATTCCTTTCACTGACCTATCACCGCGATGATATTAAACCACAAGATGATGGACGTTATACATCAGTATAGTCGTCTTTGATATATCTATTGTCACGATTCTGTTAAATTGATCAAAATTATTTTTTTGAGATGTTGCTTAAACGTGTGTGCTCTGTGATTAACTCTTTCTTAATAATGTCAACACGACAAGCAAATAGATGCTTGAATGGTAAAAAGTTTCGGTTCAAAACACTATATTAAAATAAGGAAGCTAAGCATGTGTTATTAATGTTTTACGTACATTATGTCAGCTTGTCATGTCAACCTTCGATTTGATTGCACTGATAGAAAGATAAAGAATCCACACATGACACATCTAACGTTGTAAAATCATATTAATATATTCATTTTTTAGGAAATTTATTTGCATAAGCTTACATGACCAAAATTAAATTTGGTTCAAAGTAACAAATTGGACCACCGAATCATAGCGTTATGATAAGCTATTAAAGCTAACACAAACATGCTACTTAGCTTGAAATATGTGTATTTATATAATAAGTAAAGCATCACACAATTAGATTATTGTCTGTACAAACTAAAAAAAAAGGCTAATATGGCTATATGGTCAAAAGTATCCGATACAAAGGAAAGATCGCATACTCTAGTAACCCAACTTCCCACTTTTATTTTCTTTTCGTTTGTTTAAGAGATCACTTTATTAAAACGGTAATTTTATTATTTAATTTGTAGCTTGCAGTTCCCGCATAATCGAGAATCAATCCTTTAATAGCTTCAATAAGAAAAAAGTAAATAAATGTATCATATATACTTCAATGCTGTCAAAAACAAAGCTAAACAAAGAACTCAACTGATGATATTTCCGTAGTGTATATATCTTATGAAATATCAAAGAATCAATTAAGATATGCAACTTATTGATGACAATCTAACTAAAGAAAAAGTTAGTGTATAAACGGATACTTACGTCGGTAAGTATAATTAATATATGTGGATTTGTCCCCATTCGTGGTGGGTGAAGTGGGGGAGTTATGAAAGTGAAAATATAATCATGAGAGTAACGTGCTGATTTAGCCAATTAATTTCAAAAGTTTGATTACAACAATAAAATCTAATCAATTTTTAAACAAGTGATCAATTACTCTTTTATATAAACCAAAATGGCGGTAAAGACGAATTTGACAAAAAAAGAATTGTAGGATATAAAAACACCTGTTATCAGCGGTTTGTATTTGAAATTCAAATTTATAATTTCCCTTTCATATAACTTGTGAACTTACATATTACTTTTTGTATATGTCTTTTTTTTGGTTTAACTGTATATGTCTTGTTTAACAGTAGAAATTTCTCTCGATGATTAATAATAGAGTACCACGACTATATAGAATATGTATATACACGTATTTAACGAAGAAGTTTCGTCGTGAGACAACAAATCAATAAAAAGCATTTATTTTGGACAGCTACATATCATATAGTACACCATATAAGATTGATATGTATGTTATAAACAGGGCCGGCTCAATTAATTTTGAGTCCCAATACAAATTTTAAAAATTGACTCTTTTTCATACAAAAAAAAAAAAATTGGGCCTTTTTCATGTTAAAAAAACCTTAAAAATTAACCACTTTCATACTAAATAAAATATCTTTTTTTATGATAAAGATATCTTAAAGTTTTAAAAATTACATTTTTTTTAATACGAAAAAAAAAATTTGGGCCTTTAAATTTACTCAAAAAAATTAGATCCGGTACAATTGCTCCACTTGCACACTCCAAACGCAGGCACTAGTTATAAAGATAAGGAATAATTAAGGGGCATACAATGTCCCATATCAACCATGCACAACTCGTCATTCGCATGCATTACCAGCTATTTCTATATATATATTAAGTAGCTAGCTAGGGCTTACACCATTTCAAATCACACAAGCTAAGACACACACACACTAGCTCAATCCACTATGTATATTTAATTCGATAGTACTCTCAATCTCTATTTGTGAGTGTGCACGGACGTGTACACGTCGTCGTAAAACGGTACATATGGTGCAAATGGTGGGTCACTCTCAAGTCTCAACACTATTATAAGCTTTCTTGAGTGTGCATGTGTCAACAACTAGTTCTAATAAATATGCGTCGAATTCAACATTAATCAAGTGTCTGTTTACGAATGTATATTTATTTAGCGATGCTCTATATATATGTAGCAATCCACATGTAGTATAGGCTAAAAGACAAGTTAGATGCAAATGTTAAATACTTAAATTTGAGAAGACGAGTAATTGGGAAAATGTTTAGAGAAGGGAAAGAGACGAATAAAGATGGACCAATGAAGTCGGACCAAGGGAAGAAACGAGTGGATATAAATGTAGCCCGCACGTGACGGGGGTGGCCACTTATGTGTCGTAACTCTCCCACGTGCACACGTGTTAACTCTTCGTTTTTTTTCTGATCCCTATGAAAAAATCTTCCCACTCCACATCAAAATTTTGTAGATCCCACACACTGGACCAGATATAAAGTAGCAAACACTGTGCTTCTTTATTTTGTTTTCAAAAGTTACGATGCCAACAAAAATACATACTATATCGTTTTAAATAAGAAACTGATTGTTTTTTTAGCTGATTCTCTCATAAGTATAATGATCATCAATTTGCTGGACGATTCTATCTGTTTATTGGTCAATACACAAGACACTAGAAGGAAAGAAGATAATGTTGGAAGCCAAACCCAATTTTTCTGAAAAAGAAGAATGTTTTTGTTTGATTCCAAGAATTGATTATGGTCGTGGTTGCATATTTTTGTCTGAACCTCGATGAAATGGTGACGTACGTATAAGAAGATCAGCGTATAACTTTCACTATTTGACATGGCATATTGGCAATTTGACATACGCATTGCTTCAATTCATTTTCTTAGTGAGGTTCATCGTCATTATTCTTTATTATAAGGTATTATAATTTGCGTGAATTGTTGGTTATAATTTTGTTAAAAGACAGATTAACTTGTAATATATATATATATATATATATATATATATATGATCTGCAATTGTTGTTTCACCAAAAAACAAATAAAAGGAAGAAATACACATTAATATTTGATTATCTTTTTCCAACTGCCACAAGTTTATAAAAAAGGATACAATGAAAATGACTGTAGAGAAGATCAACACATTACTATTGCCTTTGGATTCGTCATAAACCTAACTCCAAATCATTAAATACCCAGTGCCCATGCATGATGCCTAATGCACGAGCTTGTCTTCTATCCATCTTTTGGACCATCCCTATATACTTATATCATAATTATTCGACATTACTTTATAACGATAACGATTGATCTATCTCAAATGGGTCAATGTCATCGTCTTGTTTTCTATATATCTAAAGTCCCTCTCATCATGTAATATCTAAAGAAATACAACAGTACGGTTTTGATTGTTAACCAACAGATGACTAATATATATATAATAATAGGATAAACATGTGATTTTATATATAATCACTTTTCTAAAATCTCATCTAATTCACCATTTTAATTATGATCTATTTGGTAACATAAATTAAAAAGTTTTTCATATATTTTTATAAGTTACCGATCCTACCATTTTATGATCTTTTTTGTATCTCCGTTTTCGTCAATTCACTGAGATGAGCTTTCACCTTTCAAGATCCAAAACAAAAACAAAACTACCTTTGAGATATAAGCCTTTTAAAAATCGAACAGGGCCGGATTTAACTATATTGGGCTTTACATAATTTGGGCCTATTATGTATCCAAACAAATCTTTAACTTGCTCGAAATCGTTGTCACTTCTCTCTGGTCAAACCAAAGTCCCAACAATGGCGACGGAATCTCCGAATTCTGTTCGGAAAAGTGAGTCATTGATGAACTCGATCAACCTGTTATTTGAGTAGAGATGGTTTCAAATCTGATGAGATTTTTTGATGATTTCTCTTTTACGGTTCTAATTTTGATCGTATCTCTATGGTTTCGTTTTTTCTTAAAATTCGTAACAGTTGTTGTTCATCTAAGAGCTACTGGTGGTGCTTCAATCTTGAAACAATCTAAATTCAAGGTATAGCTTCTTTTGTAATCAATGATTCATTCCTTTCGCGAAATTAGGGTACTATTTAGGACCTAGACCATTTTGGAATTTTCGATAATGTAATTATCTCTTCTGTTAAGGATCTGAGTTGATGAATTTTGTTGCTGTGTTTTTTAACCATTAGATTCAATATCCATCAGATTATGCTTCAGCATCATAATTATTAGCTTTATCATTATAGTTTTGATCTTTCTTTCTTTGATATATGTGCTCTGCTTTGGTGTCTTCAGATTGCAGGGACTGAAAAATTTGCTAAAGTGATTGATTTTCTAAGACGGCAGCTTCACTCTGACTCATTGGTAAATCATTTATCTGTGTTATCTATCTCTTGTGAAACATTGTTTTTGTTGCAAGTGTGCTGATATCTCTTCACTGTGTAAGTTTGTTTATGTAAACAGCGCTTTCTCGCCTAACCCCGATGAGTCAGTAATTGATCTATACAATGTAAGTAATTTCATTTTCAATATGCTCCTGAAAGTAGTTATACATCTTCCATCTGTTTGTCTTCAATCATTCATGGGTTTGTTTGATCTTTAAGGTTGATAATATTTTTGGTATTTCCTATTACCGGGGCTTGTCCTCTTTGCATTTCTTAAGATTGTGCTTGTGTTCTTGATAATTGCAGAACTTTGGGTTTGATGGTAAACTGGTGGTTAACTATGCTTGTTCCATGGCATGGGGTTAAAAGCCAACAATCCGAGTATCATGTTGCATCTTATGCTAAGATGAGACAAGCTGCTACTACTTGACTTTGCTAGGAGAATTCAATTGTAGAAGAAACTTGTTGTATGTATGTACATCCTTAGGAATGGGTCTCCATTCTTTTCTTTTTTTTGCAAAATGGGCTATGAACGTAAATTAAATGGGCTTAGGCCCATTAAGTGAGTATAGTCAAAGGAGATGGGATAGATGTTGGATGATGCCACGCCACGTTGGACATTGGATCCGTGAGTTTTCTTTCAAAACGGAACATTCAACTATTTTTCTCTTCTTCGTCTTCTCCCTTAATAATAAGAAACCAAAAAAAAAAAAAAAGGGAGTTATTATTATTACAGATTACAGATTGTAAAATCGAAATCGAAATCGAAATCTACGTTTTCCCAAAACTTGTCCTTAATCTCTCTTTCCCCCAGATTTAGCCCGAAACCGTTACCCTTCTCTCTCTCTTCGCATTTTCCCGGAAAATTTTACCATTTCCGCTTTGTATAGTCAATTGTTCTTCTTAATCGACTTTTTTTCTCTCTTCGTCTCCGGAAATTCTCTCCGAATTGGATTCGTCAATTTGGGGGAAATCCTTAGATACATTTAGTTGTCAGATTCGTGATTCCTTGATTCTTGCTTCTTCCCGACTCCATCATTCTCTGGTTTCGATAATCGAGGAAGAAGAACGGAGACCTATTTCCTCAGATTTGTCTCCTTCCTCACTGGATATCTTCGTTGACCGGAATCGAATTCCACTATGTGCTGACGAAGATAAAGGAAGACGCTGTCTTGTTATCTGGATCGAGTCAATCTGGTGATTAATGGGTTTTGTTTTATTTCTCGGCATGATTCTCAGCTTTCATGGCTTCCTTCTTGTCCAATCACAACAAGATCAACGGCAACCCCTATTACAATCACCACCTCCTCCGCTCTCTCCGTTTGTGCAATCTCAACCTCCTCCTCTGACTCCGCCTCAAGTCAACACGCCTCCTCCTCCGTCGCAAGAAACCGTTAACATTATGATTCCACCTACTTCTCCACCGCCACCATTACCATCACCTCCGCCTCCTCCTCCTCCACCACCACCACCGCCGCCGATTTCAAAACACCCTCATCCTCCTCCGCGTGCGCAAGCGTCTCCTCCGCATTCTAATAGAAACCAACCACCAAGACGGTTACGTCCCCCATCTCCTCCTCCTCCTCCTCCTTCTCGGGTCTTCAAACAGTCAGAGAAAAGTGGATTAAACACAGGGAAAACAGTGGGTCTTGTATTCGCTGGGTTTGCAGCAATGTTGCAGATTTGCGTTGTTGCCTTCTTGGTTTTCAAAAGAAAGCAGCTTCTAAGGATGACACATACTTATTGAATTTGGGAGAGAATTTTCATCAACCGGGAACACACACACACACTTTTGAGACGAGGATAAAGAAAGAGAATTGTCAAT
>NW_003302553.1:5669166-5761773 GCF_000004255.2 Arabidopsis lyrata subsp. lyrata | reverse complement strand
GGAAGAGAAAAAAAGCATGGCTCAAGTCATGTAATATTGTTTTAGGGATTCTGTGAGATGATGAAACCGATATCTAACTTCATTTGTGAGTTGCTGGCAAATGTGATTTTGTGTTTTGAATATTCTTGTTACATTCTCTACCTCTCTTAATGATTCAGGGTTGTACACAAATCCTCTGTTTATGCATGGTTTGCGATATTTTCGGTTTGTTTGTGTGATGATAGTGAGAATCAAGGCAGAGTAAGGTAGGAAGATCAAGTTTCATACTTCATGTTATGCTTTTCGTAGACAAAAGATTCTTTGTCAGTTCTCTTAGGTTTGATTTTGACGTTTGAGACATTGTCAGATAGGAACTGCTTAGACTAGCTGTTGGAATCAGAAAATGTCATTCTTGCGTGTTTGATAGCTCTTGGAATCATAAAGTGTCGAAATCTTTCATGTTTGATAGCTCTTGGAGTCAGAAAATGTCGGAATCTTTAGTGTTTTATCTGTAAAACTTTTGGTTATTTAAATCTCTAGTTCTGCAACAATGTTGCAAAGTGCCCATTTTATGGAAGACTCCTCGTATGATGATGGGAATTGATAAACCGGCCTCTGGTTTGGTTTATAGAACTGGTGGTAGGACATATTTGAGAAGGATGCCACTGATTAATCAGAGAGTAGTGAATACGGTTTGGGAAATATCTTGTGTTCTGAAAGTTTCATGACCTGATTCGGTTTATGAAAATCGGTCTGCTTAGGATAGTTTGACATGGTTGAAGAATGATAATATTGATCTTATTGTTCCTAACTATGAAAGTGTTTAGGACGCGTTTTTGTTTGGTAAGACCAAAGATGAGCTGGTTTAAATCTGGACCTTATTCAGTTCATAGAATCTTCGGTGGCAACATACTTTTAAAATTCTCAGCATAAATATATTATACATAATGAGATATTAAAAATATAAGATTAATGTTGGTAATGACTAATGATTCTAAGTAAACATACGCACGTAACAGATTAATAAACTTAATCAAGAGTCATGATGTTTTGTCTTTTAACTCTCCTCTTTCTTTTTGCTAAAGAAGCACATGCATGGAAGGAAGCATACACCAAAAAGTTGAATATGATTGTTTGTTTTTCTATAAACGACAATAAAATTTATGTTTCTACATAATAATAAGTTGGATTTGTTGCGATATTTTGTTGAGTTTTGACCTTTCTCTCGTTTTGTCAATGCGTGATTCAAGACTTGGGCCTATGAAACGTCATTTCATAACCTGCGGATAATTTCAATATACATACAGTCAATTAGATATACTAATTGATTCTCTGTCTGTGTTTTCATTTATAACTTTAACTAATTGCGGATAATCGTATACTTTGCATCATACAGAATTTGCAACCTAGTCTATTATTATTCCTTTGCATGAGAGTTTATAAGTTAATCAGAACAGGCCCTAGAAAAAATCTAGATTTATGTGTGAAACTATATAGATATGCTTGCATCCTAAGAAACAAATCAATATATATAACCATACCCCTCACAAATCAAGTCATGTTTTCTTTTGTTGCTATCAGCGACAGTAAAATAAAAACTGATTTCTTGAGAAAGCAAGAGAACACATACAGATATATATCTGTCGGATCACTTTTTCTTGTTGGACCTAACACACATAGAAAACGATAGAAAATACATAAATGTATTACAGGATTCTGCAAACAGTGTCTTGTCTCATCCTTCCACGGAAATAGATGTGAAATTTGACTCTTCTTCAACATTTCACAGTTGTGTGTGTTGGTGCAGATCCATCATTGATGCTTTCCTTAATTAGCTACCTGAGAATTTGTATTAATGTTAATCTATCAATAATTAGCATAGATCATAAGATTATTTCAGCAGATTAATTAATTACCAGTGTCGAGTCTTGGGTGGGAAGAAAGGTCAAGCCAAGAATCTGAGCTGTTCTTGTTCTGTGCCCAGTCCTCACCGAAGAAATGGTGAAGAGACTTCTTCGACGACTCCGATGAATCTTTCTCCTCTTCTTCTTGATTTTGATCTTGTCTTGATGAGTTTGTAAGGACACTTCTTGTGGGTTTGTTGAACATGTCGGCGCCCAAAACGAAACACTGTTGCTGTTGCTGTCGATGATCATGCTCTTGATCATGATGAAGATGTTGTTGAGATGATGATGAGGATGAGTATGTGTGATGATGATGATCAATCTTATGATCAGTACTACAGTGGTGGTACGGATCATTCATCACTGTTGTTAACGGTTGTTGGTGATGATGGTATGGAGAATCTTGAAAGCTTCTAGATGCTTCCGGAAAAAACGTTCTCTCCCCAACTCCAACTCTCTCCCCAATTCCTTGAAAGTACCTGAATTAAAATATTTCCATAAATAAAAGTTTCCATGAAAGATCAACACGGGAGATTAAAGATTAAGATGAAAGAACCTGAAGTCTTTGTGGTCAGTAGGAGAGGCTAAGACATTGAACTGAGAAGTAGAAGTAGTGTTTTGATGAAGTGACAAAGCGGAAGCATGATGAAGAGGTTGTTGTTGTTGTTTAGGTGAAGTAGAAGGATAAGGATAATCAAGAGAATGGCTGTTAAAGTAACCTCTAGTGTGACTACTACTTCCACCAACACCAAACCTATTACTGTTACTGTAGGCATCCATCGAAGAAGAAGAAGCAGAATAAGTAGTTGAAGATGAAGAAGAAGAAGACAAGGTGGGACTTGGGTTGTTGTTGTTGTGGAATGAGAGAGATGGTGATGTTAAAGGAGTTGTTCTTGTCTGATTCTGATCAAGAGATTTTCTGGCACGGTTTCTTCCTCTGTGCATGTGTTTTTCACAGTACTTTGAATCTGGGTAAGCTTCTCTTGAGCATCTCCATTTCTTACCATCTGTTCTTCTGCATCTTCCTGGTTCTGGATCTGGTTTTCTTCCAAACCCCATCTGGTAACATCCCCATCCAACTGCATCATTTAATTAAAACAAAACCCTAAAATTAATCATGCTTTTTTGCTTTAATACCCTAATTAATTAGGACCTTAAGTTACAAAATCCTCAAAAGAAAACTGTGGTAACTGAGTTATTGAAAGTGGTCGTTGAAAGAAAAAGCAAGAGGCTTTAAGAAGAAACCAAGAAACCGAATCACTCTTAAACACACAAAGCTGAAAACTTTGGGCATGAGAATCAACAAAAGATTGAAACTTTATGCAAGAACAAGAAAAACATGAAATAAATAAAATAAAGTTATAGGGCTTACGGGATTGGTGAGGAAGGAGTCTAGAGACCAAGGAAGTGTCCAAGCTTCTTCTAATGGAGAAGATGAGCTCAGGTGGGACAGGAACACCAGAGACCATGTACTTGTAGATTAGGGCTTGATGTTCCAGTTCTTCCCATTGTGTTGGTGTAAATGGAGGCCTTCCTATTGTTCTCCCACTACTTCCACTTAGACTCATCATCTTCTTCTCTAGCTTTCCTCAGAGGGTTTATTTATATATGTAGCAAAATCAGAAACATAAAAGAAGGAAGATAAGAGCTTTCTTGATGGATCCAGAGATTAGGGCTCCTGAGTTTCGGACAGAGACAGACAAAGATGACCACCTTCTCTGTCACTCTTTTCCTCTGGTTTGATATCTCTCCCTCTTTCTCTTTCTAAGCATATATTCCTCAGATGCAAATTGCATGAACACTAGCTAGGTTCTTCCTCTACACGAGGCCACTCCCTCTTTTATATATATATACCTCACTTTTTTTGTATTTAGGAAAGATAAATTTTTTTTTATTACAGAATAGAGATTACTGTATACAAATATTAGCTAGTCACACTCTAGTAGGGTTTATTTTGGGGGAATGTTAATCAAAGAGTTAATAAATCAAAGAGCTATCACAAAACATTTCATTATACATTTCAAGAGAGAGATATATAGACAGTGTTAAAAAGAAACAAAAAATAAATAGAAGAAAAAAGAATCACATCATGACAAGAGCTTTTAAGGAGTTTTGCCATGTAGTGTAAAATCAAAACAACATTAAAATATCCAATATTGTAAATGTTAAAATAGATAAAAATATAAAATGTATGTAAGGGGATGAAGAAGAAGAGTGTGGTCCTATAAAGACTGGCAAATCTGAAGAGACTCAGGCCCAGTGTTCCTGTTGCTTCTTCTGCAGCACTTGATGCTCCTGTCTCTCTGACTACTCTTTCCTCTCTTCTCAATCTTTCTTCATATTATTCATTTTTTTATATTCGTTTATTTTGAAACTATATATATGTAATTATTTGTGTGTTTTTTTTTATAAAAAAAGTGCATTGATTTTTGGGAATCTTTTTTATTTTTTCCTTTAAGCTGACGCCTTTTTAATTTCAGCTGTATCCCAACACTTGATGGCCTAAAAATGAGTGCCATTTACCTTTTTATTGAGCTCATTTTTTGTTTATTACACATTTAGTGAGCTCTGTTATTACTGTCTAAAGACAGAGGAAAATCAGATAGATGCAAGAAAAAAACAGATAGATGTAAAAAAAGAGAAATACGAGTATTTATGAAAAGAATTCGGAATGAGCTTCTTGTATCATCACTGGCACGAATCTCTGACTCGGGAAGAAGAAACCAAACTTTTTTGCTGACTTGAAAAAGAGTAATATTTAGATTTCACAGTTTCTGACGACAATAGAAAAAAAGAGATTTTACTTCTCACATTTTTTTCTTAACATTTTTTACATAAGGTGGCAAAATGGTAAATAAGAATGAAAGAAAAGGGTGTTTAGATGAGAAATAGAGAGCAGGGGAGAGACCATTGGATAAAGAAGGGGACTAGGTTTGTTTGGTTGCAAGTGAAGTGAAAGTACTTTTGTCCTTTTTCTATAAAAAATGTTAGATATTTTGTCGTTTTTTTATTAATTATTTTTTTCGGCATTAGTTTTTACTGAAAAAAAAAGTTTTAGGAATAAAAAAGAAGAGGAAGACATGTGAAGAATCAGAAATATACAGAGAGGGTTGGGTTCATTAAGTGCATAGAAAAAAAAAAAAAAAAAAGGAGTAAGACTGTTCACTCCTCTGTTTGTTTCTCTGTCTCTTTTCACATGCTCTGTCCTTTTCTCTCCTTTTTTTGAAGCCCCCTAGATCTTTCTCCTTACACACCTACTACTACTACTATCTACCATTCTTTACATGCACATTTATAAGTTTATATCTAATATAATGTACTCATACATACATACATTACATGATCATCAAATTTAGGGTTTGAATGATTACATATAGTGGATGATACTAACTAGTACAATTGATAACATTAAGTAATAGTAGAATGGTGGAATATAGTAAAAAAGTTGACCATATATAGTATATATCGTGATTGTACAAATTTTTGTAATTAGCAAATACTAATTCTATCATTTGGCAATTACAAATTATATCCTTTCTTCAGTACAAAATAATACATATGTAATTAATTAATTATTATAGCTAGTTAGTGAAGATATATCGGTCAACACAACAAAAATTAAGATGGTTACTTTACTTACCTCTTTACCATGACCACTGTACATAATAAAATGGCGTTCAAGCAATGAACATTCATCCTAAATACTTTTTAATTATATACTGTTGAACTTCACCTTCTAAATTGGTTCGAAAGTGATATGCATGTGTATATCTAGAGAGATTGAAGATGGTACCTAAACATATTAGAGCTCCACTCTTGATGGTTGGTAAAAGAGGAGGAAGAAGGTGGAAAGACCTTTGGACTGAGGGATATTTCCATTTCAGAGCATAAGTTTCCATTTTAGTCACTCATCTGCATCATCAACATCATCTTTTCTTCTTCCTTTTCTCTTCTTTCTTTTCTTGTTTTTATTATGTTTTTGTAACAAATTAATTATAAGGAAAATGGAGGGTTGCTACATAGATGTGATAAATATCTACTATAGGAGATGATGGGTGGGTAAATGCAGATATTATAGGGCAAGAGACCTACCTCCTTCTCTCCCTTTGACTCACTTTTCCCCTATTTCTTATTTCAGTTTCATGACATATATATTAACATGTTAATACTAGTCTATACCCTAATTATCTTTTAGGCCTCAAGGGTTTCTTTACGATATTTTTCATTTATCTACTAAACGGAATATAAAACTTTTGCTTCATCATCCATCCAATCACATAAAAATCAACGATTTACGAATATTATATATATGAAACATTGCTATATTTCTACGTTCAAATATTAATTTCTTTTTTTTGTTGAAAAAATACTTATTTCTTTGTTGAGAAATATTTAATCTCCCCCACAACGTGATGTTCATAATCTTTCTTTTTTTTTTTTTTTTTTTTTCATAATCTTTCTTTTTGTGATCTTTCATTCGAGTGTGCACTGCATTCTAGTTTGTTTTCTTTGTTCTTTTTTGGGTTTGTATTTATATGTTAGAGTGAATTACGGGAAATTTGGGCTAAGATCATGGTGAAAATAACTATTGGTTTCATTCAAAAGAAAGAAAAAACAATTATTATTACCACGATCAGGACCAATATTCACAAGGAGATATTGCCACGATCCACATTATTCGAACACACAATTATTAATCACATGAATTTAGTAAACAAAAAACCAACATTGTGTTGGCTCAGTAATAAATTTTGCAGGTAGAGATATTGGGTTCGACGTTTGTTGGGCGGGATCTCTTCTCCAAAAGAAATGAATTTAACCTGGTGTGGATCCCACCTCTAAAAGATGTAGAGCATTCGCGCTTGAATTTTCAGATATTCAAAAGAAAAACCATACAAACTCCAGAACTTGTGGAAGCTCCTTTGATCCATTGGTTGACCAAAAGTTCATTAATGCTTCTACACCAGAGGTCTGGGGTTCGTATCCCAGATACTGCGATTTATTAATAAATTTACAGATTATTGAAAACAAGTGTGCAGGAGATCTCCAGTGATGTACAATTATAGCCGTTCGCCAGGATTCTACACAGAGAAAGAAGTGTCCAAGAAGAACGAGGTGAAGGAGATGAGCATGAAGAAGGAGGTGAAAGAGGTGTGAATCTAATAAAAATCAGAAGAAATTGTCCGTTGTAGAATCGTCTATGTAACAGTTCTCATAATTTACAATAAATAATAAATCCAAATGACAAAAAAAAAATCATACAAACTCACACATTAATTATTGGGGAAATTGGAAAAAAAGGATATCTACTAAAATTTTTGTCCATATATACCTTTTTGGTGAAATTGTCACTTTGGACCAAACTACCCCTACACCCTATTTTAAGCATTTTTAAAAATAATTAATCACAAGAATAGGTAGATATACAAAAGTAGAGATGATTTGAAGTGAAAATTTTTAGATTTGATTGGAAAAAAATTGATTTTTTGATAGATAAAGTTTCTTCTAATTTTGTTAGAACATGTTTTCTAGAGTTTTGCGAAAGTCAGAGTGTGTATTCTACATTTTTATACATGTTCTACAAATTTTAGACTAGTTTTCTGTTCTAAAAATTTTAGAAGTCCGAAAATCATATATCTAAAATATTTAGAACATGCATTCTACGCTCTACTCTATGTTCTAAATCTTTTTGAATACCTATTCTACTAATTACTACATCTTGTGCCATCGTTAGAATTTGTAATTTTCTTTTAGAATGTAAATTCTACTATATTGTAGATTTGGTTTTCTGAAAATTTTAGAATTTTCTAAATATAGAAAGTAAATTTTCAGAAAAGGAAAGTAAATATTTATTATAGATTACGTTTTAAATGGATATTAATTGTTTAGATTATGATCTACATAATTCAGAAATCGTTATCTATATTTTTTAGAAAAAGTTAAAACCAAAACGTTTCTAAACCCTAAGCTAAGCCATCACCAGGCCCGGTCCTTGGATATTTGGGGCCTCAAGCATATTTCAATAATATAATTTTTTATTTAAAACTATTGTTAAAAATTTAAACAAAAACTGTAGAAGACGAGATTCGAACTCAAGACTTGACACTAACTTATTAACTACATAACCACTAGGCTAAGCAAGTTTCTTTGTAATGTGGCCCTAAAACTTTATTATATTTTATGACCTAAAGCAGATGCTTTGCCTGCTTTATGGATGGGCCGGGCCTGGCCATCACTTTCGATTTCAAAATATATGTAATTAACCAACTAGCCCAAAACAACTTAAACTGTGTTACAACATTTTCAATACAGTTAATTCCACATATTATCTCCTAAATAATGAAATCTTAAAACTTACAATCCAACATAAATAGAAAAAGAGAGGTTCAATTAACACTAAAAATGGAAAATATTATATCAAGAAGGACGATCTACCTAATTTACGATTGTTGATACTTGTTACTGACTTACTGTACCTAGTATTGTCAAATCTTGGAACCGTTCTTGTTCTTGAAGCATTAGGATTAGCTCTAACATGACCCACCATTGAAACCGGAAGTGCTTCTTCTTCATAAGCTCTCCTCTCCATCTCCTCTCTCATCGTTTTCTTCTCCCCTTTCACTACCATCGCCACCACCAATAACCGTAACAGAAACGCTCCAATCATTGACCCAATTACACTCCCAACCGCTAATCTCCCTCCGCCACCGTCATTCACCGCCGGAGATGACGGCGGCGTTACCAACGTACTACCACGACCACTACTATCATGAGCTCTAATCACCAGCACATAATGCCCTTGTCTTGTTCCCAAGAAAACGGAGGCTGAAACTTGCTCCCTAAACGTTATGTTACCGTTACTTGTGAAGCAAGCACACAAGAGAGATGAGTTCTTCGTGTTAGGTTTAGGGCTCCCACTTGCCACGCTACTCAAGAACTTGATCAAAATAGAGTTTTGTTCCGTGCCCATTATGTTAATCTCATAAGGATTCACAGCCACACCATACGGGTTTGAATTGTAAGCCAATAAACCAAGAACCGGAGACACGAGCCCGTAATTATAACCGGTTTTGACTTTTTAGATTTCTATTTAATTTTTGTAAATAAATTAGGAAGTTTTATTTTTTAAATCAATTTTGAATTAATTTTGAGAGAAAATGATGGTAAAGTTGGGTTTTGATTTTTTTAAAAACCTATTTGACTAATTTACCAAAATAAGGTATATTTGGACAAAAATTTTAGTAGATATCTTATATATCCAATTTTCCCATTATTATTCAACTTTATATTCTTACCAAAAAAAAAAATTATTCAACTTTATAACAATAAAAACCCACACAATTGCCACGATTCACATAATTCGCACATACAATTATTATTTATTAATCAAATGAATTTTTAAAAAAGTACAATTTACCCACACAGTTAATAAACGGTATAACAATGACCTTGGGAGACTTTTATTCTAGTACGAGTTTACGACTTTCCTTAGCTTACACCAATTCCCAAATTTATACGTGGGTTCGAACCACGGGTTCCTTCTCTTCTTAATTGGCCGGAGATGGAGCCAGTGGCAACAACCGTTGAGGGGACCGTCGCCGACGTTGACAACAACAACAACACATGAAACAAATAAGCCAACCTATAAATCGAACAAGTTGGATTAAAAGTATTAAAACAGGAAATATGACCCAAAATCCCACATATATCAGTAGTATATCACGAATTATCTGATCATCGGACTGAACCAGCACGATGGTGAAGAAGAACGCCGCCGATATACAAAGAACCGCCACTACCATAAATGTTACGAGGATCGCCATTATCATTCGGTTCCTATATATAGAATTATGTCATCATATACGTATACAAGTGTCTTTTAATTTATCCTAAAACCAAACAATTCTCACTAATTATTCTGAGTGTACGAAAACTCCATTAGATAACTATGATCTATGTCATCAACTTTTCATAGTTTTAAATTCTAATCAAATAGCCATCGAGTTAGTATTTTACCAATCAGACCAGTTTTGTTGAATTAGTTTTTAGTCAACCATTGGGCACTATTGTGCCGACATAGTTGGTATACTTAAACCAAAAGTCAACACCTAAATCTCAATTTACATGACCATTTTTAGTCCTCGCTTTTCCGTTATATCTTGTCAAACACAAAAGTTACATTAAAATTCCAGACTTAACATACAATTAACAAGTTCTTAAAAAAAAAAAAAAACATACAAACAAGTTATTATAATTTACATACTAAGCAGCCGTGTTATATGAATTTGCACATATAATTTATTTATTGGTACCTTAGTCGTATACCGCTGATGACAAGGAGAATGAGACTCATTGAGGCAGAAAACGACACTGTACTGCTAATAACCATCCCAAGATAGGCTATACGCTTTGAACTCTCATACTCCAATACCGCAGTTCCTGCTTTTCCTTTACAAACCGGTGCGGTTCCGGTTTGATTTCCGAAAGAACAATTGTCACTTTGCCATACGCCACCAGGAGGATTAACCATAACTTGAAAGCTCATACCAGCTATAACCGTAGCTGTAACCATAAGATTCCCTCTAGTTTTCTCTAACCAATCGCCTTGATGTTTTAGATACTTTACGAACCACTCTGATGATGATTCTTCGTGTCGATGACCTTCTTGACCGTTGATCTCCATGATTTTAAACGATGAAAGTTTTACAAAAGAGTTTTACTTCTTAAAATTTTATATATAACTTCTCTCTTTGTCGAGATTATAAAGGGAAAAAAGGAAGGAGAGTTGTTTTTATGGAAAGGAGATGGAAATTTCTGGCGAAAGTCTATTTTGAACAACTATATTTGTTGATCATGGGATTAAAATGGCCTTCTCTTTGAGAACTACTATATGATAAGGTTGCATCTTCACTATATGATTCTGATCAAGTCAACGATAGCGACATTAGGGAAGAAGCGTCGTCGTGTGTAATTAAATATAGAATTCTAGGTTTTTAGGTTTAGTAGAATGAGATTATTACGGATTTTGCCCTTTTTTATAATGGCGTTTATGGATTTTGCCCTTTTTTGAATAATTTATGGATTTTGCCATTTTCTAACACTTAAAAATGTACGTATTTATGATTTTTTTTGCAAAAATACGTACATTATACCAAATACTAAACCCTAAGAACAACTAGAACTGACTAAACCCAAATATAACGAATGAAACGCATGTTAAATCATATTTTTGGAGCCTAAAAAAGGGCAAAATCTATAAATTATTCAAAAAAGACAAAATCCATAAATACCATTATAAAAAAGGGCAAAATCCGTAATTAATTCTTAGTAGAATCACAATACATTAACATACCTCAAATTTGACTTTTGGTTCAACGGTCTTATCTTTCATAGTACTACATCTGTCATTGAGTCTAATGAATTATACAACTTGCGATAAAAAAAAAAGAGTTAAAGATATATAGCGGATAAAGAACAGTCGTTGCATACCATTCAACATACCAAAAGTTGAACATTCGTTAATTTTGGAACAGTGAAATAATAGTGCAATACAAATATTCTTTTTTAACATAATAGTAGATTAAACTACTACCAATGTAACGATCTAGTGGTTAAATATATATACTGGCCATGTTAATTAATCGATTGTATAGATCAATTTTCATGTATCCACTAGGCTCTCTTATGCTCAACTATTATAAAAGTTTTAAGTGGCATAAGAAAACTGTGCTCGATTTTTATTTATGAAAACCCTTTAACAAAAAAAACTGTGCTCGATCGCACCACGATTATTCTTCTTAAAAGAAAAATTAAAAATCCATATGTTACTCATATAATATTATACTAAATGATTGATACGTCAGCTTAAATATGTATCTGGGTGAGGACTGAGGTGGGTAACAAAATAAAATAAAATATTACGCATCATTTGTTTTGTTGCTTCAGATTGTATATGTATTTTTTTTTTCCAAAATGTGTTTTTTTTTATTGATATATACTTTCGTACTACAGCATTCCAACAATGGAAAAACCATTTTGGAGATTCATTAAATAATACATAAGGGCATACACAATGAGACAAGTGGAAGAATGTGTGTTAGTGGTAATTTATTATTAAAATAATGTAAGAGGTTAAGTTTAGAAATAAAGAAAAAGATTAACCGAAATCGTTGTCAAGCTTAAAGCTGCTGTCTTTATTCATCGCAACCACTCACAAGAAGACACGTGAGATAACACCCGAGTGTTATCACACACCCGGATTCAGTCTCCAAACGCACTATTCCTTTATTTTTGATTTTTTTATTACTCACACCCCTCTAAAAATTATCCTACTATGTATGGTCTAAGAAACTAAGCCTATAGCATCTCCAATGGTGCTCTATATCATGCTCCAAACTCTATATTTGGAACAAAATCACTCCAATGGTGCTCTATATCTTGCTCTAAAAATAGAGAGATGAATAGTATTGTTTCATTCATCCCTCTATTTTTAGAGCACAACTTTTTTATTTACAAAGTACTCCTTCAATTTTCAAATAGTATCATTTTATACCTAAACAAAATTATATAACTAAATTATATACATACATAATTTTATATTAAAATCATAGTTACTAAATAAATTGAAATTTAAAAATATAACAATAACATATATTAAATTAGAAAATAATGCAAACACAAATGATAAACTAAAAGTACATAAACAAAATTAAACATGATAATCGAAGATGAGCGTGATCTTAATGCACCAATTGAAGTTGAAAGAGACGATCCACCTCCAAATGTCGAAATAGCGGATGATGAAAGTACTCGATTTCAAGAATTTCTTGCTCGATATCAACAAATCAAAGACAAAGAAGCTCATTTTTCACTTCGAAATGCCTTAGTAGATCATTTGTGGGAGAAGTACACTAATGATGATGTTTAAATAAAAATATATTGATCTTTTGATCTTCCATTTATGTGTTGTAATAAAATTTAAATTTTAATAATATGGTTTTATTAGATATTTATGTCAAAATAAACTAAGTGGATAAAATTTGTAAACTTTGAAAATAAAGAACTATATGAATAATTAAAACAAAATATTAAAATAGAATATTTATTTTAGAGCAAAAAATAGAACCAACTATTGGAGCAAACCTCTGCTCTATGTTTAGAGCACTCCAAATTTAGAGCAAAAAATAAAGCTAACGATTGGAGATGGTTCTTTATTAATGATTTTAGCAACCACGAAAGAAACAGATCAATTTACAGAAAGAGGCCAACAGAAATTTCAATAAAAATTAAAATACTAAAAAGAGCAAAACCGAATCTCTCACTTAACCCTCGTCCCAGAAACACTTTATACTTAACGCTCGACCTGACGAAGCTATGAGTACAATCCAGCCAACCCGAAACTTCTGAAAAAGCCTCAACCACAGATATCCCAAAACTCGAAGAACAAAGTCACTAGTTGCTCCTCTCGGTATGAACTGACTTAGCAACTGATGTACTATTACGCACCAACTTACTTAAAACTACAACAAATATCAAACAAACGTATAAAAACTTAATAACTAAGCAAAACACGTGTTTCATAAAGAAACACATGTAAGCAGCCCACAAAGTGCCATAACCAAGACGACACGTGTTGTTCTCGTCCACGATGGGAGAATGGTCACCGGAGAATTTTTTGGCTAGTCGTATCTCCGGTATCCGCCGCCGTAGATACTCCATCACCTTCTAAGCCGACACCTTAGCACCAACAAAGTCCGTCAAAGGAAACTCCTTCACGGACAAGCATATTGAAATTAAACGTCTATGCTAGCAAGCAGGGCCAGCGCAGAGGGCAAACTACCGAAGCCACCGATTAGGGCCTCAAAATTTGGGCCTTTTTACCTAAAAATTTGTTAAATTTTCTTAGGGAAAATTGGATATAAAGGATATCTACTACAAAATTTGTCCATATATCCCTTTTTTTTTTAGATTGGTCATATAGGTTTTTTCACAATTCAAAACCCAAATTTACCCTCATTTTATTTAAATCCATTTTTGGTTTTCTTATATATTTTTCTTATGTAGATGCTTAAGTATCTCATTTGGAAACATTGTAATATACAAATGGATTATTAGTTAAAGTAAGTACGTAGGCATCTACGTTCTTCTTCCTCCACAGCCATTCTCCCTCTGGCAATTGAAGAAAGATGCAGCCACAGGGAGACCTAGATTGTAGATCTCAGCAAACTCATGAGTGTTGAACTATTGGTGCACCCCGGATGCATAAACCGTTTGTCTTCCGAGTTGCCGAAACAATACCAACACAATACGGTGAATTCCCGAGGGTGGACGTGGACTCTCGTAGCAGACCACCTCATTACCTGATAAATAATCATAAATACACGTATTAGCCCTACATTAATAAAAGGTATTTTTATCGCTTATTTTATATAGATTAAATCTTTGTTGGTTGTAACGGACATATAAAGCAGACTATATAAACCGCTTTAGGTTTGTGATAACATGGAACATACTAATATATCTTCATAAAATTATGTTTTGCAATTAATCGATTTCTTTATAGAAAATTAGGATCTCAGTAAAATACTTTAAAAATTAAACTATACTTCAAATTTGACAATTGTCAGCTTGGTAACTAAGCTCATAATCTCGTGTAGGACATTAAGTTAAACTTAACAATGCATTTAAATTGTTGCATAACATGCATAACAATTATTTCTTTTATTATTATTATTTTTTTCATACATAACATTTATTATTGCAAACTTATATCAAAAGATAAAAAGGTTCATATTGAGATCTCCACTCCTTCTTGTCATACAATCTTCACACATCACTCCTTAAGTAGATATACATCGAGAAACTAAGACACAAATCGTTGAAGGAAAAAGAAAAAATTTGAAGGAAAAACGTAGGGTATAGCAAAAAAATCGAAAGTGGTGGCTTAGCTTAGAGTTTAGAAAACGTTTTAGGTTTTAATCTTAGTCTAAAAACCGTAGACAACAACTTCTACATCTTTAGATCGTAATCTAAACAATTAATATTCATTTAAATCGTAATCTAAAAAAAATATTTTGTTTCCTTTTCTGAAGATTTACTTTCTATATTTAGAGAATTCTAAAAATTTCAGAAAATCAAATCTGCAGTACCGTAGAATTTACATTCTAAACTCAGATTACAATTTCTAACGATGGCAGACGATGTAGAAATTATTAAAACGTCTATTCTAAAATATTTAGAACATAGAGAAAAACGTAGAATGCATGTTCTAAATATTTTAGATTTATGATTTTTGGATTTCTAAAATTCTCAGAACAGAAATCTAGTCTGAAATAAGTAGAACATGTACAAAAATGCAGAATACACACTCTGAGTTTCGCAGAACTCTAGAAAATGTGTCCTACCAAAATTAGATAAAACTTTATCTATCAAAAAATCAACTTTTTAAAAACCAAATCTAAAAAATTTCACTTCAAATCACCTCTACTCTTGTATATCTACATGTTTTTTTGATTATTTTTTTAAAAAAACATTTAAATTAGGGTGTAGGGGTAAAATCGTCCAAACTGACAATCTCACAAAAAAGGTATATATGGACAAATTTTTAAGTAGATATCCTTTATTTCCAATTTTCCCATTTTCTTATATACAATAATTTTTGTAAGACTTTTTAAAAATATTGTGGACTTTTAGAGACGACTACAACATTCTTTTTAATGGTAAAAATCTGATTTAAAAGATTTTTTTTTATAGGTTTTAATTTTGTTTAGGACACCTAAATTTACCGGGCCGGCACTGCTAGCAAGTAGAGGTTGGAGTCTGGGCTGCCGCTGGTAGCATGCCTGAATTTTCTCCTCTTCAAAAGCATCCCGTGATGCTTTAAACCAAAACTGAAAATTTATTCCAGCACCAATTTGGAAAGAAACAACATCGGAGGTTTAACGATACACGAGAAACAGTGAAGAAGATGGAGCGAAAGACGTCGATGCATTGTACAACTTGTACTCAGGCGAAAGCCAGTCATGACGTCACCAAAGGGGCCGACGCAGACCGGAATCAAGCCGTCCATCGCCGCAAAAAGGAAACGGCAGATGACGGAAACAAAAGACGACCCAACCATCGCATAAGAAGCCGGTGGTTGTCGGACTGAAACCGATTTAACAATCGGACGGCAAAACATAAGAGTTTCTCTCTCTGAAAAATTTGAGAGAGAGAAACTCGATTTTTTTATTGTATATGTATCTTGGTAAGGTTTGACGACAAATAAAAAAATATGTATCCAAGTACACCAAATTCCACGCTAGCTAATTCGGACGTCACAAATTTTTGTAATCGAAAGAAAAGACAAAGTGTTAAAGAACCCCTAATCCAAGAATAACCAGTCCGATCTGATAGTAATGCTTGTTGATAGTGAAGCTACTTCTGAAACCTGTCCGATACACATTTAACCTGAAATATCTGTATATTTAATTTTAAAAAACGAATTAAAAATTTGGTCTACTTATTAGATCAAAATGTTACATTAGTTCCGGCATACAAACTTGGTCTAGAAATGATGGAATGGTTGAAAAAAATTAGAATCCATTACTAATTTTTTTTTTTTTTTTTTTTAAAGGTTATGTGGCCATAGCTTAAAATTTTGTTGTTTTGTGATGAACAAAATGCATTAAATCAAGTAAATTAGGAGCTTCCCAAACATCGTGTAGTTTTTTTCCTTCGGATGAACTACGTGTCGTTTTTGCTAAGAGAAAATGCCAGGGTTACCGTAGTTCGTAGACGTCATTATAACGGTGGGGATCTATTTAAACAAATTAAAAGTTTAGGGTCATAAACAAAACCATGTAAAGATTTTTTATAGAATCGGACAAATAACAAGGCGTCGGTGTTTTGTAATTTTCCGAAACATACTCACCCAAATTAGGGTTTTAGCATTTAGTGAGATTTCCCAGTACACAACATATCTTCTCTACATTGTCGCTGCTTCTTCGATAGACTAAACGAATCCAAAAGCTCAACAACCATGGAAGGCGAAGACAAGAATGAGCATAGAAACGAGGAAGAAGAAGAGTTCAATACACCACAACAACTAGAAAAGAAGCAAAGGAAAGGCAAAGAAATAGCATCGGAAACAGAGGATCAAAACGAAGAAGACAAGAGAATTACTCTCAAAGTCACTCAAGTCTCCGAGAGACCCGATAGAATCTCTCCGATCGTCGCCTACTTCTCTACAGGATACGATCCTTGTAAGGTAGATCCAGAAACAGGCAAGAGAGTTCATGAAACTCCCAAAGTTACTGTTTATAAGCATAAGGATGATTCGAAGAAGAGGATTCAGGTTGTGGTTAGTCCTCCAGGCGCAAGAGTTGAGTTCGTCGGAACTAATTACACCGGCGAGCAAGCTGCTATGCAGACGAATACCTATAGAGTTGGTGTTTTCAATAGAGAGGCTAAGACTTTGAGGATTCTTCCTGTTGCTCACAATAAGGTATTTCTTCTGTTACCTCGTTTCGATTTTGGTGGTTTGAATTAGTGGGAATGTTTTGAATAGAGAAGAAATGATTTTTGAGAGTTTGAGTTTGGTTTGTGTTATATAAGAATGTAGATTTGAAGGTTTGGGTTTTTACTTGCAGATAATCAGATTGGAGCCTAAAGTTAAAGCTCAAGAAACAGTTGAGGAAGAAGCTTCAGGAAGTGCGGTTGTTGAAGAACTTGGCAAACTTACCACAGGAGAACGCGACCGTTATAATACAAAGAAGGCTGTTACTCGGGTATGTTACATCTTTTCGATGCGTAGACTTGTTTCCTACAGTATCTGTCTTATTGGTATCATTGCACATATAAGCTGTAATATTCATAGCATTAGTGTAGACCCTTGCTTGCATCTCATTAGTACCTATATGGGATGCAATACTAAGTATATGTACTGATTATATTTGAGAGGATTGTTATATGTCTAAATGGGAATGTGTGTCTCTATGCAGGACAAGAAGAAGCGTGCCTTAAATATGGGAGATGATGCCGAGACTCAGAAGTTCCTTGACGGGAAACTTGGTGAGTTAGATGTTAACACAGCTGCTCTTGAAAGCACCAGTTCTACTGTTGCACGCAACATTCCTCCTTATGATGCCGCTGCGACGACAGCAAAGGAAGCTTATCCCTTAGAAAAGATCATTGAAAAGGGCGAGTGGAGTTTCCTTGAAGATATTTACTGGCTTCTGGAACAGGGAACTGAAGCAGCAACTGATGCTTACCCTGTATTTGTTCGCAACAGATTGTTCAAGTTGCGTGATATCAAGGTAAAATTTTGACTATTTCTTGGAAGTTTACATATACATGGTAACTCTGACACGCGAAATATCATGTTGGCTTGCACCAGTTTCGCCGTTTGCTATTTGTTTGCTCTAATCAAAGAGATTCTGAACTTGTTGATAGTCAATTTGATTGTCATATTTATCTACTGCTCAGAAAATTCTTTATGTATGTCTGTCATTTTGTTGTATATGCAGGACGATATGAAAAAGCAGACGGTCTCTGGTGCGTTAACGCTTCTCACCCATCTGGTTAAGTTCAAGGACAGAAACTCAATGAATGGTTTCGATTCCGCTAAAAACCACAAGATGCCAGACATCTTCCGTAGGAAATTTCAGAGCATGTTCAAGGATTCTGAATCAGAGAGGATACCTGTTGACAAGGCCAACCTTCTGATAAGCTACGTTCTTGTGTTATCCCTTCATGTGGATAATTTCAAGACCGATCCAGAAGACATAGCAAAAGATCTGAGGATAAGCACAGTTGAGCTGAGGAAACATTTTCAACAGCTTGGCTGCAAATTCGTGAAGCAGAATTCAACTTGGGTTGCGACCTTACCGACTCCTCTCAATTTCCCGGAGGTTAACCGGAGGCGGAAGACACGAAAGTGATGGAGAAGATTTTGTTCTATCTTTACATATTTACTGGTAGTTTATAGACATCTGTTTCTTTGGTTTAATGATATTACTTTTGACGATTTGTTGACATAATTTTTCTTATTAGTATTTGGAGACTTCTGTCTCTTTGGTTTAATGATATGATGTTTTGGCATTTTAGGAAGCAAACTGTTCTAAGTCCATGATGGTGAACTAATAGGCATTTTATTTTGAAGAAAGAGGTATTTTATTGGAGGTGATTAACAAAATAAGTAAATGCGTTTTATTTTGCCAACCCATGATGAACAAGCATTAAGCCAAAAATCCAGTTCACAGAAAAATTGTTGGATTCCTGATTTTATTTTGAGACAAAAATATGTCAACTCAATGATATAAAGAATATCAAAACACGCAACTTTAAAGGCCATTGCCTAGTGCTAAAGGGATCAAATCCGGTGAAAATGTTGTGGCAAAGAAATTTGAGGTCAGAAGACTCTTATGAGTTTAGCTTTGATGTGTGTGTGCGTCTGCATTTTACAGCAACATAGATTCTGGGGTCTCGATGTATCCCTTGAATGCTTTCAGCCACTCGGCTCCAATTGCACCTGCACAGGAAGATGACTTGTTAGACGTTTTCGATGAGATGCTGATTAAATAATGGTGTAGGAATGAGAGGCGGATTCTGTACCATCTATTACACGGTGGTCACAGCTTAGTGTTACAGACATGTATGAAGCAACGTTGTATTGGTCAGGACCAGCACCGGGAACAACTCTCTTTTCAGCTATTTTGTGATTCAGACACCAACACTACAATAAGTTACGGGGAAGAAACGTCAATGGATAAAGTGGATGAGTATGCTAAGGGCTTACCGGATCCGATTGCTAGAATGGCGGCTTGAGGTGGATTGATGACGGCACAGAACTGTTTGATGCCAAATGGTCCTCCCAGGTTGGAGACTGTGAATGTTCCTCCCTGTCAGAAGAAACAGTTTGAGGTGATTTGCTTTCGGAGCAGAGCATTATTAGCGAGCATTGACCGAATTCTAGACTAACCTCATAATCTTCCGGCTTCAAGCTATTTTCTTTTGCTTTTTGAGCCAAGAATCGCACCTCTTCTCCTATTGCGGACAGTCCTTTCTTATCCGCGTCCTGGAATCAAGCAATTTGATAACTTGAGTTTTTCAGAAATATCAAGTTCCTGCAGAGGAAGGTTAATAACTGTATTGAGAGCTCCCTCACCTTGACCACAGGAACGTAGAGCCCATTTTCTGTTTGTACAGCGACATTGATGTTCACATTTTTAAATCTGTACATAAAAAGAGAAAAATAAGAACCAAGAAACTATATGGTTTGCAAAGTTTCCATGAACCTCTGAAGCAGAATCTGTACTTACTGGCGGATGTATTCGTCTGTCCATGAACTATTGCACTGAGGAACTTTTCGAAGAGCCAGTGCAGCAGCCTGCAATTTCGAAAAAGAAAAGGTTTCATAATGGAGAACAGATAAGGAGATTTAATTTAGACTTGCAAGAAAAGAAGTACAATGCACCTTAATAACAAGATCATTCACAGATATCCGTTTCCCACCGGAAGCCTCTTGAAATGAATTGAGTTGACTCCTAAGACTGCGTATAAAAATAGCTGTGTCTAGCATCCACTGACCTAATCAAAATACATTATCTGAAATTTAATACTTACCCCATCATTTTGTCAACACATGTATCCACGGTCAAGTAGTAGTGAGGAATAGTTTGCTTTGAGAATGCCAAACGTGAGGCTGTGACCTGTCAAATTTTTACAATTAACAAATTTCGAAATTCTTGGATTATAGTACAAAACAGAGAGATATATGGTCGAGGTAATCTAGAAATACCACAAGCAATCAAGATATAAGGTTGTATAGGTATTTACCTTTCGTATCTGAGTGTGAGGTATGTCAACATAGTCCAGAGCTGGAACCTTAGAATCCACTTGCTTGGAAGGTCTGGCAGTAGTTTCTTTACTGCCTGAAGCTGTACCATAGGAAGATGTATTAGGAGACAAGGATGACGTAAATTCTGTAAAGAGATGCAAGAGAGACCGGGGAAAATGTAAGGAGAGGGAAGAGCCAAGGATTTATGATACCTAAGAAATCTTCGACATCAGCCTTCACTATCCGTCCTTCAGGACCTGTGCCTTTAATGCTTGAGAGAGGTACCTAATGTTTTTGAAGGAAAAGTAGAAAAAAAATTAGAGCATGGAGATCAAACATGAGCTTTACTAATATTTTTCGTGTGGAAACTAACATTATTATCTTCAGCCAACTTTCTTGCAAGAGGACTGGCAAAAATACGATCTTCTGAAGGAGCCGAGCTTGGCTTAGATATCTTGGCTTCAGGAGCACTGGCTGGCTTCTCTACCTTCTCTTCCTTTGGTGGGGAAGGAGCTGGTTTTGCTTCAGGCGCAGCGGGACCAGTACCGGATGAGGGTGTGTAATCTTTAAACTTTTGAATATCCTCTTCATCTTCAACTGTGATAGCAATCACCTAGTTGGACAAAAAAAAAGGGACCATTTTTATGTGATTCTACAAATGAAGATAAAGATCTTTGTCATTTTTATTGCATATTCATTGATCTTCAACTAAAGGGAGCGTAGGGCTCACAGTCAAGTACTTTATGAGAACCCATTATATAATTAACAAGTCTTCAAAAGCCAGAAACTCGCATACCTCCCCAACTTGAATTTCTTTTGCCCCCTCCTCCTTTACTATCTTGGCGAGAAAACCCTCTTCCATGCATTCCATTTCGACTGTTGCTTTGTCCTAAAATATTTAGATTGAGATTAGTGTTATATTCTTGGCATAAGAATCAAAACAAGAAGAGATTCAATCTAGATTTAACATTACAGTTTCAACTTCACAAAGCACTTCACCAGGAGCAACTTTATCACCCTCTTTCTTCAGCCACCTGGCAATGTTACCCTGAAGTTTCAACAGATATCTTTAATAGAATGATAAAAAAATAAACAATGTTAATTATAGTAAGGAGGTACTCAGAGGTACATGCCTCAGTCATTGTTGGCGAAAGAGAAGGCATTCCAATCTCTTGATGAGGAGGAAGATCTGAAACAAATTTTTAAAAGTTCTCGGTAAAACAAACCATTTAGGAATGCATATACACAGAGACAGAAATATGATGGCCGCAAAAGGCACAATAACCAAGTCAGATGCTAGTTATTCCAGTTACCATTAATATTTAACACAGTTGCACAATCTTGTTATGCGGTACACAAAATTGTCATAATAGAAATTCTGTGATAAACCCCTTATAAGTCGTTAACCAGCTACATAGCTAGCATATACAAGGCATGACCTTTTTCTAGAAATAGGTTGAAATATGATCTGAGAAAAATAGTATCAGAAAGCTGGTTTTCTCTACACATTATAATTTAAGTCAAAGAAGATGTCTATAAGAGCAAGCTGGAAGTTACAAGAGTTAAAAATAAACTCTGGATGAAGAACTAACTACCTGAACTGGATGAAAATCCTCTCACTGATCGCATCTGGGAGCTGAAGCAAGAAAAGAAGCTTACAGTTAGGATAGAAGTATTCATATAGGAAGGTAACAAGAAGTATGCACATTGGTATATGGATTACATACCTTATAAGTTCTTTAAATAGTTTTGGTCCTGCCATTGTGCTGCTTAGTTTCGTGCTCGTTGTTGAAATACCACTAAGCATTGTTACCTATATAATGCAGCTAATGACATTACGGCCAAAAAAACACAGACGATAATGCTACTAAGCATAGACGAGAAAGGAAACTGAGCAGCAGGGACTTACATTGCCAGTAACACATTTTGAAATTCTCTCTACAGAGGAATAATTCAGGCGGGCCTTGAAGATATCTGAAGACCAAAAAAAATAAAGAAAATGCTTAAGCGAGAAGCATAACATATACTCAAAACCTATCAACTTTCAATTATTTAAAGCAGGAACGTTATTATTATGTTCTTCATGATACAGAGATCGAGGGAAAACGATGTGAAAGTCAAACTTGAACTATTCAGCCCCGAGTACTGTGGGGTGCTTGTTACCATATCAAATAAAAGAAACAACTACACAGCTGGATACATTCCTATATAAAATGAACTGTAAGGATAGCAATGACGAGGACAGTAAAAGCTATCTGAATTACCTTCTTTTCCAATGAGAGAGGGCTGGGTACTGTTGGAGAAACAGCGGACTGCCACAGCATGGTCACGCCGCAGTAAGGCAGAAACATGTTTCAACTGGTCAGAAACACACAAGAACCGTCAAAATAGTGTTACAAATATATTTAAACAACATACAATTACTCTGCTGTAAAAAGTAGAGTCTTCTTGTACTAATAAAATGAACATATAGCTGATACCAGAATTGCCAATCATAAAGCGAAGCTACTAACATTAATCACAAGGAGGTCACTAAAGCTCTCAATGGCAACTGCAGAATTGCCCATGATTAAATAAATTAAAATACCAAATTTGCGTGACTTAATGCATAATTAGATCAAGTCAAAACCGGAACACGAAACTCATTTCAGAAAAAAAATTTGATTGGCAGAGCAAATCACATAAAAACGAATGCATAAACTCAGTTTTACAAAGATCAAAGAACTAAAAAGATCAAAAATGGTAGTAAAGCCATACAAAAAAATGAAAATTTGAGAAAGAGAAACCTTTTTGGAATGATTGATGATACGAGAAGCCATTGCTGTGCAATCGGAGCTGCGAATGAAAATAAAAAATGGTGAGAATGTTGTTAGGGTTTTTCCCTTGGCTAGAATTTTCAGAGTCAGCAAAAAATATCAGAGATCGAGATCGATAATTCGATAATTTGACTTGTACTCAATCCAATTTTGAAACAGTAAATCTGTAGATGGAAGATAGGATTCGATCTAGAACTCACCAAGAGACGAAGAACGCCAAATCGCAGCCTAGAGAGTGAAGGATCACTTGGAAGAAGCTGGGATTTGATGATGATAATTTTGTGTTTGATATTTTTGATTAGGTTTTTCAGAAATGGCAAAATGCTGCCTTACATGTACCAACAAATTGTTGTACCATAAACCGATATAAAAGTAATTAAACCGGCTAATTAAAGCTTCTTCCTCTCACAAATTTCGGTTTGTTCCTTTCTTTTTTTTCCACGTCTCTGTTATTTAGATTGGGCCCTATTACTATATTCTCTGAGCTTTTGCGTCTCACCAAAAGACAGAGATCAGCAGGTGCGTGCGATAGTGATTACGTAGATATCTAATGAACGGCGGGGATTAGTCAAACTTTGTTAATGGGCCTAATTCTTGGCCCATCTGAATCTTCAATGCTTCCAACAGAACAAAAGAAAGACACACTTCATTCAGTTTCTGATCAAACTGTTAATCGGTTCATCAATGATGACGATGAAGATAGCAACTTGATGCTTCATCATATTGGTCACCTTCTTATTACTCAGTGTGTTTTGCTTCGTTTCAAGGATTCTTGATATCACTTGTAAATGCATTGGATGTGGAACAATTACCTGATTAAACATTCAACATAGAGAAATAGATGTATTAAATAAGTTAAGCTATTTTCAGATAATACTTTGTTTATCGTTCACTTTATTTTTGTAATATTCACTTTGTGATTGGGAAAAATGCTTTGTTATAACGTCAAAAAGCATCAAAAGTTGCAGGAGGAAGAAAGCTTTGGAAAAGAAAAAATAAAATAGTGAAGAATCTTTTATTTGCTAGGCACAGAATAATGAAGAATTTCTGTTCCTAATTTCCCACTAGATATTTTTTATTTTTGCCAAAACGAAGTTAAGACATGAGCTAAGTGTTACAAATCCTTGTCCGAGCCAAAAGAGTAAAAAGAAAGGAAATAAAGGGGTAAAACCGGAAATACAAAAAAGAAAAGGAGAAGATTTCCAAAGGAGAAAACCCTAAAGACGGAGTATATAAACAAGTAACGCGTTTCCTCTCAGCCTCTTTCGGATTTTCCTATCAGTCTCTCACAATCTTCGCTCTTCTCTTTTATCTCTCTCTCTCTCAACGCGGTTCAGATCCGAGTTTGGGAGATTCAAGCTCCCTGAAAAAAGCCCTTTACTTTCGCTTACCAATCTCTCTCAACTTTGCTCCAGGTTTGCATCGAATCTGTTCTCTCTTTGTAACTTTTTCGATTCATGATTTGTCTCTTTACTTTTTGATGGTTCTGATTCGTTTTTTTGCGTTTTCCGATAGATTTGGTTCGAACTTTGTTGAGTTGGTTTGAAAGTTTTAATTTTTCGTTACTTCTAGATCGTGTTTATCGTTACCCTGATTTTTGTTCTCTTTATTAGATTCTGAGCTGCTGATGATGACGATTATTTATCTTAGGATCTACCCATCTTAAGAATCTGTAGATTTGTTGATGTGTTTGTACAAGATTTTGGTACCGCTAGGTTCGATTTCGAAGACTTAAGACTGTTTTTTATGATCTCAACACTCACTGTGTTTTGTCTGGTTGAATTTGGAGAAATAGGTTGAGTGGTGTCTATAAATAATGGATAACCATATGTGCCTTTATACATTTTCTCCGCACATCATCTGAGACAGATATTAATGCTTGTTTTCCTCTCTTTATGGACTTCGAGTTTGGCTTTCTTGTCACATTCCTTCTTGGCAATCATATTATTAACGAAATCAAATCGATGTTTTCACTCTTCTTTCGTTATGATGTCTGATTGTTTTTGTTCTGTTTATGTAGTCATGGCGGGATCTGCACCAGAAGGCACACAGTTTGATGCACGTCAGTTTGATCAGAAACTGAATGAAGTGTGAGTCTTTTCTTCTGTTTTCATCACCTTTTCTTTCTTGAGTGTGTTCTTTGTGCATGCTCTAGTTGTTAATTGTCTTGTATGGATACAGACTTGAGGGACAAGATGAGTTCTTCACATCTTATGATGAGGTTCATGAGAGCTTTGATGCCATGGGTCTGCAAGAGAACCTTCTCAGGGGTATTTATGCTTATGGTATGTGTAGGAGAACTCTAGTAGCTATCTTTTGTGATTTATGTCTTACTTTAAAACATAATCTCATGTGTTCTTATGTGTTTCTTAGGTTTTGAGAAGCCTTCTGCTATTCAGCAAAGAGGAATTGTCCCCTTTTGCAAAGGTCTTGATGTGATTCAGCAGGCCCAGTCTGGTACTGGGAAAACAGCGACTTTCTGCTCTGGTGTCTTGCAGCAGCTGGACTTCTCCCTTGTCCAGTGTCAGGCTTTGGTTCTAGCTCCAACTAGAGAGCTTGCTCAGCAAATTGAGAAGGTCATGAGGGCCCTCGGTGATTACCTTGGTGTCAAGGTTCACGCCTGTGTTGGTGGAACCAGTGTCCGTGAGGATCAGCGTATCCTCCAAGCTGGTGTCCATGTTGTTGTTGGAACTCCAGGACGTGTCTTTGACATGTTGAAGAGGCAGTCTCTCCGTGCTGACAACATCAAGATGTTTGTTCTTGATGAAGCTGATGAAATGCTCTCCCGTGGTTTCAAGGACCAGGTTTGCCTATATTTCTTAAGTGTGTTAATTCCATTCTCCTTGTGGTTAAACTCTAATCTCACTGGTTTCTGTGATTTTTTCAGATCTATGACATATTCCAGCTTCTCCCACCAAAGATCCAAGTTGGTGTGTTCTCCGCAACAATGCCACCAGAAGCTCTTGAGATCACAAGGAAGTTCATGAGCAAGCCAGTGAGAATCTTGGTGAAGCGTGATGAGCTTACCCTTGAAGGTATCAAGCAGTTCTATGTCAATGTCGAGAAAGAAGAGTGGAAGCTCGAGACACTCTGTGATCTCTACGAGACTCTGGCCATCACTCAGAGTGTCATCTTCGTTAACACCAGGCGTAAGGTTGATTGGCTCACAGACAAAATGAGAAGCCGTGACCACACAGTCTCAGCAACTCACGGAGACATGGACCAGAACACCAGAGACATCATCATGAGAGAGTTCAGGTCTGGTTCCTCCCGTGTTCTCATCACCACTGACCTCTTGGCTCGTGGTATTGATGTCCAACAAGTCTCTCTGGTTATCAACTTCGATCTCCCAACTCAGCCAGAGAACTACCTCCACCGTATCGGAAGAAGTGGAAGGTTCGGGAGAAAGGGTGTGGCGATCAATTTTGTGACCCACGATGATGAGAGGATGCTGTTTGATATTCAGAAGTTCTATAACGTGGTTGTCGAAGAGCTGCCTTCGAACGTGGCCGATCTGCTGTGAAGGGAGAAAAGAAGTCCGTTGCTGTGTTTGCTGCCGTACTAGTATCACCGGAGAAGAAAGGTTTTCTTGTTTTGCAAGGCACTCTTTGATCTGATTTTGACCCCGTCGTCTCTCTCTATCTCCTCTTATCAGCGATACCTTTCTTAGTTGTTTTTCTCTCCTCTCTCCCATCATCTACGAACATATCTCTCTTTCTGAACATTTTTATTTTTATTTTTAAATCATATGGAGTATTTATTTCTTCTCTATTTTTATTTTCGGCTTTGTCGTTTGTCTTTGATTTTTGTATCAATCAAATCTTTCCATAAAAGTTTGGTTTTGCAACTTTTTTTCATATGTAATGTCAACTCAAAATGGGTTTAATAGTATCAAACGGGTTATAAAACTCAAAATGGGTTTGGCTCGTAAATAACTTTAATGTCGACGTTAGATCTTTTCCATGCCATCAATTAAGGATGCATTGGCATACACTCTCTCACCCGATACATTAACGACAAATCTACTGATGAAAAGTCTGTTCCGACACGGTGACGAACTCGCTTTATCTTTCGTTTTTCATGCATCTTCTTCTTTTATTTCTAGCCTTGTGGAAAATAAATAGTATTTCTAAAAGTTTTATGTACTACATTTTCTTTTTCTGAAAAGAAGTATATTCAAATTTTCTAGATGTTGATTCAATGATTCCGAGTCAAGCCTATACCACCGACAAGGGTTTCTCACTTTTATAATTTCAAAGTGTAATTATTGGTCTGAAGTTCTGCAAAGTTTCTTCACGAAAACACGAAAAGAACATTTATTAATTAATTTTATTGGACATTTTAATTAAAGTAGTTTCCTGTGATAAATTTACTGGTTTGGACAATCCACGTGCCTATTTGAAATAGTTGGGAAAGCATCACAAAGCATCACATCCACACAAAACCTAACCATCATAAATCATAAGAAAAAGAAACAAAACATGAAAAGTCTAGTGATTCATACCAATTTTACGTATTAATTTTCTTTCTAATATAAGTTCCAAGTTGAATAACTACTTAATTCTTTTGAAGAAAAAAAAGAGGGGAAAAAAACATAAGTAGGTCCACATGACAATTGTAAATTAATTTCCAAAAAGATACCTTTAATTATTTGGAAAATAAATATATATATTTTTTAATTTCCTTTTATAAAACTTTATTTTAAAGAGTATCAATATTCAATCCATTAAAAACAGAAAGACGACGACGACGACTCTTCTTCGTTCAGACCAAAACTCTCAAAATCAGCCATGGAGAATTATTACAAAGAAATGGAACCGCCATCTGCTGGGAACCGCCGAGACGCAGTGAAAGGTTACAGCGGGAGCTTCGACGATTCAGCCGGCGATCAGAGCCAAACGAACGATTACCAGTTAAAGATAAAGAAAAGCAAAAGCGTTCCAAACGCGGATCGTGCGGCGTCTAGAAGCTGGAGTTTCAGCGATCCAGAATCGCGGAGGAAGAGAAGAGTCGCTGGCTACAAAGTTTATTCCGTTGAACAGAAGATGAAGGGATCCATTCGTAAGAGCTTCAAGTGGTTCAAAGACATTATCGGTATTTCTTGATATATTTTTATTTATTTTCTCTGAATTTTTACTTAAAGAACTCTTCTTCATGCTATGAGAGTTAAATATCTGTCACAAATACAGGAAACACAAACTGATATTTTCTTTTCTCTTGCAACTATATCAAGGTTATATATAGAGTCTTTGATTCTTGAATGAGACAGATAATGAATGAAATCAGTTTTCATATCTACCTGTGAATATGACCATACTTCTTCAATTACAATTAATCAAAAACAATTCTTTCTTCCCAAAAAAAGAACCTATTTATAAGAATCTCTAATCAAATTCTTTCTTTCTTTTCTTTTTCTTTAGTATACACACACAAACTCACACAATACAACATTCTCTGTTCCTTTCTTTGTCTCCTATTACCTTCAATCCCAATTCTCTGTGTTCTGCTTCCTCCTCGATAAAGAGAAAACTTACTGGATGAGTTCTTCAACTATGTTGTGTGGTGGAGGTTGTATCAGTCGATGCTGAGACGCCACTCATACCGCTCATAACACTCAAAATAGAGTGTTTTCTTTGGAGCCTCCCTCTCAGCTGGCGGATCTTGGCATCCACACGAGCTGTGACTCCAATCTTGGTCTTCTCTCTAGCCTTTGATCTTTCCCTCGTCCACATACGTTCGTCCTGGACGTCGATTCTGAAATGCTTGATCTCTTGAATGATGTGATGGTCCAGAGGGTTTAACGATCTCTGGAACGAAATGTGAGCCAAGTAAGGAAGTGTTGTGGCGGCTATGACCAGCAGCGAGGTAAGCCAGAAGATTGGTGCAGGTGCTAGGGTTTCGGAGAGCATGTGGAAGATGTTTCCTGAGACTTTTGGAGGTAACATGCCAAAGAGGGCAAGGAAGATGTACCAGGTGACGATACTTCCCCAGATCAAGACGTGTTGGATCCATGTGAAATGGCTCATGGTTAACGCTATCTGTACGTTCACTGCCCAGATGATGCAAGTGAACATTGCGGTTCCCATTGCGTCCATGTCTGCTGTTTGGCCACCAGAACAGAATGATTGGACATGGAAGATGCCAATGTTCAGGGCAAAGATGACTACGGATGCATAGACTCCATTTCCCATCCACCCGAGGATTCTGTACCAGTCAAAGAACAGGTTCTTGGGGCCTTGCTGGTACAGTGCAGGGAACTAGAAAGAGAGATAAAGTTATGATTAGTTGAAGGGTTTTAGGGTTCAGATTGGAGAGATTTAACTGAGCATAGAGGAGTAAACCTGTAAGCAGACTTCTGAAGACACGTCTTGCTCGAAAACTCCGAGGGCGATGACAGGGAGAGAGGTGAGAATAACGTTGAACAGCAACAAGTAGGAGTCGTTGTATATGGCTTGACCAGAAAACCCGGTGAAAGCCTCAAAGTAGAAGAGAGTCAGACCAAATGTTATGTTCTTGTAGAAGAAGTAACAGATCTGGCAGAAAAGAATATGAATCAAGGTCAGGTTGTGTTGTTCGATGGGCAATGATGCACCTGTCTGTATATAATTATAAATCACAGATATATACCATCTGGGCTATTCTTTTGTAGCACCAGTGCCCATGGACAACAAGTAGTCTCTCTAGAAACCGAAATTGGGCTATGGAGAAGTCGCTCGCCATTACAGCCTGCAAACAAATAAATAGAAATGTATGTGCAATCAGAAACAGACCAATGCAAACATCGCATTATATTGAAAACAAGTTTGATCACCTGCATGCCTTCCACGCCACTGATGCCTATACCTATATCGGCCTCTTGAATCATTCCAACATCATTTGCACCATCACCAATTGCCAAGGTTGTCTTTCCTGTTCCTTCTTTTGCTAGTCTTGTTACCTAGAAAACCGAGATAGAAATAAGTGATTCCCATCAATAATAGGAAGATATAACTAGGTTTTGTGGTGTATCAATCTTACAAGCGCTTTCTGCTTGGGAGAGACACGACAACATATCACTGAAGCACAGTCAACTGCCAGGGCAAGAAACTGATACTTGATATCATCCTCCAAAGCATATGTAAGTGTCTTTCCATCAATGATCAAAGCAAACGCTGCATGTGGATCCTTCTCTAGTTTGATCATCTGTGAAGCATTTATGATTTGCATCAAAATGCTCTCTCTTGCAGCCTGGCCATTAACAACAACAAACAAGTTATCACATAAAAATAAGTTTGTATAACAGTAATGTAGGTTTTTATAGTATCAGCCTAATACATACAGCTTCTGGGTCTTGGGATGATCCCTCTTCAGTTCTTAGTGCTATGTATATCTGCTTCATACCCTGTCTCAGCAAACTGCAGGCATATCTGCATTTGAAGAAAACAAAGAACTTAGTCCACTTACTATCTGTTTTAAAATTCCCAAGATTTGGGGTCGTGGTATTATCAGCAACATAGAAGAACAACACACCCTATGTTAATCGCTGTCTCCATCTTATCTCCTGTCAAAACCCATATCTTAAGACCAGCTTGGGCAAGTTTATCTATGCATTGAGGCACCTGAAACGAACAATAAATAATAAGCTGAAATGAAATTTCAAAAATTAGCGTCTTGGTAGTAATCCCAAACAAACTTCCAATGCATACCCCTTTCTGCAGTTTGTCTTCCACTGCAGTAGCACCGACAAGAATCAATTCCTTCTCCATCATATCAGATACCTTTTCGAGCATTTCATCTCTGTCAGCTCCGACTGAAGTTTTGGCTTTGTGAAATTCACTGTTCCATATCGAATACTCGGTCTCATCTAGCTTTCTATAACTGAGCGCCAATGTGCGTAAACCAGCTTCACCATATCCATTCAAATGCTTTGAAGTGGCTTCCAGATAATTTTTTCCATTCTTGGATAATCGTTCAAATATTATGCTGCAAAAGTTTAAGATAACGCATTGATATTTACTTTAGAAGAACTGAGACACTTTATGAAACTGCTTCAAGTTATGAGGCCAACCTGTCAGCACCTTTACAGAGTAGAAGAATCTGCCCTTTTTCATCACGGACGATAACAGACATTCTTTTTCTTTTGCTAGTGAAGTCCAATACATTTAAAACCTTATATTCTCTGTAAAATATCGGGCAAGTAGTTAGATATATGTTCACTAGGGCCGATAGAAACAAGTGAAAGATTTGCAGTTACAGTCTCACCTTTCAACTGGTTGGCCTGAATGTCGTTCACTGATAAACACACTTGATTGAGTTCTTTTGGTAAACTCAAAACCAAACTCTCCAGCGGCAACAAGGAAAGCAACTTCATCAGGAGACTCTGCTTCATAAGTACACTTTCCAGTATCTTCGTCCACCTCGGGAATAGCAGTGTGACAAACCGCCAGTATACGCAGAAACATCAAAATGTCATCTGAATTAGGTTCATTTAACCAGTTTCCACCCATGAGACGTTGATCCTCAAAACTAAACCCCTTGATACCAGTGGACTGTGTCTGATCCCCTTCGTCAATAGCAGTGATTACAGTCTCCAACTCAATATCTGATGATGTCTTGCTGGGCATTTTAGCATACCCATGCATCCTTCCTCTAGTCCTTGGAAGGTGGGTCACTTCCTCACCTTGCTCCTCATCGAGATCTATCGCCATTTGTTTTGCAGCAGCTAGTTCTACTTCACTGGCTCGGACACCATAAGAAGTACCCGCAATGGAGCATTTCAGAAAATCCATCTGGTTACATGTCAAAGTTCCTGTTTTATCGGAAAGGATTGTGTCAACTTGTCCCAGCTCTTCATTCAAATTCGATGTGCGTGCTTGAGCTGGAGTCCCACTCTCGCTATCATACATCTGCAAGTCTTGGTTAATGAAAGTTGCCTGCAAAACTTTTACGAGCTCGATGGAAACATACAATGAGATGGGAATCAGGTACCCATAAAGCAAGACAGCAGTGATCAGATGGACGACCCAAGCGTGAAAAGGATTTCTTGGATTTGTTAAGCGCTCAGGCTTGTCTGGTCGTAAGTACCACCAATCTCCCATATGCACCTTTGTCATAACTGCAAAACCCAGTGAGCTGATGAAGGAGACGAGCACAAGGAGGGCAAAGAGAGTATATATAATGTAGTCCATTCTCTTCTCAATTCTGCTTCTCTTTGAAGGGGATTTTGTTGAATTCTGCATGACTTTTGTGTCATGGCCAGTAAATATCACCACCCCATAGACATAAGACGTGTTCCTGAGCTTTGAGTCTCTCAAGAGAATCTGGCTAGGATCAAGGGGATAAACCTGACCGTCATATTCAAGATTTCCAACAAAGGTATAGAGGTTAGGATTGGGATCTTCACATTTGATAGTTCCGGAGAAACTCTGGAAAGTATCATCCCGTTCCAGAGGCAAGGTAACATCCAAACATCTCTTTACTTTCAAGTTAGTTTCGCCATCTAAGTTCATCGTCTCAACATAACAGATCCCATCCTCATAACTAGATGACAGTAAGAGCAAATCAGCAGGGAAAAATTGATCCTTTTCAACCTTGACTACATCCCCTACACGTAACTTCTTCCACTTCCTACGACCAAAATCACCATCCCCTCTGTGAACAGTGGCTTTCCTGGAATTCACCTTCACATCCTGCATAAACCGGCGCCAATCCTCTAACGCCTCTTTACCCATACTAAGCCCGACCACAAAAATCAAAGGAGCGATCATACTCCATTTGTTGAATGGGGAGAGAGGAAACACAGAGAGAATAGCAGCAACGAGGAAGTAGAAATTGGCAACACGGTGGAATTGCTCATACAAGCATTTGGGCAAGAAAGTGATGAGGTTATACCTAGTGGTGGACACATAGTTTGAGGTGTACCTAAGGACTTTAGCGAGGTGTAAATGAGGTTGGTTACAATGAACAATTCTGGTGTATCCTGGTCCATTAATGATATGGGGTCCTTGATCTTCTAGGGTTTTTGGTCTGAGACATCTAAAGGTGTAAAAATGGCTTTTCCGGATCCTTGATCTTATTCTGCGACGCCCCATTATCTCAAAAGTTTCAGCTCAACGCACGCAAGAGAGCGATTGTAGCTGTTCTTGTTTACCAACGTGTGAGATCATCTCCCGTCTCCACTGTAAGAAATCAAACAAAATCAAGAAAAGATTTCAGCTTAATTGACATAAATGTTCCATCACCACAAACAATTGAGTCCGCAGAATAAAAAAAATCAATAAACGATCACAAAAACATATGAAATCGACGACTCCGTTAAAGATTCGTCTCATCAAAACCACCAACATTCCACAGAAAACCCAAAAACTTGCATCACAAGACAACGTAAAATCCCTAGAATGTGACGCAAATTCCAAAAATCCGATGAACAATTTCTCAACAAAAGGGGCAGAAATCAAGAGAAAGCGAGAATAACCTAGAATCTGGAGGCTCGTTCATCAAGAAAATCGCGCAAACACCGATTCCAACGGAGATCAAACAAAAACGAAAAGCTGATGATGGCGATGGCCAAAATTCAATAGATGATGAGAATTGAGGAAGAAGAAGAAGAAAGGCTCGCTTTTTCTCTATCTCTCTCTTTGGAGAAGAAAGATCAAAGGAAAATAAAATCTCGATCTCTCTCTCTCTTCCACACTCTCTCCGACTGCAACTCTCAAACCCAACGCAGCTATTTCCGTTCTCTTCAGCTTCCTATTTTTATATTTTTTAATGAGTAATTAGCGATTTTCTCTATTTTTTTCTTATTATTAGTGTTTTTTTAGTTAAAACAAACGAAATCAAAATTAAACTGTCTAATTATTAAATTACTGATTTGATTTGACAAACATATGGTATTATTATTTGTTGGCATAATGTTTTTTTTCTTGTTACCTGGCACAATGATATATGTAATATGGTTTGTTTTATTTTCTTTGTTTGTCACAAGCTATGTTGCATGGAAACTCTCTCCAAGGTCCGTTTCCCGTTTCCGAAACAGAAACTCTCAGAAACACCAAGAAACGTTACGGAAACACGTTTCTTAAAAATCTCTGTTTGGAAACATGATGGAAACTCACGTTTCCGTTTTGGAAACATTACAAATATTTTTTCTTTTTAATTTGGAAACTTATATTTAATAAATAGCATGAAAATATTAAGATTTATAATACATATAAATAATTTTGGGAGATTCGAGTTTTAAGATCTTTTTCTCGACAAACCAGAGTTAGAAACAGTTTTATATAATCTTTGATGGAACTAATGAAAATGAGAATGAAAATATTGGTCTAAATATTTGAATTCGAGCCTTTTAATCTTAATTTTTTAGAATTTTAGTTAAACTATTTAATAGTTTATGTTTTGGATTTGTGTTGTTTAAAACATTTTTTTCTTTTAAATTCTTTTATGTTTGGTTATATATATACGTTTCCAAAACGTTTCCATTCTTTAACTTTAGAAAAAACTCGTTTCCCGTTTCCAAAACGTTTCGTTTCCGCGTTTCCGTTTCCGTTTCCATGCAACATAGGTCACAAGTTTAGAATTACGAGAAGCAAAAGCTTATTAATATTAAGATCACACAACAATTATAGAGAATTTATTTTCGACAACTTTTATGAGAATTGTATAACAACAAATTATAATGTACTATTCCGTACAGAAGTACACGAGTGAAACCGGTTTTGGTTGAACCACTTAACCGAATATACTATCATAGGATCATTCACTCTGGAAAAATGTCAGGCCCGGCCCAATAACGAAAACTACGCGGACTAAATGGACCCTTTTAGTATACAAATCTTACCCAAAAAAATAGAAAACCTATTTCATTATGAAAAATACTCTTTTGAGTTCGATTACGCTTACATGGTATGTATGTCATAAGTTGATTGATGTTTTTCATTTTAAATAACTTCAACGTTTTAGTTTACTACACAAGTCTCAAATACTCATGAGTGATGATAATAGTTTGGAAAGAGATACATGTGAATAGATAATATGTTAATTGTGTCTAGTTAAGGAATACAAAATTCAGAATGATTAATTAAGGAGCACAATGGCATCTCCAACCCTCTGGCTGATAATTAGCATAATGAGGAGATAGATGAGGAATTGAAGAAATGGTAGGGACTTGAATTGCTTCACATGGCTCACATCCATAGCATTTCTTATCACAACTTGGTGGCTTTGATCCTATTCTTCTTCTTTTCTCCATTTCTTCTTTTATCTCTTTATTCTCATTGGGAACCAACATGGGCCTTTTAGAGTTGTGTTCTGCAGCCTGTGGGCTTGTTATCTCTGAAGGCCCAATAGCAAAAAAAAAAAAAACAGAATTTGGACAATAAAATAAGAACATATTCAACTTATTCAACTTCCTATGCTTCTTTTGCTGTAAGTAGATAAACCAAGAGTACATAGACATTTATCATCTACCTTTTTACTGACTAATCTATAACAGTAATTTCTAAAACCATAATTTGTTTCTTTTTTACCGTTAAATCATGCAAATATTTGGGACCACGGTTTAGCCACTATTTACAAGTTATTAATTTGCTCATAAAATTAGTATAAACAATTAAGAACTCAACCTAACCTTATTTGCAAACAGAAACTAAACAGAGAAGTCTTTTGGTCATACTTACAAATCTACATGTCTGCCTTTCGATATATAGATATATACATAGTAATGGTCTAATATATTAGACTCTGAAGAAATAAGAAATTAAACCTGGATGAAAAGAAACGTGACTGGAAGCAATAGGCCTGCTTGTTGCACCAACCCAGCTCACTATATGTATCATCACCATTAATATAAATACAAAACCCTTTCTTGTTTCTCTCACTCGCATGATGATGATGTGATGATGATGAGGGCTACAATGATGTATATAGAGGCTTGAAGTAGAGGAAGAGGAAGAAGAAGGAGGAGAAGAAGAAAGAAGAAGCTTGTGGGGTTTAAAGCCTATAAATGCCTACAAGATATAGGAAGGTTGTTGCTTATGGGACAAGTGAAGTAGTAATTTTCTTACCAATCTATCAAGTTTTGCCTTTTCTTTTGATCAAAAAGCAAACTGATTAACCTATGAGCATGGTTTCTCTTTTTGAGAAATTTGAATTTTTTTGGGATTTTACAGCTCATTAATTGAATATCTTTTCTGACATGTCTCAGTACATGAAAGTAAATATTCGAATCAGAAATTAGAAGAAAACAGATAAGAACACGAGAGAAAGAGAGAGAGATCAGTCTACTGGAGAAGAATCTATGTACGAGATGGTCCATTCATCATAAAAATGCTTTTTTATAAATTGTAACTTTTAAAAGTAACGAAAGAAAAATATTGTCAAAAAAAAAAAAAAACTAACGAAAGAAAAAACAAAATGATACTACTTATTACCCTTGTTCTAAAAATCCCCGCCTAGCCCCGATTACTCCCCGCTTAATCGTTAGGCCCACCCTCTCCGCATCGATTAATGACTAATCCCCTAAAAAATCAGTAACCTGATTATTCTCCGCCTAATCCGATTATTTCCCGTCTAATCCGATTATTTCCCGCCTAATCTTACATACCCCGATTATTTTTTAGATTGCAAGTATAAAAAAACATTTTATTTTTGTTATTCAATCATTTGAATTGGGAGTTTGTGATGTTTTACATAACTTGTGTTCAAATTTTAATAAAAATCATAAAAATTTGTTTTTACTGTAATTTTGAAAAAAATATTGAATTAATATATTTTAAAAATATTAAAATAACCCTAAAACTAATCTCCGATTAATCCCCGATTTTAATCCGATTTTTCGATTAATCGCTAGGTCTATACCGAACGTCCGACTAGCGCCTAGCGATTTTTAAAACAAGGCTTATTACAAGTAATAAAATTAAATTATTATCTCTCGTGCATTGACTGCAGAGCCATCACAGCTCAATGGCTTCGTTTCCTTTAAGAGTAATAAAATAAATAAACTTGTAGAAGGGTCTCATTTATGAAAAGTCAGCCTTTTTATCCACATTATATGTAAAACGGCATGATTTTTATTTTATTTTTACAATTTACATGTATATATGATTGATATATATATATACTTTAGCAACAAAAAAATATATGAATGTTATATATATGCATTGAGATCTTTTTCTTTTGTATTGATACCGATTCATTCCGTATCGAATCATGACACTTAATTTGGAAGAATGTCAACTTTGATCTATGGGGACAAACCATACCCTTGATTGAATTTGGACCGTCCAAGTTTTCATATCAATCAAATTACCTATTTTCATGCTGATCAAATTTGATATTTTAATTTTACATCATTAACAAAAAAGTAATGTTATGGTTTTGCTTCGTGACATTTATTAAAATATACGTGTTCAGTGACTGTTATTTTCATGCACTAAGCGTAGACAGGAGGCTTGATGGTGTCAGCTGGAATAAATGAATGGAAATTGACACATCATATTCCTACTTTTAGAATATGGTGCGAGACATTTTCATAAAATTGACTGATCAATTAGTTTCTAGTTTTAGTAAACGCCAAGCTCACACGGAGTGTGAATATTACTCCAAAAAGGAATCGTATCAGTCAAATTATGATTTCACAGTTTTAGCAATCTCTTTACATCAAGTAAATTAAATATTCCACCTACTTTTTTTTCCTACTTTCTACAAATTTGTTTTTCAACGTAAAGATGAATTTAAAAGGCATCTTCCAGATTTGAATATATTCCAAGAAGTAAAATGAAAAAAAGGAGTTGTTTAAAAAATTAAAAGTACTCACATTTGACTTTGACAAAAAAAAAATTATTCACGTTTGACTCGGCCTCTGGCTTCATATTATTTGTAGACTATAAAATTAAAGACTATTCTTAATTATGTGATATAAGTAAAAAAAATTCTGATTGGCTCTGAATTGTCAAGTGTACTGTGTAGCACCATGGAAATAGCTGTGTTAATGTATTGTGATTTGATTAGTCAAAGCCAGGAAATTAATGGGATTGTTCTTTTAACATATGTTCTACACTTCTGTTTAAGGCTTTAAGCATATGTGAACAATGAAATATCATATGTACGTGGACTATAGTATAGAATCTGATCATAGAACATAATTTCTTGTGGACTATCAATTATCCGAGTAACTTCAGTCATCGATACATTTGATCATGATATGCGTAGAACGATTTTTTTTATTATGACATGAATTTTCGATGGGTTTTAAAAGTTAATATACTCAAAATATTTACAATTTTAAAATTTTAATGGTGTAGTGGCTCAACAGTTTAATTTCACAGGGTCTGCTGAGTATTTAATCTCTCTACAATGGTAAAGCTTTTTCCCACATATGTATTTGAAATCAATTCACACAAGTTATTCTGAGCTCGTTTTATAAAAATCTTAAGATAATTAATGAATCATATTGTTATAAGGGCCATTTTATATTCTATAGAGAATCATGCAGTTACTATCTCTATCCCCAGAGGAACTATGAAAGTGAACGTTGAACCAAATTATGGTGAAAATGTGACGAGAGCTTCCTTCTTGTCCGTGTGGAAGCTTTTATATTATGTCCAACAAACTTTCATGTTCTTATACAATGTATTTTCCCATAATGTATATGAAAAATGGACCTACCCATGAATCAAACTAAACAGATTCACTAATACATGCAAATGATAATAGTTCATTGGCGTTCAATCTAATTACTAAAAATTAGTACATAGGTCACCACATCTAATTACATATCACATCATCATGTACTAATATATTTGTGATATTGTAAGTTGTAACTCGATGCGTTATGAGGACGTAGTTCTCTTAAAACATATAAAAACTATCTAGTTTTTACCAGAGGTAAACATACATTTAGTCTTTGATAATGTTAAGGGTTTATCAATGGAGGTAAGAAAATGGGACAAGAGAAAATGGTTAAGAGGTCAGTTTCAGAACCACCAAGAAGATATATGTCAAATTAAGAAAAAAAGGGAAGCTTCCGACAGAATCTCGAGTCCGTTGAGCTTTGACTTCTTTAAACTGCATATAACCAAATTTCACTTCAAAAGACTTATATTGCAGTTTTATAGTGTTTCGTTATCTTCAAGTCTGCTTCTCTCTAACCCACAACGTGAGTTCATAAAATCTTATAAGTTGCTCTGTTAAAAAAAACGGAACAACTAAGAACACAAATACGGTAGTGAAATTCAACTCGAATGCAAACAAGTTGTGGTAAGAATTTCTCTACTTAAACATTTGATGATGACACTAATTAAAATGAAAGAACCAATTTTGCCTTTTGTTTCGTGGGATTTTTACTTCAAGGAGACAACCAATTGGGGCCTTCTCTCATTTCTTTCGCCTTTTCTTGTTCACACACAGCTATCTATAATTTATATATATGAATGATTTTTGCTAGCTACATGATTCTGATTCATAATATTAGTATACATGGAAACGAAAAAAAAATAGACTCAAAGATATTATCCTAAACCTTGTTTTGAATTGAAGTCTTAGATCCAATAGTTTGACAAAATGTTTGATGTTTTAATTTGTACCATATTTGAGGTTCGCTTTTCTATAAAATACAATTTATTATTGAAAACGAACTTACGAAAATCTCTAACATAAGTGTGTAGAGTCACAGAGATATATAATATTGTTAGTGAACACAAAATTTCTGGAGAGAAAAAAAAAACTACGTACATATAGATGTACGTACCCACACAAATCAAATCAACAACATATATAATTTTCAAATTTCAAATGGGAAAATTCGAAAATTTTGCTTTTTGTATGTGTTAGGAATATATAGTTATGGAGAGGATATGCTCTGAAAAAATGTGTTTTACTTTGTAGAAATAAAAAAGATAGTTGTTCTCGAAGCAAAAAGCCAAAATGTATAGAAAGTTAGTGTCCTTTGATGGCTCATCAAAAATAGAAAGAAAAGTGTGAAAGCTCTTTATTAGTTGCATGTGGCATCGAAGGCAAAATCAAAAGAATCTTCTGTTTGGGCCTAGTGCTTCGGTCACAAGCATTAAATTTATCCCTAAGAATAATTTGAACTTTTTATTAAATAATTGTATATTCTGAACAATATTAATGTCAATCTGGTTATTGTTAGGTTATTGGTATAAGCATAAGAAGTATGTTCTATGAAACAGAGTAGATATGTTCTATTTCTATATTTCATTTATCGGTAGATTTATCCATAAAGTTATACGGAGAAGTAAATATTATTTGTTCATAAATTGGCTAATCAATTAAATACGAAGAAAATATGTATGTTTAGTAAATCAACACATGAAATATATACGCTTATCATGATCATAACATTGTTGGCATGATTTTTCGGTTGCCAGGTCTAAACGTAACACATAATTAATATTATTTTATCAGGATGACCAACGAAATAATCGATAAACATTCAAGTTCTCAAACAAATTCCAGCCACGAATCCATCATATTTTTGTATGTTAATAATGTATGATAGCAGCTTTACCCTTCAAAACATTTCTAACGTGCAAATCATAGTCATAATAACCAACTAAACCATTAACTACTTCTATACGACAAAGCGCATCTATCTCAATTACGTATAACTGGTCAAATTGCTCTAACACGGTCGCATCATATATATATCACTTCTGCTGAAATCACAATGTTACCGACGATTTTCTAACTATACAACTAAAAAGCACAGATAATTTATTATCCTTTATATTCCTCACTCTTGATTCCGACACCGACAAAGGAGGTAAAAGAATCTAAAAAACTTATAAGCCAGCAAATTTAGGGTTAAGTTAGTAATCAAACCCTATCATTAATATATTATATCGATGAACCCACACCTATCAAATAAATTTAAAGCGTATGTAATGACAATATAACATCACTCAAACTTACATATTAGGATTTAGTGTTGAAAGTTAAAAAGAAACATATTCAAGTTGCCCTTCGGGGACATCCGACTAAAAGCAAAAAAAAAAAAAAAGTTTAACTCTTTAATTTAACCTCTGAAGTTTACACCATCAGCTTTAACTCCTAAAGTTTACAAAAAAAAAAAAAAGTTTAACTCTTAAAGTCAAATTAAGAATCTAATGTAAAGTTGAATTCGAGCCCTTTATGTCAAAATTAAAACTTTGCTTCCTTTGTTGGCAATCCTAATATATTATTATTTTATGCGGTGGTGATCCGTTTAATGTTTTTTTTTTTTTTTTTTTTTTTTGACATCTTTGGATCGACAAGGCCCGATCCATAGCCAATCCCTACTACGCGGGGTAACGCGACTTAGTGGAGTTGAACTCCGGTGGGAAAGGCGGAGTCAAGTGGATTTAACCACTTGACTAAAGGCACATCCCCGATCCGTTTAATGTTTATATAACTTCTTTCGACTTAATATTGAAATAACTTTCATTGATACTTCCATTAATTAAATTTAACCAAGACAAGTAGAAAACTCAAATTTATAACTGAGGAGGAGGACTCACAGTGTCTGCATGGGCAACACGTGTCTGTGTAGAAGAAGACAATGGCCATGATTCTGTAATAAGCCACACAGGCTCTCACTGAGAAGAAACTCCAGCTTTTAGCATTTTAACCTTTTATAACACAAAGCCCTAAAAAAATACACTGGGCCACTCTCGTCTTCAGTGTGCTAAAAACCCACCTATAATTAATTAGTAATTTTCTTATTTTTGTTAGATCTTTTTTTCTTGCAACTTGTTACACTTATTATCAGTTCCCCCACACAAATTTTTGTTCATTTTACGTTTCAAATTATTGTAGTTTAATTACACTGTACATACAGTATGTTGTTTCGGAAAGAAAATCACAATTGAAGAAACTGGTCCACATCATTAGGTAGCATATTATTATCTATTACTTTTGTACAGTGTTCTAAAAAGCGGTCTAGACGGTCGCGTAGGCCTTGATTAGACGTTAGACTTTCATGCGACGCTTAAATAACTGTTTTGACCGCCTAAAATTATATAGATCTTGTTTAATATAATTTTTCAATTCCAATTAGAGTTTTATTTATATATATAATTATAAATATTCATATATTGTTTGATATAAATATTTTATCTAATTTTTGTTTATAATTTCATAATTTTTAGTTTTATATAGATATTTTATATAATATCATATTTATAATGTTTTATGTTATAAACGTCTAAACCATCTAAAAAATTGCCAAGGTCCCGATTAAGCGTTTTAGGCACTAGAAACTAAATCACCGTCCGCTTAATGCCTAACGCTTTCTTCAACACTGCTTTTTTATTTTTTTTGGTCAAAATTCAACACTGCTTTTGTTTTGTAATAAACTAATGGAAAATTTCTGCAGCCGTTTCTCATTTTAATTGTGTGTATTAATCATTTAATCTCACCAATTCTCGATACAATATAAGTTATAACACTTCAGCAACGTACAAACATTCCAAGAGAGAGACGGAGAGAGAAGAGAGAGAGAGGATGGGTCATCACTCGTGCTGCAACAAGCAAAAGGTGAAGAGAGGGCTTTGGTCACCCGAAGAAGACGAAAAGCTCATCAACTACATCAATTCATATGGCCATGGATGTTGGAGCTCTGTTCCCAAACATGCAGGCATTTCTACACATATATCTATGGGTTTTGTTTCTTGAATTATCTACTAATAATAAGTCATTGTCTTTAGGTTTTAATCTCTTTGGGGGGTTTCGCTTGTGTATAATTAGGTTTGCAGAGATGTGGAAAGAGTTGTAGATTAAGATGGATAAATTATCTACGACCTGATCTTAAACGTGGAAGCTTCTCTCCTCAAGAAGCTGCTCTTATCATTGAGCTTCACAGCATTCTTGGTAACAGGTTTGTTAGATAATTAACATTTATACATGTGAAATAGAAAACTAACATTTCTTCAAGAAATTGACTTACTTTTTTAATCATATTATCTTTTCTGTTATGTTTTTTGACAGATGGGCACAAATTGCTAAACATCTACCTGGAAGAACAGATAACGAGGTCAAGAATTTCTGGAATTCAAGCATAAAAAAGAAGCTCATGTCTCACCATCATCACGGTCATCACCTTCATCACCATCTCTCTTCCATGGCGAGTTTGCTCACCAACGTTAACCTTCCTTATCACAATGGATTCCACCCTACTACAGTCGACGATGAAAGTTCAAGATTCATGTCCAATATCATCACAAACACTAACCCTAATTTCATCACTACAAGCCACCTCTCTCTTCCTTCTCCTCATGTTATGGCCCCATTGATATTCCCAACCTCTAGAGAAGGAGATTTCAAGTTTCTAACCACAAACAACACAAACCAATCTCATCATCAAGATAATAACTATTACAACAACCTCGACATTTTGTCAGCCACACCATCTATAAACAATCATCATCAACTTTCACTTTCTTCTTGTCCTCATGATAATGATCCCCAATGGCCAGCTTTACCAGATTTCCCAGCGAGTACCATTTCTGCTTTCCAAGAAACCCTTCAAGATTATGACGATGCTAATAAACTCAACGTGTTTGTGACACCATACAACGAAAATGCCAAAAAGTTATTATGTGGAGAAGTTCTCGAAGGCAAAGTACTATCTTCCTCCTCGCCAATATCACAAGATCACGGCCTTCTTCTTCCCACCACGTACAACTTTCAAATGACTTCTACGAGTGATCATCATCATCATAGAGTGGACTCATACATCAATCACATGATCATACCATCATCATCCTCATCATCGCCAATCTCTTGTGGACAGTACGTCATAACTTAAGCAAACCCTAGTCCTAAACCATCTACATGGGATTCCTTGACATGGGTACGTAATAAATACCTATATACGTTTGATATCTATATATAAGAAGGAAAGAGGGAACATAAATAATCACCCACATGTGTTGATAAGTCTTTTCCATATAGTGTAAGGATTTGTGATATGTTACATGAATTACTTTTCATATATATTGCATTGAATTTGAATAATGAGGGAAAACATAAATGTTGCTAAGTTCTTTTTAATTCAGGTTAGAGTCGTGTGCGTTGTGGGAAAAGGTTACTACATATAATATAAAGTTGGTCCTTATACACATTTTAATGAACACATACAAACACACATGTACATATGTATGTAAGGACGTATACGTATATGTGAAGGAAGTACGATCTCTATCTCTCGTCATCTACGTACACATGTGTTTGTATATGGTCAGTTTGTTTTGCCTCTGTATTGGAAATTATTGTCTTCATCTTTGTTTTTTCTTTGTCGCTTATTGCTTATCTCTCTCTCTATGATATTTCGTGGGGTCAAAATATGTGGACTGTCATCATAATTCAATGCAAGTTCAATGTACAATTTTTTTAGTCAACTGTGAGATTCTCTTTTGATCATTTTTAAACGTTTAGACAAAAAAAAACACAATTTTGTATCCTCTAAGTCTTGCGTCGTTATTATAACAACGATAATTTGTTAACATCATGGAGAAAAAAAGGATTCCTTGATATAAACTATCCATTACAAAGGAGCTGAGATCTTTAAAATTTTAACTTCAGTTCGATTCTGAGTTCAATAACACATCAAAAAAGTAAGAAGACATCCGACTTATTTATGAGATGCAAGTTTCGTTTTCTAGCCTGAAGGAGAGCCTGAATCGTTTCTGATAAAAGGAGATTCATCAATAGAAAGATTAGAGAGATTCTAGGCAGTGACTCTGTGACGCCCTTTTGCTATTCTCCGAGCTATAACTCTCCGTCCACCTTTGGTTGCCTTCCTGTTCATATTCAGACATTCACTGAGTAAACAGTTTTGGTCACTCAAACACTATGTACAGATGTAGATTCTTGTTCTTACTTTCAATTCTCTACTGTGAATGAGAATGAGTAATGATTTGAAGTACTTTAAGAATTTCAATCGTTTGGTTGATTAACTAGATTTTGAGACTCTATTCTTGGTCTAAAATAAGGAAGTTTAACACGAAAAGGCATACCGAGCAAAGAATCCATGGTTTCGTTTACGCCTAATAGTGCTTGGTTGGAATGTCCTCTTAGGAAACAGAAGCAATGGCTCACTTGAAGGATCAACTACATTACCAAATACAAAGACATGAGAACCATAGAGCAGCAAAGTTTACAACTTTGCAGAGAGACTAAAGCCCTAAGCCCAATGAACAATAACAGAAGGCTGGACTCTCCTTTAGGACACATACATAACACTCTTGAACTATATGAAACTCAGCACAACACAGCCAGATTCTTGAATCTCCTACAAGTTCAGACATAAGTTAAATATCTTTGCTTCCCAATATGCTACAAGCACTTTATAATTCACTATGATCCCCATTCAAGAACCAGAACCACCACCCCATAACTCAGTATCTCCACTAGCAGCAAAATGACCAGTAACAGGACTCAATAAAACGACCTAAACATTGTTTCTACTGTGTAAGCACATGAGCAAGCAAGAAAAGTTTCTGATTTCATCAACCATTGACACACAATCCACCAAAAAAAAAACAGAACACTTCTTAACATTTGATTAATACTCGAGCATCTAGTGACTGCATACCCTATAAATCATATTCATAGGCCAAAAAAATCAAGCTCCGTGAGAGTAGGAACAAGTTACAAATCTAGCTACTGACAGATACACTCAAAATGGGGTCAGAGAGTGAAAGTACCTTCTGGTAAGAAGAATTCGAGTGAAGGAAGACCAGAAGGGTAAAGAAACCCACGTTCGTTGAGTTCCTGGAGCGAAGCAGTGTCGTTAGGGCGCGAAATGAGTGAGCTCTGTAGATTCGACAACGACGGGAAAAAATACGGAGGGATTTCTTGTCCCTGAGGAGCTATCTGTTGAAACGAAGATCTGAGATTGTTCTGCACAAGATTCGTCGTCGGCTTCGATAGAAACCGATTCATCAATGAAGCTCCTGACCTGATTAGGGTTTTGGCCGCCATTTTTTCTCCCTTCTCCGAGATTGCGATAGCTTCCACTGTTGTCTCTTCGAAAATGTACGAGAGAGACGAGTAAACATGGGCTTTGGGCCACAGGCCCAATTTTTATAAACACAGTGGCATTTCGTAATTTAACAAGATCTTAGCAAGACAAAAATTGGCTTTAAATTTTCATGTAAACAGAACGAGAATGAACAAGAGTGTGGTCTACAAAATCTACTACAGTGTTCATGGTGTCTAACATCGTGTAGATCATCTGGCTCGAAGGGTGAGACCAGTCAGCCACTGCGAAGGAATGAGTTTGGTTACCGAGCACGATCCAGCTCAAGGCTGGTTCTTTCTTAACCCCTCGATCTCTCATCAGCTCTCTAACCTCCTCAGCTGAAGAATTGACTCCAGAATCATTGTAAATGTTGTGGAGCAATACGTACGAGCCAGAGGCCTCAGGTTCGAGTTCCATCAATCTCTCTGCAACGCGTTTACCAATTACGCTGTCTTTGTATACCCTGCAAGAACTCAATAATGCTCTCCACATCACTGGATGGTCTTGAAAACCAGAGCTCAAAATCAGGTTCTCGGCATCTGATAATCTTCCGGTGCGACCTAAGAGATCGGCGAGGCAAGTGAAATGTTTCTCGTTCGGGTTAATCCCGTAACTGTTCTTCATGGTTTGGAAATAGTTTACTCCGTGTGTGACTAATCCTCCGTGGCAACAAGCTATTAGAACGCCGAGAAATGCTTGCTGGTTCGGTTTAATTCCGCGGGTTTTCATCGACTCAAAGATGTTTAAGGCATCGTGAGCAGAACCGTGTTGCGCAAGGCTTGAGATCATAGCTGAGTATGTTGCAACGTCTGGGTTTTGGACCTCGATAAATACTTTATTAGCAAGAGGCATGTTACCTGACTTTGCGTACATAGAAATGCTGGAGGTCTTAACACTGGTGTAAGCATCAATTCCACTCTTTATGGCATAACCCTGAATCTGCTCTCCTGAGCTTAACGCAGCAAAATCTGCACAAGCACTCATCATAAGGGAAACTGTATACTCTTCCGGTCTTATAGGGGATGAAAAAAGTTGTCGGAACAGGTCAAATGCGCTTTCAAGCTGCTCGTTTTGGACATGACAATCAATTATCGATGTCCATGAGGCGATATCTTGTTTTGATGTTGAAGCAAAGCATTGCATTCCATCTTCAGTTGAACCCATTAATGCATACAGCTCGATTAGAGCACTTCCAATAAACTCATCAGACTGGAAATTGTTCTTACAGATGAGAGCGTGAATCTGCCTTCCATATTCTAAGGTTTTCGCCGCACTACAAGCTTTGAGCACAACTGAAAATGTCGATGGCGAGGGTTCCAAACCCCGTCTTTGCATTTCCATGAAGAGCTTAAAGGCTTCACTCGAAGCTTCATCGGTTATATCATCCATTTGGAGAAACCCAGAAATCATCGCGTTATACGTAACCACATTCTTGGCAGGCATCAAACTGAAAAGCTTTATCGCCTCCTTCAAACTTCCGTTTTTGGCATACATGTCAAGCAACGCAGTACGGACAACTATATCAAATTCCATTCCTAGTTTTGCTGCGTAACAGTGAATTGCCATACCTTTTTCCATCAATCCTTCGTTCAGGTTTATGCAACAAGCCTTTAGCACACTCCCCAGAGCATAAGTAGTCAACTTTAAGCCGGCTCTATGCATTTTAGCCAACAGATTAAGCGGTTCTTCCGCTGCACCAACCCGAACATAACCAGAAATCAAAGAATTCCATGAAACTTGATCCCTTTCATTGCATCTATCAAATAAAGACATAGCTTGGTCAAGCTTTCCACACTTACTATACATGTCGATCAACACATTAATCAAAAACACTTGCTGAGACAGACCATTAACAACAACCAACCCGTGCAACAATTTGCCAAAATCAAGATCACACCTTTCCCCACAAAAGCCTAATGCACCGGCATACGTGAACTTATCAAGCTTCAAATTATCATCCCTAGCTTCAAGAAACAATTCCATGGCCTGCTCATAAAACCCCACCTGAGTGTACCCAGAAATCAAAGAATTAAAAGAAATAATGTTCCGTTCAGGCATTCTGTCGAACAACTGGCGTGCAAAACCCAATTCCCGGCACTTGCAATACATATTCAGAAGATTGTTGAGCAAGTACAGACACGGGTTCAAGGAAGACTTCACCATGTGTCCATGGGCGAGCTTTCCCAGTACCAGGGAGCCTGATTTCGCAGCTGTCTGAAAAAGTTTCTTGTAAGCTTCGGAATCTAAAGCCGTGTTCTTTGGTTGGCATAACGAAGACAAAAACCTGTAACCCAATCCAACTTGTTTGGTGATAAGAATAACAAGAGACTCTTGAGCAATGTTGTTGAACGAAGTCTTCTTTGCTCGGAACTGTAACAACATGATCTCCCATCACATAACGAAACTAACGGCTTTTGTCTGCAACACAACGACGATTTCCTCTGTTCTTTTTTCCCAACTGGGCCTCTATATAGACTTAAGTTAATTGTTTTGGGCTTCGCGTAAACTTGTTTAGTATTTTTCAGTATATCACATCTTAATTTGACGTTGAAACCTTCATATCGTATTTTTCCAAAATCTTGATATTGTAACATGCATTTCATGTAATTAAATCAAAGCTCATATAAGTAAATTTACAGATTTTGACACCAAAGATCTTGTGGTCAACGGAAATTGAATCGGACGGTGGGAAGTCCACGTGTTGTTAAACCGGAGCCGATCACACCGTCCAAACTTTAGTAAAGGTGAAGAGGCGGCGAGGTGGATCCCAACTAAAATTTGGGCTTTTCTGTGGGGCCCACTATCTTATTGTCCAGCCAATTGCCCTCCATGAAAAAATTGCCACGTGGGACCCATCATGACTTTACCGTCTACCAATGCAATGAGTATATCATAATTTCTCTCGTTAAAAAAATATACTATCAGTATTACTGAATTATTACCTGAAAATTATTTTTTTTCCCCAAATTAGTTTTTTTTTCTTTTACTTTAAATCATTGAATTAATTTACTAATTCATATTTTGGTCAATATTTCTATTAGTAAGAGTGTGAATTTTAGGTAAAAAATATTATTGTTAAAAAGAGCTATTAATAATTAATCCCTAAAGTCGTATATATGTTGGGTAAAAATGATAAATAAAAAAAAGTAGAAATTCGTTGGAAAATTAAAAATCACTTTTTGGCATATTTCTTTTGTCAAATAAGAAGAAGCACTTATGACCTTACGAGAAGCAGTCGTCAAGGCACCGGTGCATCAATAGCGAGCTCGAGCCTAGAGATCTCTCTACCATTCTCTTCTTCATTCATCACTCTATCTGCGTTTCGTTGAGCGATAATGGGTAATTTATATACACATCTCTTCTCAGCTCATAAATGTTCCTGATCTCGTGGATCCGTTTTTTTTGTTCTCTCTTTGATCTGATCAGTTTTCGTTTTGACCAAGCGTTATTCGTTTTCGATTTCAGTTTCTTTGTAAGTTATGTGATTTGGATTGTGATCTAATCTGATGTGAATTTTTGATAGTCTCTTTTGCTCATTAGATGGTAGGTGATTGATTCTTTTTGGTAGCAGGTGAGTGTTGAAAGATGATTTCGAGGTTCCATTTGCTTAATTGTTGTTGAAATTTGGGGTTTTGATGAAAACTCTGAAATTATTGCTAGGTTTCTAGTGGATTAACAGTTAGTTGAGTGATTCGATAATGCGAGGAATCAATCGAGAATCCAAAATTGTTCATCAGAACTAAGGATTTTGGGTTTAAAGGAGACACTCATGGGAGTAGTGGGCAAGATTTAAAGCCTAGATTTTGAAGTAGTTATTGAATAGCAAGGCTGAATTTCAGATCCAGTTTTGACATTCGAGAAGAACTTGCTGAATATTTCAGTATTACTTGTACATAGTGCTAATTTTATTTCCTTCTTATTGCTTGAACGTTGCAGATGCCGCTTGCTCTACCCAGCTTATCGATGGAGATGGTGTCTTTAATGTTGCTGGGGTTGATCATTTCATCAAGGAGGTTAAATTGGAAGAATGTGGTCTTTCATACGCGGTTGTCTCGATTATGGGTCCACAAAGTAGTGGTATGTATCAAATCCTTGAATGTAAAAATTGGCTTCTTTGGAATCTATTCGTTTGTATATGGGCTGATTTTATGTCATTCTGGTTGAATTTGCAGGGAAGAGCACGCTCTTGAATCATTTGTTTGGAACCAACTTTAGAGAAATGGATGCATTTAGAGGAAGGCATGTTCTACTCTTTGTATACTTCATCAGAAAAAAATTTAGCTTCTAATTCATGATTTTTACCCGCCGAAATTCCTTGTTTTCAGGTCTCAGACGACTAAGGGAATTTGGATTGCTAGATGTGCTGGTATTGAGCCTTGCACCGTTGTGATGGATTTAGAGGGTACCGATGGGAGAGAGCGCGGTGAGGTGTGCAACCTCGGCCCTTTTCATATTCAGTTCTTTTAATATTTAGCATCTCACGCCCAGTTAGTATGTCTTATTTAGCTTTTGCACTAATTGTGAATGACTTTGATGAAATTTGAATTGTGCTGATTAGAGTCACAACTTGATTTCATGCACTATATAAATCTTAAGGAGCTCATACAAAGAAATTTCTGTCTAAAAAAGAATGTGTCAGTGCAGAATAGCTCACTTACATAGTTATCTTGTATATGGATGTCAGGATGATACTGCTTTCGAGAAACAGAGTGCTCTTTTTGCACTTGCTGTCTCAGACATAGTTCTTATAAACATGTAAGTGGTGTTCTGTACTTTATTTTCTTTGGTATTAGTAGATAATAAGTCATCTTTTGCCCTCTTTATCTTATATCGTACTATTTCTCGGATTTGTAATGCAGGTGGTGTCATGACATTGGTCGGGAACAAGCAGCAAATAAACCTCTTTTAAAGACTGTGTTCCAGGTATCTGCCGGTATCTTCTTATCAGGAGGAGTTATCTCTGTTCCGAAGTCTCAACACTATTTGCTTTTCTACATGCAATCAGGTTATGATGCGGTTGTTTAGTCCGCGGAAGACAACTTTGATGTTTGTTATAAGAGATAAGACACGGGTATGAATTTTGAGTTTTCTGTTCTTTATCATTCTGTTTTTCTGGTTTATTAGTTGTGGTTGTTCCTAATTCCTGGGTAATTGCAGACGCCACTGGAAAATTTAGAACCAGTGCTGAGGGAAGACATTCAAAAGGTAGAAGACAGTCTTAGCTTTTATGCACTTTGACTAATAGAGCAATCCCTTATTGTTTGTCCTTAATTGCAGATATGGGATTCAGTCCCCAAGCCTCAGGCACACAAAGAAACTCCACTTAGTGATTTCTTCAATGTACGACTGCTTGATTTGGACAAAACTTAGTATTATTCTTCTTTTGCTAGGATCAAGAAATGAAGTTGTTTCTTGTGTGACAGGTTGAAGTAGTTGCTCTCTCGAGTTATGAAGAAAAGGAAGAGCAATTCAAAGAGCAGGTTCTTTTACAATTAGCTTTACATTTTGGAGAAAATCCAGGGTCACCTTATGTGATTTATTGCTCAACAGATGCCTTGTAGGTAATATTAATGTTTTTCCTACAATTTTTCTGTAAATGAAAGGTCTACAATTTGAGACAACGGTTCTTCCAATCTGTCGCACCTGGCGGGCTTGCTGGTGATCGACGAGGAGTTGTCCCTGCCAATGCTTTTGCTTTTAGTGCAAAACAGATGTGGCAAGTCATTAAAGACAACAAAGACTTGGATCTTCCAGCACACAAGGTAATTTTACTTGCTTAAGGCTCTCTCCCGTCACCTGTACACCATTGTTCCTTCTGGTCTTGTTATTTATGTGATCCCTATACGCAGGTCATGGTAGCAACTGTGCGATGCGAGGAAATTGCCAATGAAAAATTCTCTAGTTTTATCGCGAATGAGGTGAGTTTCCTTAATACTGCTTCATGTTTTAGCCTTTTCAATGGCCCTTTCGTCAATATTCATGTCTAAACTATTGTATAGAATTGGCGCGAGTTGGAAGAGGCTGTACAGTCTGGTCCTGTTTCCGGATTCGGAAGAAAGCTGAGCTCCATTCTCCAATCTAGCTTATCAGAGTAAGAATAATTGTTTTGCACAGGATTTGCCTGTGTGCTGACTTTATTGAACTACAGGTTTTTATGCTTATATTGATTCTAGGAGGGATAGGAGTTTTTTTTCACGTGTTTCTGTGATTACAATAGGTATGACACAGAAGCGACCTACTTTGAAGAAAGTGTAAGATCATCCAAGAGACAACAGCTGCAAGAAAAGTTATTGCAAGTAATGCATATACTCTTAACTTGTGACTGTTATACTTGTGTTTTTGTTGCAATTATGCGTTGCCTGGAAAACATTCAGAGACTTCCATCGTTGTAAAAAAAAAAGCAGATACCTAGTATTAGGCACTCATTTTCTTATTGTCTATCCAGCTTGTTCAACCAACTTTCCAAGACGTGCTTGGACATTTGAGATCTGGAGCACTTGAAAACTTCAAGAATGCTTTTGAGAAGGCCTTGAATGCTGGAGAAGGGTTTTCATCATCTGCGAAATCCTGCGCTCAGTCATGCATATCTAAGTTTGATAAAGGATGTGAAGGTATCACGTACTGTTGATGTTACTGCTGAAAATATTGTGATATAGGATAGCATGTTTGAACCTGAAGATTATAACATGAAAGAAGCATTAAAAGATATCCGATGTCAATGGGAATCATGTTTTGTTGCAGAGGCTGTTATTGAACAAGCAAATTGGGATACATCTAAAACTCGGGAAAAGCTTGAGCGTGATATTGAAGCCCATATCTCTTCTGTCCGTACTGCAAAGTTGGCTGAACTGACTACTCTGTATGAGGTAAATAGAATTCTCAAGCAGCTGAAAGCCATACATATTGGTCTGAATTATCTAGCATCAAACAGGTGTAAACTCATATCTGGACCTTCCTAATAGATAATGTTCATTGCAGTCAAAACTAAATGTAGCATTATCCGGACCGGTGGAAGCTCTTCTGGATGGGGCTAATGATGAAACATGGCCAGCAATTAGAAAGCTACTTAGACGGGAAGGAGAATTGGCTGTCTATGGTCTCTCTGACGCATTATCTGGTTTCGAAATGGACAAAGAAACACGGAGTAAAATGCTTGCTGATCTCGAAAACTATGCACGAGGTATTGTTGAAACCAAGGCAAAAGAAGAGGCTGGAAGAGCGTTGATGCGCATGAAGGATAGGTGTCACCATTTTACTAGTCTTTCATCATGTCCTTGTCCGATAACTTCCATCTCTTACATAGCTTTCTGATTAAACAAACTTCTATCCAGATTTGCTACAATCTTCAGCCATGATTCTGATTCAATGCCACGTGTTTGGACTGGAAAGGAGGACATCAGAGCAATCACAAAAATGGCTCGTTCTGCAGTATGAGACCTACCTGATATAGCAAATCTCAGCACCTATTCTTTGAATCGATCACAAATTTCTTCAGATTTTTATATTACCCTTGTTCTCTTTTTCAGTCCTTGAAGCTGCTGTCTGTTATGGCTATTATACGCTTGGATGATGAACTCGACAATATTGAGAAAACATTGACGCTCTCTCTGTTTAATTCTACGGGCAACAATGCTACTAGCAAGAGCATCAGCACAATTGATTCACTTGCCTCAAGCACTTGGGAGCAGGTGACTAAACCTTACTCACTGTATATAATAAAAATACAAAAGGTCTCATATTTATTACTGACACCTTTGAGATATAAAGGATCCTTAATGTTACCTTGTTATTATCAGGTTGCACCAGAAAAGACGTTGATCACGCCTGTGCAGTGTAAATCACTGTGGAGGCAATTCAAGAATGAGACAGAATATACCGTTACACAGGCCATTTCTGCACAGGTAGTCATTGCAATCCCTACTTTCAAGCATATCTTCGGTTTGCTGATTCACATGAGCTGATGTTAAAATTTGACAATGCTACAAAAAGATTTTGAATTATTTTTTTGGTCAGTCGTTTCTAGCTTCTTGTCTCCTTTTTTCATTTTGGTGGTTCATAATCTAACAGCCGGCAAAATTTTTGAGGTTTCAATCTGAATAAAGTCACATTGAATTTCAGGAAGCTAACCGACGGAATAACAACTGGCTGCCACCTCCATGGGCAATCCTTGCCCTGGTTGTTCTTGGATTCAATGAATTTATGACTCTCTTAAGGTACCCTTGTCCATCCTTTTGAATTGACTCAGCTTTTTAATATAATCAAGATTCCTTACTCATTTTGGCTCTTCTTGCCTGCATCTCTCGTGGCAGAAATCCTCTATGGCTCTTAGTTCTTTTTGTCGGATACCTTATTTCCAAAGCCTTGTGGGTGCAATTAAATATTTCAGGAGAATTCCGCAATGGCGCGGTATGAGCACGAAATCCAACATCCTTACTTTTACTTTTGCTCCTGTACTTCATTTGTTCTCAATTATAATCTCTCTGAAATGCCAATGTTACATCTGTGATCGACAACAGCTACCTGGACTTCTCTCCTTGTCAACCAAATTCATTCCAACGGTCATGAACCTCCTCAAAAAGCTCGCGGAAGAAGGACAAGCACCACCCACAAATAGCAACCAATCAATGAACTCTACAGCTCAATCCGAGGTTACAACCAATGGAGAAAGCAGCAGCAGCAGCAGTAGCTCTGGTTCACCTCCAGCAAAAAACGTACCCATTGATACAAGTGCATAGAAGGAAGAACTATACAAGCTTAAGCTGTTGTGCGAGCACACGAAGCTAGATACTTAAAATTCGTTACCCTTTAAAAAAGGTAGCTCTCATTTTTGGTGTTGATCAGAGAGATTCACCGAGAGCCATATGTTTTATGTCTCCGATGGCGATGGTTCCTCTTGCAGGTGCCAAAGTGATCTTGTATGTTCCTAGACTAAGATTCTGATGCAGACAAACAAAAAAAACTCAAGATTTATTTGTTTACGAGTTCTGTAGTGATGTGGTTTATTGTATCTGATGAAAGAATGTTACTCGAGGAGAAACCGGTTTTTGATTTGGTTTGTTGATTGAAGAGAATTTCAGGTTCTCATTGCTATGGTAAATGAAAGTTCATAGTGTAATTCATGTAGGCCTAGAATTTGGGCCATTGGAAAACAAAAATGGGCCTAAGATAATGGATGAAACTGTAAACCTAATTGTGGAGTTGCAGAAACAGAGCAAAGTAAACGGAAAGTTCCAGACTTTAAGCTTTTCTACAAGAAAAAAAGTTTCACTCGTCGTTGGACGAAAACTAATTTCCTTGATCACCACCACCAAAGTAAAAAAACCCCAGAAAAACCCTAAACCCTTGAAGCCTCTCCTTCTCTAGTTCTTTGCAAGCGGAAATGTATCGAGTTCTATCAAAGTTATCTTCTTCAATTGGGTACGTTTCGTTCTTTCATTCAGTGAGTTTATTCAAAACTTGTAATTTTCTCGATCAATTTGTATTGATGGGCAGAGCTTAATTTTCTTCTTCCTCTTTCTGGGTTTGATTGTTTTGCAGCTCGTCTACTTCCAGGAAACTGGTGAGTTTCGTGAACTCTCTGTGTCTTTTTTGCGAGTTTGATTGCATTTCGTTTGTTGGTAACCGAGAAAGTGCTAGAAATGTGTCAAATTACAAGTCCAGATAGTTGCATCAATGATGCAGTGAAAAATAAATAGGGTTTACATCAAAATCTCCATCTTGAGCTACTTCATTTTCAGAATTGCTCTGGTTTTAATCGGTTCCAAGTGCTGTACCCTGACTGATTAGCTTGTATTGGCCGTGCCCTGTATCAAACTATTTAATTCCAATTGTGGTTTTCTTTTGGTGTTCTCTCTTTTACCGTGAAGGTTTCTGGGCGGATTATAAGTAGCAGAAACTATGCGGCCAAGGATATCAGTTTCGGGGTCGGAGCTCGGGCAGCTATGTTGCAAGGTGTATCCGAGGTTGCAGAAGCTGTGAAAGTCACAATGGGGCCAAAGGTATATATATTTTGTTCTCACAAGGTTTAGATCAATGTAGATTGGATTGTTCTGGAAAAGAGTCATTCAAATTCAATATCTTTATTTTAATTCTGTGGTGTTAGGGAAGAAATGTGATAATTGAGAGTAGTTACGGCGGACCAAAGATCACAAAGGATGGTGTCACCGTTGCAAAAAGCATATCATTTCAAGCAAAAGCTAAGAACATTGGTGCGGAACTCGTGAAACAGGTTGCAAGTGCCACTAACAAGGTCGCTGGAGATGGTAATATTTTCTCTTTTGAGTTAAAAATCTTGAATTTAGTTTTTAGTGAAAACATAAGCTGCAGGGATAATAACAAGTCTTAATTTCTGCTTGCCTTCCTTTCGTTATATAGGTACCACTTGTGCTACTGTTTTGACTCAGGCGATACTCATCGAAGGCTGCAAGTCAGTGGCTGCTGGTGTAAACGTGATGGATTTGCGTGTTGGCATAAATATGGCAATTTCTGCAGTTGTCTCTGATTTGAAAAGCAGAGCTGTTATGATTAGCACCCCAGAAGAGATCACACAGGTGAACTTAGAAACATATTCATCAAGTCAGGAATTGTGAATGCTGTTCCAAAGGTTGATCTACTACTGCTATTGCATATATGTATTCCTTTGATAGGTTGCCACTATATCTGCAAATGGGGAGCGTGAGATAGGGGAATTAATTGCAAGAGCCATGGAGAAAGTTGGAAAGGAAGGGGTTATCACTGTTGCTGTAAGCTTACTTTTCTTCGCATGCCTTGTAATAAATCACTTGATGATTGTCTGATCGCAGTATTATTCTTCAAATACCCAGGATGGTAACACTTTAGATAACGAGCTGGAAGTAGTGGAAGGAATGAAGCTAGCCAGAGGTTACATTTCTCCTTATTTTATCACGGATGAGAAGACCCAGAAATGCGTGAGTGAAATCTATCGTGTTTAGTATTGTGTGAAAAGGAAAGAAAGGGTATTGAACTAACTATGCTTGTTTTTCAGGAGCTTGAAAATCCCATCATCCTCATTCATGAGAAGAAGATTTCAGACATTAACTCTTTGTTGAAAGTTTTAGAAGCAGCTGTGCAAGTAATGCCTTCCCTTGATTATCTATATACTATGTTCTGAAGTCCGGTTTGGCGGTTTCTATAGTTTGCTATACAAACTCCACTCACTTCTTTCTCTTATTATTTGTGGTTGTGCAGAGTAGCAGACCACTTCTTATTGTAGCAGAAGATGTTGAGAGTGATGCATTAGCTATGCTAATTCTTAATAAGCATCATGCTGGGTTTAAGGTATGCGCTATCAAGGCTCCGGGGTTCGGTGACAACAGGAAAGCAAGCTTGGATGATCTTGCGGTTCTTACTGGTGCAGAGGTAGAAATTTCTCAGAAACAACCTATATTTATGTTTGTGTCACGTTTTTATTTTCTAACTCAGTAGTTTATGCACAGGTTATCTCTGAGGAGCGTGGGCTATCTCTAGAAAAAATTCGCCCTGAATTGCTTGGAACTGCGAAGAAGGTAATAGGAGAAGTCATATCTGGTTTCTGTTTTTGCTTTTGTGTGATTCAAATGTAACACAAATTATTTGAACTAGGTTACCATCACCCGTGATGACACTATTATCCTACATGGTGGTGGTGATAAAAAGCTAATCGAAGAAAGATGTGAAGAGGTATATGATTATTTTCTTACAATATCTCTATCATGAACCTTGCTCACTAGAATACACTTTATACAGTAGAAGCAATCCTTTTTTACTCTCATGCTCTACAGTTAAGATCAGCCAATGAAAAGAGTACCTCCACTTTTGATAAAGAGAAAACGCAAGAAAGACTCTCAAAACTATCTGGTGGTGTTGCAGTCTTCAAGGTTAGTCAATCACCCATCAATCGATCTTTCTAAACTCTTGCATGCCGAAAGTAGCTGATATGTGTCTGGTTCCTATATAGGTGGGAGGGGCAAGTGAATCTGAAGTTGGAGAGAGAAAAGACAGAGTCACTGATGCTTTAAACGCTACAAGAGCAGCTGTAGAAGAAGGCATCATACCGGGTAAGTAAATATTATTTGTTTGTTATCTCTACTTTCTCTGATTATTTCATTATATTGTTTTTTTAACTATGGAAATTTCAAATAGGTGGTGGTGTGGCTCTATTATATGCGACAAAGGCTTTAGACAACCTTCAAACTCAAAACGAGGATCAAAGAAGAGGTGTTCAAATTGTTCAGAATGCTCTCAAGGTTTATAATCTCTAACTTCCTCTTGATGAAAGATATCCGTCCATGTCCCAAACTGTAAAACCTGACATGATGTTGTGAATCTTGTGTAGGCTCCTGCATTTACAATAGCTGAAAATGCCGGTTACGATGGTTCTTTAGTGGTTGGCAAGTTATTAGAGCAGGACGATTGCAATTTTGGTTTCGATGCTGCCAAAGGTTAGAAACTTAGTGTCTTTGAGAACATTCTCAAAACACAAATCTCATCAATCTCTGAAAGTGTCTACCGTTGTTGTTTCGTGTTGCCATAGGTACATATGTGGATATGGTGAAATCTGGAATCATAGACCCAGTCAAGGTGATCAGAACCGCCTTAACCGATGCCGCTAGGTAAAGAGTGTCCTAAAACTCAAAACCGTTGGTTGCTTCTTGCTTCTGTGGGAATAAGAAACTAACTCCTTGTCATGTGTGTTGAAAACGCAGCGTTTCTTTGCTTTTGACAACAACAGAAGCCTCAGTGCTTGTGAAGGCAGACGAGAACACTCCAAACCATGTCCCTGATATGGCCAGCATGGGCATGTGATCTTGGACCTCTATTTAGAAAAAGCATTCAAATCTTTCTTTTTTGATGATTTTTTTTCTACCAAGTTAGAAACGTTGTCGATTTAAATTTGTGGGTCTGATTCTTTATATTGTTGAAGAGAAGTTTTTATGAATTTTGTTGAATTCAAAATTATATTACGAAATTTGAGCTTAAATAATGTTAATTACGAATCTTGTTAAAACCGATGACTCGAATAACCCTTACTCTCAGCACAAACCAGCTCAAACTTACGAACTTTCCAAGATTTCAATCCGAATATCAAACGCAGAAAGTAATAAGCAAGAACACACAATTGTTTACCCAGTTCAATTCATCGGTATGATGAATCTACGTCTGGGGCCAGATTCAATCCAGTAATCCACTATGAAGAATCAATCGTTTCTCTCTTGAGCTCAAGAACACAGCTTCAGAGATTTTACAAGAATGAGAAATTTGCAATACAGAGAAAGAACAAGAGAGAGGCTTATACAAAATGCAAAACCGAAATTAAGAAACCCTCTAAACCAGAAGGAGTCTTTCTAATCCTTTTGCAAATCTGACAACTTCTCAAACCAATCTTCATCTCTTCCAATTGGCACTTAACCAGTAATCAATTAACGAACCAATTGAATCACACTCTCACAAATCTTATGGACTTGCTTCGAGAAAATGGCATCATTATTAAGAACCCTCCGCCGCCATTAGAGTATAACGCCGTGATTAAGATCTAAGCAAAGTTATTGGTTTATCTCATCTTTTATTGAGATTTTTATTGAGATTTTTTTCCAGTGAAATTTTAGGTTTCAGTAAGTTCGTTCAAATGCGTTCGAAATTTGGGTTCAGGATTTCAGAAAAACGGGGAAAAAAAAACCCAGAAGAAGAAAACAATCTGGAAAATTTAGCAAAAAAAATTTGGACCATTTCTCGATTTATGCGTGTCATCCTTGCGCAGGGGCCATGCTAATCTTCTCTGTATCGTTCCAATTTTATCGGATGTCCCCGAAGGGACAATCGCTTACTCGCCTCTGACGGTATATAAACGCAGCTTCTTTCTTCCGTATAAGCGATGTGGGACTTTTCAAGATTGTTTTCAACTTAAATGGGCCTATTTAAGAAATAGATACTACTGTTCTTTTTAATATAAATGGGCCTGCTTCTCTTCTTTCAGATTCTCATGGGCCTTTTTTATTATTTCACATTCGTTCTAGCCTATCTTCATACCTTAAGAATGAAAATATTTTATTCAACCAAATTCTTGAATATTCCATGCCTATTCATTCTAATCCTGCGACAAACTATGAAACAAGATACAAAAACTCCGAATGGAAAGAAAAAAAAGAAGAAGAAAACGAAGGCTACGTTTCAAGAAAATGTAAGCTGATTAACAAAAAAACTGTATAAATGAAGAAGAAGAATAAAGCTAAGAAGAAATGATGAATTGTGCTGGAGGCAAGTCGAGTTTCCGTTGTTCAACGAAAGCTTCATGAGGCTCGAACTCGTGTCTTTCGCTAGAAACCTCTTCCACAGGCTTAACGTCTTCACATTCATCAATGAAACCAGCCTTCATATTCACTGTCGTTGATGAATCTTGAAGTTGAAGACACCACATGTCTTCTTGTAACCCATTGAAGTTATTACCGGAAGAACAATATTGTTGTTGTTGTTGATTTGGTTCTTGAATGTGATTCAGAGCGTAATTGTAAGGAATCGAGTTGTTGTTGTTTATATCACAAGAACTCGAAAAACTTGAGAGATCCTCTGGTTCTTGCATCTGGATTTGCGGTTCTTGATGATGATGATGAGCACGGTCACGGAACATAGCCAATTGCTGAAGAACAATCTCCAATTCGTTTCTGGTGTATTCGATCTGGTATTGAAGCTTTCTTATGATGCCATAGCATCCATCAACAGGATCACTGGCACGAGCATCGGATTGAAACATGATTGTATGCATAGCTGCGTCTTTCTCAGGAGGGGTAAGGGATTTGATGATCTTGGTGATGTTGCTGACTCCAAAGAGCTTATGCGCGTTAAGGAATTGGCGGTGACGGTCGTGAGGGAAATAAGGAGCGAGAAGACAATCGGGAGCGCATTTCCTGCGTTGGTATTTGCAGGCGGCGCAGGCTTGGTTTGTGCTGCTATTGGTGTTGCTGGTGCTGCTGCTAGAAGGTTTTAATGGTGTTGGTTTGGGATGTAAAGGGAATACAGAAGAAGGTTTGCCTGAGGGCATATTTTGTTTGACGGGTTTGGCGAGTTCGGTTCCTTAGTTTTCTCCTGGTGGGAAGGAAATGCAGGGGAATGGAGAGAAATGAGGGAGGAGAGACAAGCTGATATAAGACAGAGAAAATGAGACAAGAGAGAGAGAAAGAGATTTTGACCAATTCAAGTCATGGGGGTAGTGTCCTATATTTAGAAAGTGATAGAAGTGAATATGGTCGTGTCCTTCCTAATGGTGAAAAATAGAATGGACGACTGGAAATTTACTAATAATTAGCTATGTATAGCTTATGAAATTATGTGTATGGATGTAAGAAGATAAAAAAGTATATGGTTAGATGAGCTTGCGTTACCAGTTTTTAAACCTCCTTTTTGTTCTTCGTCTTCAAAAGCAAAAACTAGAAGCTTAACAAGAAGTTTATGTTACGGGTTAAGATTCCAAAACAAACTACAAGGCATGAGGGATTCATAATGATTTTCGTACAACCTACTCGAACATGGAACCTTCCAATGATCTTCTTAAAGAAAAACCACTAGCATTGTTAATTCTTTTCTTCTTCGATCTGGCTTATTTGACTTGTGATGTGAGACAATCTCCATATCGTAGAAGAGTCTGAAACCAGAAAAACCAAGAACGATACAAGTTGGTCATAACAGCAACAAATGCAACACATTTTGGTAACGTTTCTAGATGCATCAATAGCTCAAGATATTCAGTATAAACTCGAAACACAATGCTATACGTGTAACTCGAGAAGAAAAATGTAACAGTGACTAAGGTTGATGTTTCCTATAAGGCCATCAAAATTCCATGAGAAAATGGAAGAAACAAACTTAGGAACAAGATTGCACCTTCTTTGTCCGAGTGCCTTGTCGGATTCTTCCAGCTTTCGTATCTGTCCATCAACAGTCTAACACACAAGATCCATAAATTCCCATGGGCAAAAAGCTTTAAAAAACAAGAACATTAAAACTAATAAAAATGCAAAACAAAACTAAGTTGTTGTATATGCAAAGCTCACTTCACAAACACACTACTTAGTGTGAAAACACCAAAAGCAGAAGAAGCAACAAACCTGTCTTCTCGTGAGCTAAAAATGTGACGAGTTTCAAATGTTACCGTAGTCACTCACCTGCAAATCCCAAATAAAAACGAAACCAAGATCCAAGAAACAAACAAAGAAGGAAGAAAAGTTAAATGGGATTATTTGAACGAACCAGTGAATCAAACTTCCAGTTTCAATTTCATCGGATAATTTCTCTACCAACTGCAAAAATCACAGCCATTAACGAAGAACAGATATAATCAAAAAGAGTTGAACGCTAATGATATATTACTGGATAGAGATGGAAATAAGAAGGTAGAGACTGCTTCTGATGCGGTTGTGATCTTGTATTGACGGCGTCTGAACCGCCGGCGACGGGGAACATAATGCTGTTTCTGTTAATTGGGAAGTCAAGTGTTCAATACGACGTCGTAGGGAAAAGGATTTAAAACGTAGAGGCAAAACGACGTCGTAACGAGAAAAGTGTTTAATATGAGGAGTTCGTGAAACGGCGTCGTTTAAATTGTTTGTTACAAACTCGGTAGCAGTTTCTTCTGAGAAGGAGAGAAGTTGTCGCCGATAGCAAAGAGACGAAGAAGGGCATTGACGGTGAGTTTTTCCGACAAAACCTGAATCGAAAGTTTTAAACATTATTAGACTGAAAATTGATTTATTTGAATCTCAAAGAAATACTCTTTTTGTTTATACAGTTGTCTCTTTGTTTCTCTCAGATTAAAGGCTTTGCTCAGGTTCTGAAACGATCTTAATTTCGTTCTTTTTCTTATGATTGTTAGTTTCGTAGTTGGATTTTGGATTTTATTCTGATTTTGTGTCACTATTGGTAGAAAACGTTATAGCCGATGTTCTAGATTCTTTGGTCGATAAGTAACAATGAATGGATTTCGTTGAATATGGATAAAAAGATCCAAATTTTTCAATGCAATTTTGGTTAGAGATTCGGCTTGGATAGTAAATCGGGACCAATTTGAGATTTAAAATCAGGCTAATTGATCTGGTGTTGCAATTGGGTTGGGGACAAAATTTGTGATTTAATCTGAAAACTTGTGACTTTTTGCTTCTGAAACTTGTAATCTTTAAATGCTAAATGTTCGAATGCATCTTATAGCTATTTGGAACAAATCAATATAGCTTTGAGAGTTGTATGGTTTGATGAAATTATGTTTTATGGAACTCTTTGAGAGTTGTATAGTTTTATAAAATTATGTTTCTTGGTGTATTTCTTAAAAACCATGTGAAACCATCATAGCTCTCAATGATATGTATTGGGAAGTAAATATTTTGTTATCTAGATGTTACTTCTCTCTAATGCAGAGTTTTCTTGATTCTTATAATTTAGCATATAGTGAAATTAGATGTCGGTTTGCATAGTTTCTTTGGAGCAGAAGATAAAGTTGCTTTCCTTTATGTCTTTGTAACATCTTTATGACCAAAGTTTTGATATGAAAATGTGCAGGATTAAACAAAAATGTCGGTGAAACCCACAGTCGCTTTGAGAGGTATCTTAGTAGGTGGAGTGGCTATATTTGCAAAAGTCGCGGCTGCAATGAAAGCAGCTGGAGGTGTTAAGCTTGGTGCAGCTGCTACAGCTATGACCGTAGCTGCAACCGCTGCTGTGAGTGGAGGATCTAAGCAAGATCAAAAGCAAGATGCTTCCAAGGCACCACCACCTTCTAAATAAGTACTATTATTCATGTAATTCTTCCTTACTGAACCAATAAGAGAAAAAACAAAAAAAACTCCATCAAAGACCATTCTAGTTTTTCAAGGGTTCTATGGAGTTAAATGTAATGTTGTTGAAAATGTTAAAGCTGTAGTTTTCTTTTGTAATAACTTCTTTATCTATACAATTAAAAGGAGATGGATTGGGACCAAATACAGTGGTAGATTTTGACCAACAATCAGATGAAAGATAATTCCACATTAACAAAAAAAATCACTAGTTTTGGACATGTTGATATTCATTTCAACAAACATAAATATATCAACAAAAGTATGAGACTGGGACGAATATGCATGCATGGTTGATTGATATTTTATGGCTTCGGAAACCGTTTTCTTCTACATAATTCTAAACGAATACGCCAACATCGGTAATAATAATTCAAACAAATACTGTTTTCATTGGAAGAAAAAAACGCAAGACCATGAAAAAGATTATCTTAGAGACCAACAAAATTAAAAGAAGATAACACCAGATTCTATGCATGCGTCATATTATGTCCCCACAATCTAAGCCTTGTTTTTGTTTAATACTAATGAGAACATCATAGTACAGATTGATACTTTCATTTCTCAAATTTTCTATATTAAACAAAAACAAATATAACATTATATAATGTCTGATATGCAACATATTCAGTTTAGTATAACCTACATCAATGGTCCCAAATCGCAATAAGTGAAGAGACTAATTGACTAATGAAATGCAAATCAAATTGTAATATTCAAATGGTATTTTCTCAAGTCTTATAACCATTTTCCAAAGGTAGTTACTAATTAATATAGTCTTTGACACACTCCCATATATACAGATCACACGCCATTTCAATATATATTCGAATCTCATCTAGAAATTCTCCATATATCCATTTGTTTTCTATTCCTGTTACTGTTAATCTTATACCTTAAACTATATCACCTAGTCACAAATTATACCTTTTTCATCATCTGTTAAATGTTGTTGGAAGAAACAGAACCACCAAACCAGACTCTAGATCATGTCCTAAGCTGGCTTGAGGATTCTGTGTCCTTATCCCCATTACCAGGATTTGATGATTCTTATTTGCTCCACGAGTTTGATGGGACTCAAACGTGGGAATGGGATCAGACTCAAGATCCGGAACATGGTTTTATTCAAAGCTATAGTCAAGATCTTAGTGCATATGTGGGTTTTGAAGCAACTAACCTGGAAGTGGTAACAGAAGCTCCATCCATTGATTTGGATCCTCCACCTGAACTTCAGCAACAAAATGATCAGTCCAGGAAAAGGAGCCGCGACGGGGTTATCGAGGCACAACAGGTGAAAAAATCGGCAAGGAGCAAGAGAAAAGCAATCAAGTCTAGTGAGAAGAGCAGCAAAGATGGTAACAAGGAAGGTAGATGGGCAGAGAAATTGCTTAACCCTTGTGCCTTGGCCATTACGGCAAGTAACTCATCAAGGGTTCAACATTACCTTTGTGTTCTCTCTGAACTGGCCTCTTCTTCTGGCGATGCTAATCGTCGGCTTGCAGCTTTTGGTCTTCGGGCTTTGCAACATCATCTTTCCTCATCATCCTCTGTGTCATCATCTTTTTGGCCTGTTTTTACTTTTGCTTCAGCAGAAGTGAAGATGTTTCAAAAGACTCTGCTTAAGTTCTACGAGGTAAGCCCTTGGTTTGCTTTGCCTAATAACATGGCAAACTCAGCTATCCTGCAGATTCTAGCACAGGATCCCATATATAAAAAGGATCTTCATATTCTTGATATTGGTGTTTCTCACGGTATGCAATGGCCCACTTTGTTGGAGGCTCTGAGCTGCAGACCAGAAGGACCTCCTCCTTGTGTTCGAATAACCGTTGTATCTGATCTAACCGCAGACATACCTTTCTCTGTTGGTCCACCAGCTTACAATTATGGTTCTCAACTCCTTGGCTTTGCTCGGTCTCTCAAGATCAACCTTCAGATTAGTGTACTTGACAAGTTCCAGCTCATTGATACCTCACCTCACGAGACCTTAATAGTCTGTGTTCAGTTTAGGCTGCATCCCCTGAAGCATAGCATCCCTGATGAGAGAGGCGAGACTTTGAAAGCACTGAGAAGTTTGAGGCCAAAAGGAGTGGTCCTTTGTGAGAACAATGGAGAATGTAGTGCCAGTGGGGACTTTGCAGCAGGATTCTCGAAGAAACTTGAGTATCTATGGAAGTTTCTGGATTCAACAAGCTCAGGATTTAAAGAAGAGAATAGTGAAGAGAGAAAACTAATGGAAGGAGAGGCAACAAAGGTGTTGATGAATACAGGAGAGATGAATGAAGGAAAAGATAAATGGTATGAAAGGATGAGAGAAGCTGGTTTTGCCGCAGAAGCATTTGGAGAAGATGCAATTGATGGAGCCAAATCTTTACTGAGAAAGTATGACAACAACTGGGAAGTAAGAATGGAAGATGGAGATACCTATGCTGGATTAATGTGGAAAGGAGAGGCAGTTTCCTTTTGTTCATTGTGGAAGTAGCTAGCTTCTTTATGTTTGTCTTAGCTTCCAAATAAAAGGCTTGTGTAAATTGTTATCTGCAGTGTTATTTTACTGTGAAGTAGACAATTAATGCACTATTTTCCATCTTCTAACTCTCTCCCTCCCTCTTCTACTTTAGCCTCTGAAGACAAAATAAGTAATTTAGTTTCAACATTTTCCAACCCTAAATTCACTGTGGCAAGAAAGTAGTTAAGTAACAGGAAACGCATCAAGATGTTTACAGCAACAAATATCCCAAATTTATAACAACAAAATGAAGTAGACTAATTACTAACTTATTGCATCGCCTTAAACATTATTGAATGATCACAGAAACAAGTAAGTAATGAGGCAGAAATCAGAAAGAAGATGGAACATGCAAAAACAGAATTCTTTAGTACTCTTGTTCAAAAGGAGAAGAAAGTAAATGACTGAAACAAATGGGTGATAGAAACAAATAAAGTATTGCAAATGAAACCATCTAATAATCTCTTGCTTTTCTTTTGCCCTTCTTCTTGATTTGCAATGACACTAAGCTTGGAACATAAGAAGTGAAGTATGGGGGCGGAATATCTCCAACATTCACAGAGTTGAAGTATCCATCTTTTCCAATGATGCAAGCTGTGTGGTTGCCACCGGCCTCGGTCTCTTGATCAAAAACTACGGCGACTTGCTTCTCCTCGTCAACGAAGAAGCTCCCAGCTTTGAAGTCATCCGGAAAACCATCAACCGTCGTCAAGTCCACTTCCAAAAACTCTCTCCACGACACCGCATTGGGCTCGATCTCAGTGGAAATCCAAATACCTATTGTCGTGTCACTTTGATGTAACACGGCAAGCTGCTCATCTCTAACACAAGATAAAACCACATTGTCTTCTCGAACTCCGTCATCATCAACTTCAGAGTGAAACGGCAGAGACAGAAGCTGTCCAAATCTCTCTGTTGTGAAGTCAAAACAGAGTAAAAATTCTTCAGTCTCTTCTGATACCATCGCTTCTTCTAAGTCTTCTCCTACTTCAAGTGTCTCTTCAAATGTCTTTGTCACCAAAAAGTAAGCATTTCCCTTCAAAGACAAGCTTCCTTGTTGATCAAGCTGTGTATCTTCTTCGAGATCAACATTAAGAACCTTCCATGAATCGGATCTGAAATTATAGATTTCGTAACCACCACCAACAGACTTGTTTCTCAAGATTTTGTGGTTACGGTTTTTGCTGCTATCATCATATCCGAAAGCATACACGCCTGATTTATCGAATCTCTCGAACAAGCGACGGGGTTTGATAAACCTCGTTTGTCCCAAGTACATGTTACACACCATGAGCCTCTTGCTGAAGACGCATAGCAATAAGCCGTCGCAGTGAAAGATTTGAGATATCGACAATTCATCAAGATCAAGTGCACTTACTTGATTCACTGATGTGTCAACAAAGTCATCGCCGTCTTTGGTGATTCCATGTAGATCGAGTTTCATCGAACAGATCTTGTCATCAACTAGGATAAACCCTAGTAACTGCTTCCTTGTGGTTACTTCTGCTGCTTTACCACCTAAAAGATGGGTTTTCGATAAAGCCTCCCATTTTTTACAGCTTGATCGGAATGATCCAAGAGATGTAATGGGAACCCTGGAGATAATCTCTTCTACCAAAACCTCTGGAAGATTTGACATCGTCGTCGTCATTTCTCTAAAACTTCAGAAAAACCAAGGCTGCAATTAGGGTTTTTTTTTTTTTTTTGGTTTAATGTGAATATAGGTAGACAAATGTGATAGTTTACGATTTAAGGGTATTCCTCAAAGAAATCTTTTCAAATTTGGCAATAAATGTTTTTATACAGAAGGAAATGATTGATTTTTTTTGTGGTCAATTTGGAATTTGGAATTTTCGGTCAATTTGGAATTTACAAAGGTGAGTGAGTGGTTAAAATGACCAAAACTGGCTTATATACTTTGATCTAATTAAATGGCAGAGTAAAATCCGTATCCTTCACAACCTTTTTTATAGTAGGATTTTGAAAACAAATTGAGTGAAACAAGCCCTTGTGAATTATGGAGATTTTATCCAAGTAGAGAAATTGCATTAATGCATTTTTTCCAGATGGTAAAAAATCTGTACTAGTCTGTCTACAGAGTATAGAGTATGACTATGAAATACCATCCATGTAGTTCTGCTTTACCAAATCATTATAAAAAAAAAACACATAAAAAGACCATTCTAGTTTAATTTCCAAGGGTTCTATAAATACTTCTATGGAGTTTTATAGTCTGAAACTGATGGAAAATGTAATGTTGTTAAGAGTGTTAAAAGAGGTTAATGAAGACTATTACCAACGCATCAAGGGAAATGAAGACTATTATAAAATATCATCATATCATGAAAGCTTCTATCATAAACAAAGAAGCTAAATGATTCTCTCAGCTCCTCTTTGAACTTCCACATGAAATCTTACATGAACAATTGAAAAGAGGTTAAGACATGCAAAAGCCGACTTAGTTTTATAAGATGATAAATCGCAAAAGCATAATTGACTATCAGTAATCTTGTTTAAAAGGAGATGATGCAAGAAGAAACAAATAAATTATTGTTAATGGAACTGATTAATAATGTCTTTCTTTCCTTTTGCCCAGTTGATTGATTCGTCGTACTTGCACTAAACTTGGAACATAAGAAGAGAACATAAGTGGATCACAATAATATCCAAAATTTTCAGGTTTCGAGATATGATCTGTTCCGATTTTCACAGATTTGAAGTATCCTCCATCTTGTCCAATGATGTCAACTGTTTCATATCCACAGGTTTCGTTCTGTCTATATTTACGAGATTTGGAAACCAAAATTTTCTTCTCCTCGTCAATAAAGAAGCTCCCAACATGAAAGTTACTCAAAAAATCAGAGAGCGGTGTCCATGCCATTTTGAAGAACTTGGTCCACGATACTACATTGGGCTCGATCTTAGTCGTTATCCAAATCTCTATGACCAAACATGTCTCGTAGTGTTCGTATAACACAGCGAGCTGCTCTTCTCTGACACAAGATAGAGTCACAGTATTTTCATAGTAAGAGTGGAACGGTAGAGAAAGACGCGGTCCAAACCTTTCTGCTATAAAATCAAAACAGAGTAAAAAATCAATACTATTTGAAACTGGATCTCCAACCTCTATTATTTGTCGAGCATAAGAATAAGTATTTCCCTTCAAAGACACGCCTCTTCGTAAATCACAGTCGGGATTGACATCAAGAACTCTCCATGATTCAGAGTTAAAATAATACATCTCGAACTTGAAAGGAATATTTCTTTGACTGCTTTCGTTGTAGTCATCATCATCCAAAAACTTCCTCAAGATTTTGTGGTTACGGTTCTTGTTGTTGTCGTAACCGAAAGCATACATGTCTAATCTGTGGAATTTTTGGTATTTGCTTCTTGGTTCGATCCACCTGAATTGCCCTAAATACGGGTTCCACACCATGAGCTTCCTTCTCCTTCCGTCTATGACGACACATAACAATAAGCCATCGCAGTGAAAGATATTAGATATCTCGTGTTGATGAAGTATATCTGTATTTCCTTTATAGATGGATCAACGAAATCGTTGTTGTGGATTCCTTGGAGATCAAGTCTCAGGGAACAAACCTTGTAATCCACTATTACGAACCCTAGAAACTGCTTACTAGTTGCTGCTATACCAAAAATATGATTTTCGGATAAAACGTTCCAGGATAAAGCGTTCCACGTTTTACAAGTATATCGCACTGCGCTCAGAGATATCAATGGAACCCTAGAGAATATCTCACCCACCAAATCTACTGAAAGATCGGACAAAGTCGTCATTCTTCCAAGTTTCAAAAAAAGTTTCTACGATTGTCCACTCTTCTTTTCTCTCTATATATAATACACTTAAAACTCTTTCCTATTCCTACCTAAACTCATTCATTAATTGATAAAGATTATAAAATTCGAGTTAATAATTGTAGAGATATCTTGACCCAAAAAAATATATTGTAGGAATAGAAAAAAAAAAAATCTATCGATGATTCTGGCCACACTAAAAAATATCAGAAAACCCTTTTGACAAAAAAGATATAAGATATAGAAACAGTGAATGGATCATCAACTTTCAACAATTTGTCTATATCATTCTTATAGCTCACGTAACAGTGAGAGAAACAGAATCAGTGTAACATCTATGATTTGATCCTATGTATCTTCCTTTTTCTTTAACAAAAGCTCCAAGAATTTCGTCTCCTGAAATGGTGACGTGAGAGACACTTGTATATTCTTTACTTAGAAATGGCCTGTGTGATCAAGGAACAACTTAACCAGTGACAGATACTTATGTTCTGTTATTGAACAACATTAAGAACCAATTACAACTTAATGAAGAACAGAACTTTGCTGGTCTTTGTTTTAGTCTGACTGTAGACCATAAGTATCAAGTTTAACTCATTCATTGATCTGTAAATAATTCACAGAACTAACTCTTTATAAAGCAACAAACAATGACCAATCCCAAAACTTGAACCTTTTCCTCCTTTATACATATCTTCAGAATTAGCTACAAACAGAATTTAAAACTTCAGACAAAGAAAAGAGTAGAAATGGCTTTGGTGAGAAGTCTATTGAGTGCGAAAAAGATATTTGGCCACACTTAGCAGTTAGCAGCAGCAGCAGAACCTTTAACGAGCAAAAGGCCAGCCTCAAAAAGATTCCTTGTGGTGTACGTGAAAGGGAGCCAGAAGAAGAGTTATTAGGAGTTTCAGTCTCATACTTGAACCAACCTTGGTTTCAAGCTCTGCTAAGTAAATTCGAGGACGAGTTTCGGGGTGATCGTCCAATGGCTGGCTTAATGATTCCTTTAAGATACCTTCATCACCGTAATGTGTCTCGGCTCCAACGATGATGATCCAACATTTTTCTTCTCTTTTTCTCGAAAGAGTTGTTCTTAAAGTTTAGAGAATGAGTGCCATTTTTATAAAACAGACACGATCATGTCAAATACATTTTGGATCGTTCTTGGAAAGAGAAAGACAACAACATTTGACGAACTGTTTAAAATATAATTAGTCTGCTATTGAACAAGGTGTACTGAAAAGAGACTAAAACATGCAAAGACTGAATTCTTTATTAGATAGTAAATAGCAGAAACAAATTAATAACCGAATGAAAATATTCTTGTTCATAAAATGACATGAAATCAAATGAAGGAAACAGAAGAGAATGCAAGAAACAAAATAAAGCATTGCAAATGGAATTAACCAATAATCTTTATCTTTCTTCCTTTTTTGTTCGTTTTGCTTTTGGTTTTATTAGATCTCTACCTTTTCTTTTACCCTTTGGTTGCTTGATAGGCACTTTCACCAAACTTGGAACATAAGAAGAGAACACAAGTGGCTGACCATTTCCAACATCCGGAGCTCTTCCCATATTCACACATTTCAGGTATCCATCTTCTCCAATGATGTGAGCTTTTTGGTAGCAATAATGTACATCGACAACCGCAGCAACTTTCTTCTCCTCGTCAATGAAGAAACTATCAGCGTAAATGTCAACCGGAAAACCAGTGAGTGGTGTGATATCCACTTTCAGAAACTTGCTCCACGACACCGCTTTTGGATCAATCTTATCTGTTACCCATATCTCTATCGACTCAGATGTCTTGGAGCTTTGATATAGCATAGCGAGCCGCTCTTTTCCAACACATGATAAAGCCACGGTCTCTTCAACATGAGGGTTAAACGGTAGAAGTAGACGCGGACCAAAGCTCTCTGTTGTATAATCGAAACAGAGCAAAAAATTATCTTTCGGCACTATGTCGTCATCTTCGTACTCTTCGGCATCTTCGTCCTCTTCATTCCCATAATCATTCCCTTGAAGAAAGAAATAAGTATTTCCCTTCAAAGACACGGAGCTTCGTTGAGCAGACCATACATTCCAGTCGGGTTTCATCACTTCCTCATCAAGCAAACTCCATGAATTTGATGCGAATCTGTAGATTTCGTATCCTAAACCGTCACTGTGCCTAAAATCTTTCATAATCCTCAAGATTTTGTGGTTACGGTTGTTGTTGTCGTAACCAAGAGCATACATATCACATTTCCTATACTTTTCATTCCTGTCGGGATCATTACTGACTTTGATTCTCCTCGTTTGCCCTAAATAGGGATTCCATACTACAAGGCTAGAGTTTTTCTCTATAACACATAATAATATGCCGTCACAGTGAAAGATTTTATCTACCTTGATGTGGTCAGGAATATTTACCTGATTTATCGACGGAACGACAAAGTCATCCTTGTGGATTCCTTGGAAACTGAAACTCAAGGAACAGATGTTGTTTTTGATCAACATTAAACCTTGCTGCTTCCTTGCAGCTTCGGGAATAATCTTCTCTTTTGAGAAATTGTTCCACTTTTTGCAAGTAGATCGCATTGCCCTCAGAAATGTAACCGGAGCCCTAGAGAGAATCTTCTCTTCCAAAACCTCTAGCGGAAGATTAGGCATCGTCGGCATTCTTCTAAATTTCAAAAACCAAAACTGCAATGGAGTTTTTCTTTTTCTTTTAGGTGTAATGTGAAAAGCCGCAATAGGGTTTTAAGATTTTAAATAGGCAAATAATGTTGGTTACTATTTAAGAATATTCTCAAATCAAATCTCAAAGAAACCTTTTCAAATTTCATATTAAATACTAAAGAAAAATTAAAGGAAATGATTGATAGGATAGGATTCCGTATCTTAGATTGTATTTTAGAGTATCCTAATTTATTGTAACAAATTCTTGTAAATCAGACTTTCCATGTTTACAAAAGTGGGCCGTTAAAATGACCAAAACTGGCTTATATTTTTTGGTCTAATTCAATGGCCATGTCGAACCCATTGGAAGGACTAACCAACTTTGGACAAACTAGGTCAACCCATTGATAGACAACCCATTTTGAACGAAATGCCATAATCTGATAGAAGGATCTCTGCAGCACGTACGTGGGTTCGAATACCTCTGAAAATCTAGCCATCTTGATCATCAAGTCCCAATTGGCGTGAGGTCTTTGCTGACCAATATGTGATATTAATTGGCCATAATTAAGTAGTGTATTTTTCGAACCAAAAATGATAATCTTTCCCACTGCTAAACTTGTAGGCTAGGGAATTCATAAAATGATAGCATTTAACAGTTTTTTTTTAATGCGTAAATTGTTGTCTCCCCATAAGCTCACGTACATGCAGACTATGGCGTTAATTTTGTAGAAAATGGAGTCAACTAAGCAATAGATATTAAATTATTAATTCAGTGCAGTCGCTTGTTCCTTTGCAATGTAATATCGTAGAATGTAATAAAGTTCCAGTTTTTCGTATGTGTAACATTGGATGGTTACAAAGTTTTAGAACTTTTACAAGCATTATTGTATAGCATAAGGTTTTTGTATTTGAACAAACAAAAAAAAGGTTTTGTAAAAGTCATTGTCTTTGAGATGCAAGAAAAAAAAAAAAAAAAAAAAAAGTAAAAAATACTCAATAGTGATTGTGGGATCACTTCATTAAAATCAGACAAAAAGCAAACCTTACAAATGCCAAAATCATCATGATATTGACAAATTCATGGGTCCTCTGTCGTTGACACCTTTTACATCCGTAAATTTTTAGACGTAAAAATGATGGTATATGATTATTCTGCTAAAATTCCTAAAAATGAATGTAAAAGATGTCATTATTCCGTTTTTTGCAGACGTGGTTATATGAATTGACATTACACCTCTCAAGAATCAAGATACTCGTTTATTCTCTTACAATTCAATTTCTTCTTTCCTCTTTTTTTTTTTTTTTTTGCAAGTTTCTGAAGTAGAAATTAAGCTTTTGTAAAAGTTATAACAAAACCAACCATTTGTGATAATACGCTAATTATAAACTCTAAGTTGAACTCGTTAGATTCCTCTCTCTTTTTAGAGTATAACCCATCTTTTTTTTCCCTTTTTTTTTATCATGTGTCCCAATGAACATTTTATGGTCTTTTCATTATTGTTGTAAACTTGTAATTCTTCCATTTTAATCAAGTTGTAATAGTGTTCAAAAAAAAAAAAATCAAGTTATAATAATTATTTATATACTACAGTATATGACAAATGCATAAATATTTCTTTAGCTATAGACTGTAAATGGTAACATCTTTTATGTGGAATCGTTGAGGAATTCCTGTGGAATATATAAATGTTACATCATTTGTATCTATAGACTTATTGTAGAATTTTTTATGTTCTGTCATAATGGTCCTACTTTATTCTTTTATTTATTAAATTAATCAAACTTTCAACAGATGCATTTCATTTGTGAATTTTGTTATGTGATATGTATTTTTGAATAATGTATTTTGAAGTTAATAATTTTAATATTTTTTGATATTATGATTTCACTGTGGATAATAGCGAATAATCTTGGATGTTTGGGTCTTTAGCTCGGTGTCGGTTCTATAATTTTTGGATGTTTGGGTCTTTAGCTCGGTGTCGGTTCTATAATTTTTGGTTTCGGGTAATTTATTTATCGAGTTTAGTATCCATACGGTTATTTTAAAATTTTGGTTCAGGCTCGGTTCAATTTCAGGTATTTCGGTTTTTTGAATCAAGAACGGATTAGGAACCAAAAACTTTACAAATATTTTTGAGTTTTTTTTTGGTTATTATGGTTCGTGTCCATTTGATTCCGGTTCAGGTTTTATTATTTGGAATTTTTTTTATTATTCGGTATAAAAGTAACTAATATTTTGGATATATAATTGTTCTTTGGTTTCATTTAAGTATCCAAAATATTTTGGTTCCGGTTTTTTCGGTAATGAAGTTTAAGATCTATTCGATTATTTCGTCGGTTTCAGTTTGGTTTCGGTGAAACAATTTTCTAATTACTTTTTTTTTGTCATTCACAAATTAATTAATAAATACCTCCTTGATGGGTTGTCCAATTAGGCAGAGAAGAGTCTGCAAAAGTAAATTCAGAATTTTCTAATTATTTTTAAATATTTATTTGATTAGTTATTAAAAAAAGGAATTCAGCCAGATTCAGCGGTTACCATTTAAAGTTTAAATTATTCAGCCAGATTCCGCAGAAAAACACAAATATATTCAGCTAGATTCAGCAATTCAGCCAGATTCAACCAGATTCTTCGGTTACCATTTACACCCATAGAAAACCAGAAAATTGATGTCACATCCGCCTGGTCGAAAAACAAGAAGACATCTTCATTTATTTCAATCATTTTCCACACTTTATTGCATGTGAAAATTACAATTCTTTAGCGATCGACTACCACGAAAAAAAAAAAAAAAAAAAAAAAAAAAAAAAAAACCATACAAATAATAGAATAAACCATGTAGCCAGATATAGAAACTTTATATATGATCAACTGGAGCATTAAAAAAAAACTAATCATTTTGTTGAAAATGAATTTTAGATGATCCCGGGAAAGATTCTATATCATAATAGTTTAAAGTTTTCAATTATCAATTGATTTAGAGCTGCAAACTTGTGTAATCAACATTAGCAAATTATAAAGTTGTGTCCATGTCTGATAAATAGATTTGTATAAATATTATTTATATACATGCCACCAAGCAAAACGTGATGAGTCCCTATCTTTTGGATCCCACTTGTGTGCCTGCATGAGATGAGATCCAATAAGAAAAAACAATTTTCGAAATAGGTTTATAAGCAAACGATGAGTCACCCTTAGATCGAATCCAATGCATTTCCTCCTCTGCTTTTCATATGCCACATTTCATAGTCATTTTCTTATATTACATTATTTCTTCTCTTTCCATTTTTCGTTTGTTTTTTCTTTTTCTTTTACGTTTCGATTACCTAATCATTCATTTGTAAATGATCATAAGTAAAATACAAACGAAGGACTTTGAGTCTAAAAATCTTGGCTTTTTTTAGTTTAGAAAGAAAAGAAAAGTGTTTGACTTGGATTAAAAACTAAAGTCTCAGATACTCTTATTTCATCCCAAAAAAAGAAAGAACCTAATTAATAAAATTACGAACTAATGACAATAAGTCAATAATTGGATATTCTAAAAAGATAAGATTAATGGTATATATATAGTTGATGTAGTTTTAAATCAACATATTGATACACTCATACACATCTATGTAATAATTAATAAATGATAAGTATTGTTAATTTGTTATATGGAGCTGCGCAGTTTATGTATGTAGGAAAACGAAAGTAGATACGATTTATGATAATCGATTGAAATGCCTCCTGACCTACCTAGCTAGTGCCAATCTTTCCCGTGATATCATATAACCAAGAATATTAATTTTGAGTTGACCAATTATCATGATCAGTTGACCACAAATCATGAGCTTGCTTTTGTTTTTTTTTTTCTCCTTTTAAGTTATAAACTTATAACCCAAAAAAAAAAAAAAAGGCAATATGAAAAAGACGAAACGTAACAATTTCTGTATAATTTTTGATTCTCCTTTGGTGAGCATTCAACATATAAAATTTATAAAACGAAGAACAAAACAAGAGAAAGATTATAGATATGCAAAACTACATATATAAATATATACACATATTAAAAATTTAGATAGATTCATTTTAAAAATATTATGAGCAAAAAAACTAACTAACCCTGCCAAGGCTTGGGATGAAGCTGATCTGAAGCAGAGCTATTAATGCAATTTCCAAGACCAGCAAAACTTAGAATCTCGTTATGAGACATTAACGGTCTTAGCCCCAAGAAATCTCTCGTCAAACCTTCTCCTCCACCGCTTTTACTCTTCTCTGATCCTGCGGCGGTTGTAGCTTCGCTTGTTCTCAAGAACCCGCCGAATGTATCGTCGAATGCTTCTTCTCCGCCGTGATGATCAAACCCGGATGCGTTGTAGTCTTGAAACAAAACTTGATTGTTGTTGTTGGAGCTGATGAATCCAGATGGTGACGTCATCATCGCCGCCATTGTGGTCGTGAGGTTGTTATTACGAGTTGACCTTTCGTAGTCCGTGGTTGGTGGTAAAGGAGGTGTCTTTGTAGAACCCATTTGGGCTGCTTTCTGGAGCAATGCGGTGGCTGACATAGCCGGAGAAGCCAGAGAGAACAAACTTCCTCCTCCTCCACCATTACTAGGGTTAGGGTTTGAAGATGTGAGATCGTGTGGCTGAGGAGCAAGCCAAGGAGGGATACTATGGTGGTAATTCATGATATGGTCATTACTTTGTTGCTCTTTCTTCATGGGAAATGTATGGAGATGGTTGTTGCTGCTGTTGCTATTATTAGTACCATTGTTGGTGTCGAAGTGAAGGCTATTGATGATGTTGTGGTTGTGGGAGGAGGATGAAGAAGAAGAGACGTTTATGTTTGGTTGTGTTTGATGATGATGAGGATGAGGATGAGAAGAAGATTGATGAATCAAAAGAGGGTTTGGTTGATTATTTTGGTTTTGTGGTATTACTACTTCTCTTGCAGTCTCTTCAGCCAATGCTTCACAAAATGCTCTATGAGTTATGAAACTATCCCTCCTGTTCATTTACCACACAGAAAAAAATAAAATAAAAATCCATGAAATGATCAATAACATGTTAATCAATGAGAATAAAAGTCTCTTTTTACACACTAAGAGAAGCTATAAAAGTCATGTGGTCCATCATCTAAAGCATGTAGCAATCACATGTGTATTATAAGATGAATGATTAATGCAAGGCAAAAAATAACCCATAACAACTTTTTTATGAGAAATAAAAAGAAATGAAGAAAGTACCCTGAACTAGTTCCATATTATAAATGAAGATTCTTTTGAGCTACCATATTTGTCCTCTTTCAAATTAAATGAAATTACTCATAACACAACAAATAAAAGTTTGTACCATGTGTCCCTCCAATTCTTACAACACCAGAACATATATCTCATATTCATCATCAATATCGATTAATGTAATTACTATATTCTTAAAATCAATTAATAAACAGAAATAAATGACAAAAAAAAAAGAGTTTAATTTTGGAGATGAGGGTTACCTAGAAAAGAGAGTGCCACAGTCACATCTGTATTCTTTGGTGCCACAAGTCTTAGAATGAGCCTTGCAATCTGAATGAACAGCATATTTCTTTGAACACTTATCACATTTCCACTTCTTCTCTCCATGTTTTCTGCAGAAGTGCTTCTTGATTCCGGTTAAGTCACCGAGAGCTCTAGATGGATCATGGTGGACACAACTTGCTTCTGGACATACATACACTTTCTTCCTTATCACTTCTTTGTTGGATCTTTGTTTCAGCTTCCATGGCAGATTGTGACCTCTTCTATGAAGCTGTAGATTCTGGTCTCTTTGGAAACCTTTGTTGCAGATCTCACACACGAATCTGTTTGTTGCCATTAGTGTTTTTGGTGATAAAGCTATCACTTCTGAGTCTGGGTCTGAAAAAAATAATATTGAACCTTTGTCAGTAAACTCAAGAAAAACTACTAAAGTTACAGTTTTGTTTTTAAATTGTCATCTTGGTGTTTGTTAATAGTAATTATAATAAACAAAACTATATCAACCACGGCCAAAAATTTACTAAAAAAGTTGTGGTTTTTTCATTTTAATCTGAGTTTTGGTTTTATTTTTCTTTGTTTAGAATAGAGATGATAAAGAGAACAAAAAGGGTAAAAAGAATATTATTTTTAGGAGAAGACCCATAATTTCCAAGATGATGACTGTATCAAATAATTGGAATAATGAATCAGTCCAAAACCATGAAAAAATTGTATTATTTTTTCTTTTCTTTTTCACACGAACCTGGATTCCCTGGTTGGTTTCTCCTCTTCTTTTGAGGCTGCGAATCTGGAACAAAGAACTGCTGTTGCTGTTCTTGAAGTTGCTGATGATGAGGGAAATAATTAGAACCACTTGCTTCGGTTATGTTTCCTGAAGAGACACTTGCTTGATCCCCAGAAGCTGATGTTAGATTCGACATATTCTCGTCTTGTTGATGTTGTACTTGTTGTGGTTGGTGATGCTGATGAAGTAACATGTCTTTGTTCATCATCAACAAAAAAAAAAAAACCTTAAAGAAAAAAAAAATAAGAAGAGGCAAAATCAGTTAGAAATCGACAAACTATTTTCAGATCCATGTATATAGAGATACATACAGACATATACTGTTAAAAAAAGGAGACAAAAGAGATGATTCAACAGAAACATACAAGAAATGAGCCTCTCTAGCTATATATATATAATTCTAACTTCCTTCTTTGATTTTTTCTGTGTGTGTAAATATGTATATATAATAACTTCCTTCTTTGGCTTCAACCCAAGAGACAATATCTATCCACTTTTCTGGTTCATGTTTGTAATCAACACGAAATAATCTTAAAGAAAACAACATAAAAAGTAGCAACAAATTATTACACACAACATGAACACGAAGTTGAGAAATTAAATTAATAAAAGAAAACAGAAGATGGAAGATAATCCAATATACCTAGAAGTAGAGAGAGAGACAGAGAGGGAGAGGGAGAAAGAGAGAGATTGTGGACAAGAGAAACTCTATTATCTTCCTCTCTGTGTATTTGAAACCGAAAAATTCAAAAAAAAATTAAATAGAAAAAAAAAAAAAAAAGGAACCCTACCGCTAAGAAAAATTGGCATTTTTTAAAAAACTTTTTTTTTTCTTCTTAGCAATCTGTCCTTTCTTTATCATTACCTGCAAACTTGTTTTCGGTATTAAAGAAAAAAAAATCCTTAAAATTTTAGTTTTCGTAAAGAACGGTGGCTAAAAGATAAATATAACTTTCTCACAAGCTCTGTGGAAAGCTTGCATAAAGAGGTCTTTCAATGTTAACTATATAGTTTTTATTTTTCTTACATTTCTCGAGAGTCGAGACGCAGACACGCAGTATACATATTTAAATAAATTAAGTCCATTATTTGCTTTCTATGTATATCACTAGAATTTTTCTTACTCTTCGAATTACCACTTTATGTGACACAAAAAAAAAATTGTGACATAAATACTTATTTATGGTCCACTATAATAATTGCCGACCAAACTTAGTGAACTATACATATGATTATTCATTTAAAATTAACTAAATTTTTAGTTGATATTATTATTTTTACAGCTTTACACTGTCATTTACAGAACTAAGCTATGATTGAGTCATTGATTATATTTGATGTTTTGCACTAAAAAGGTAACCTTTCTCTTGTATCTTTTTTTTTTGTTTTCGATTTGATGCTTTTCATGTTAAAATAAAAAATGAGAGAGTTTGCATCAAATGGATTGATGAAAAGATTTTAAATGGATTGATTAATCATGTGTCCGCATGCCCTAACCTACTTTATGACCCAAAGATACAAAATACTAGACGATTATACACATAATGGTAGATGGATTGTGGATAATGACCAAAAGATGTTTGTATGATACAAAAGTTGAAAGAAAATTACTTCCGAAAACGAATGATAGCGAAGTGGAAAAATTTCGACGTTCTAAAGCCTAAAGGGCCGCGGAGCCAATAAAATCCATGCAATATACCAAATAATAATTTAATTAATTATTATTGTTTTTATTATTATTATTTGATATGTGACATGAGAAGATAATGAATGATGAAGACCAAAAACATAATATTGTCTTTTTTTTGCCAAACATAATATTGTCTATAAACATATATATAGTTGACTTGTTTGTCAGCACACTCTGTGCTTCTTTACCTAAAAATCTAATTGACTTACCTTAAAATATTGCACTTCCAGCTTTGTGATCAACTATCAAGTAAATTTACAGATTTTGAAAATTTAGTTGTTATAAACATATGTGTTTTTCGTATATCCATTTTAATTATTGTATACAGAGGTAGCAGGAGAGATGCAAAATATATGCAAAACATAACTATAGAGGGCTAAACGAGGAAACAAAACAAAAACGATACAAAGGTAAAGTTTTTCATATTTTGGGAGATGAAATAGTTGTTTTACTTAAACACATAACGTGAAAAGCAAAAAATAGACTATATAAATAGACAAATTCATTAATTTGGTGACTCCCATGCACTCAGACTTTTTTTTTTTTTTTACATCTTTAGATCGATAAAGCCTGATCTATAGTCAATCGCTATTATGCGGGGTAACGCGACTTAGTGAAGTCGAATTCCGGTGAGAAAAACGGAGTCAAGTGTACTTAACCACTTGACTAAATATACATCCCCGCATCCAAACTATTACATTAGTATAAACTAGTAAAAATAAATACTAGTAGTATCTATGAAAATAATACTCTCGTTCGTTTTTTTCTTCTTTTCTTATTAAAGTACTACTACAAGTTTCCCGCCGTCATATATTTTAATTGCGTTTGCATTTTAAATACAAACTGCCAAGACCATTTAGTACCTAAGTTATATTATTTTCCTAAACAAAAGTACTTTAGAGTAATTCTTACATTTAAAAGGTAATCTGAATCATAAACAGGATGTTTCATCAACAGTTAATTGGATTGTCGAAAAGATATTTTTCTTATAAGAAAAATAGAAGAATATAAAATGTTTCGTCTTTTTGTCTTGTTCTTGTTTTATTCCACAATTATTTTAGCTTTTTCTTAATGTGATTTGTCCGATCCTCTTCCCAATATGAAACACCAGCTCACCCCACACATTAAAACTAACTTTATAAGAAACCCATTAATCTAATTAAATGTGTTATCAAAAGTAGTAATGTTTACTTGAAATTTGAATATAACCTAATTAGGTGATAGTAACAAACTAAAAACTAATGGCCTCGTAGATCACACTATCTAGAGGTCATATGGTTTAATCTTCAGAATCACACATACGGAGAATTCTCCAAATGATGTTGAAAAATGAGTTTCTCGTTATATATATAGAACAGAGAGAAAATTAACTCATCGTCCATTTTCAGTAAGCTAGATGCAAAACAGTAAGGCTGACATAAAATAAAATATGCGTTTAGATGAAACTAGGGAGCTGAGATTGGGAAGGCAATGTAAATAGTATTTTATTCAACTGTCCTGAAATTATGGGTCTATAAAAAGATTATACACGTCTCTGTCTCCATGTCAGCTATGCATGGAGTAACCAATATCATATTCTGACACCACATAAATAACATTTTCTAGATCATTAAGAAATCTAGAATGTGTTAACAAGTTTGAATGATTCTAAATTCTAATGACTGGATTATGATATAGAACATATATATCTGATTCAACTAAACTAAGAACAATTGTTTGTTTACGAAATGAAGGTCTTGGACAAATTTAATCGGTTTTTTTTTCATAATTTAAAGTCTGAAAGGTTCGTGAGTAACAGTGTAGTTGAGTCAATAAGTCACAGCGAGTTCACGAGCGGAGCATAACCCAGGATATTAGTAGGGCCACATTGTTTATGAAAATGATTGAGCTAACACATGGACCCCATCTAGTTCTATTCAACAATTAAATTTAATACAATACTAAATGATTAACCCCATAAATTTTAATTTAATTTCATTAACAGTCTCACCTAACTTTTCCTATAGTTTTTTTTTCTCGCCGACGTCGTTTTCTACCACTTACTTACATTAGTAACATGCACAGCCTCAATTATTATTTCTAACTAGTTTCATAAGACGTTAAATAGTTACGTATATGTTTACAAATTTTGAACTTTCAAAATCTATATATACATTTTTGGATCACAATTAGCAAATAAATCCTGAAGTTGAGAAGTATTTACAATGACATGCCACTAACATTAATTATTTAGATTTGTTTTATTTTTATTTTTTGGACAAAGATTTGATTTGTTTTATTTAAGTAAAGATTTTTAATTGAAATTCATTTCTCATATATTTAGCAAAAGTCTCTACAAAATCTTTCCTTATCTATTTAAGTAAAGATTCTGAAATCAAATATGTTCTCAACAATTTACCAAAAATCTCTACACAATCTTTTTAAAAATCTCGACTTAGTTAACTTCTGATTTTTATCTGCAAAAAAAAAATTAATTGTAACGAGTGATGTAAAAATCGGGAATGTTGATACTACAATTTCTTCTACTTTTTTTTCATATAATGAAAATTATTTTTTAGGGATTTTTTCTTAAAACCTCTAAACAAAACAAAGGGTTTCAAAAGATTGCTTCTCTTTTGGCGGATCGATCCGCAAACCCGCAACTCTCTACGGGCTTATCCGCATGAACCTGCAACCCGTAGTGGATAAAAATATTATTCAAAAAAAATAACAAATGATGTTTAATTTTACGGGACGGGGTTATATGGTGCAACGGGTTTAGATCAATATTAATATTAAACAATATACTATGGATGAAATCCTAGAATTAAAAATCAAAATTTAATTATAAAATCAGAAACACTAAACAAAATAAACAATATTAACAAAACAAATACAACTTAAAATTTTGCAAAATAATTTTTTAGTTATAAAAAAATTGACCCGCGGGGTAAAATCTAGATTTGGAAGTTTAAGGAGAAATTTTTTTTTAAAAAATAATAGTTCCGCGGTGTACCGCAAGAAAAATCTTTCTCCTAAACTGAGGCAAGAAGAAAAAGAAAGTCAAATGTCGTTTAAGTGTATATATAGATATACCATTTAAACCTAAAACACAATTAATATACTCAAAATTATTAATATAGATATATGGATGGTACATTTATAAAATAGGTCGAAATATTATATTATATTCTCTATTAATAAACAAAACTAATTATATTTAGATTTTTTAAAAAAAAATTATAGCCCCGCGGTGTACCGCGGGTTCAAATCTAGTAAGACATAAAACTCAATGATTTATTTGTTTATAAGAAGGGATAATGTAATTTTGAGGGAATCCTCTACCCTAATGTCAACTTCGGTAATAGACACGCGTGAAAGCGAACGGTCGAGGGGACCGTACCGGACCGACAGAGACACGTGCCATGAGATAATTGGATTGTAACCAGACCAGAGCCATGCAATCTGGTCGCCGACTTGGCAGACGCCCTTATGAACATATCCGTTCCCGTGTTTTCCGTTTCTGGTCTTCCTCTTGCCACTGTCGCTATTAAAAACGTCACCGTTTCTGTGGTCCCCAATCGAACCAGACCGACCTCAGCCATTTATTTAAACCGGTTTGCGAAAACCAAATCACTTACATTGAAAATTTGTTGGGTTACTTTGTGAGGAGTGACAATACAAAAAGAAATCGATATTTATTTAAGGTATATGAGTATGAACCGTTATACCGGCAAAAATACGAATAAACCGAGTTAAATTGAGATTGGAACACGAAGACCATCGTAACTCAATTGGACATCGAGGCCTTCTGTGTCCCTAATTTTCTCTAGTTCTTCGCTCACCTTCTCGTGGTCCATCAAGTGCATCATTCCTTCAGAGACAAAAAAAAAAAAAATGATAAACAGCTTTTCGTTTTATCACAACCTTCGTTAAAATATTCAATATGAATTTTTAGCAGATTGTACCGGTGAAAAGAGTTCTTTTTGGTTTGATTTTCCGAACTTCCTCTAACGCCTGTAGGAGTGAACGTGAATTTGATGATTGGGAATAAATTGTGTGAAAAGAAAAAAATATGACATTTTGCTTGGTTATAAGAGAAAGAATCAAATGTAAGAAGGATAATGGAAGCACGCTTCATACTCTTGGGAGGCCAAAGTGTGTTGCTGAAGACCGGTCAGGCCTCAAAGCATCCTAGAGAAAGAAAAAGATGTTTCTTTGGTAAGAAGCTATCTTTGTTGAAGAAAGAACAATAGACGTGACGGGTGAGAGAGTTGAGATTACCATAATTAGGAGATCACAGTCTTTAAGGAGTGGGTAGGTTTCTTCCGGTATGTCACTGACATCGCTGCATATTTTACAATATGATAACTAAAGACTCCGATATTCATGAACATACTCGGCACAGAAAAATTGAAGAGGGAAGTGTGTGTGTGTTTGTTTACCTTATGTAGCAGACGTTACCAAATCGGAAACCAAGGGAACGGTAGTTACTTCCATGCCATACAGGTAATGGGGTGATCTGAAACAGTTAAAACATCCAATTCATGCATAAGACAACGCCAAGAGGATGAGTAGTGTTGATGATGATTAAAAGCCAGGAATACAGGTGTTACCTTTAGATCGTTTACCACAAATGGTTGGTCCTCGTGTATGATTTTAAACTCCAACTCTGAGACTGCAGCTCCGGGTATGATGACACTCGTATCAACCAAGTAATAATGGGTCTTCTTCATCACCTGAGATTCACATGTCATGGTGGAGAGAGCCTTTAGCTGCTGAAATAGTATTGAGAGAGAAGAGGGAAATATTTAGGAGTGTTGGGAAAACAGACCTCGAGATCACGCATAGCAGTGTAAATTGGAATGTGAGGTTGAACATTGTTTGTCCAATCACGGAGATCATCAAGACCTGGAGAGCAAAAGACAAATCAATGGAGAAGAAGACTTCAATTAAGGAGACAACACATGACATTACAGGACAAAGAAACATGAAAAGAAATTGATGGATGGGCAAGATTTAACTTGTCAGTTTCAGAGACCTCCAATTGCGTCAGCATGAGAATGAGTAATTACAACTGCATCAAGTGTTCTTAGCCTGACAAGAAAAACGCAATTAGGTATTATGGAGATTGCCATAGAATCAACGATTACACAATCACAGTGTGACAGAATTATTAGAAGCAACCAGTGATAAACAAAGAGTTCAACTGAACATATTTGTTCACAGTATAACAAATAATAACAAGTCATGTAAGAAGCATCGGAATCTAATAGGGTGGTCCAAAAACTCTTATGACAATCAATTTTTGACAACTAAAATCCTTAATGGTCGATGGAAAGAAAACTAACCCGAAGGTGGGAAACCATCGAAGGGCACTATGGTAGAAGAACCTGCCAAAACAACGGGGTTAAAAAGTCAGCATACAATAACCAACATGACTGTAAGATGCTACATGATCAATCAGACCAAAAGAAAAAAGTGCTAAATAGAATCACATCCACACTACTCATCTCACTGCACTCACTTGCCACAATCAATTAGGATGTTACTTGTTCCTGATGGTCTAATGTACCGAACAAGAATGCTGGTGTTAAGCCTCCTATTTTTGTTTCCTGGTTCTGTTGCTTTTGTGCATACCTTAAAGAATCAAAATGGAATGTTTTTCAATGGGATGATTGCATAGAAACAGTAGATGAATCATAAGAAAAGAACAAAATTAAAAAGGCGAAAAAATACCGAACATGTTTTCAAAGGATTAGTGAGGCAGCTAACACGAGGAATCCCTTCACTGGTTCCAGTACCCATAAATACAATCTCAGAACTTTTATCGGATGATGACACCAAAGCATCAGCATTTGCATAGTCTAATAAACACACAACAGACATAGTCAAACATTTGCACACATCATTTATAATTAACTACCAGTAAGTGTTAAAACACACAATCTATTACAAGATTGAATGCTACAAAGATATCTCTAAATTCCTCTAAAGCCTGATTATGATCTATAAAGTAAAATCTAGTGCAAACCCAGGAAATAAATCACATCAAAAAAGACTCAGAGGTTGTTGCAATTTGAAGAAATTGAGGCGAAGAAGAATAGATACCCACTGGATTGAAGGCAAGCCTGAAGAATCTTGTTGAGCGGAGACTTCGTATTTCTAGAGATGAGACTTTGGTGGCAACGGAGAAAAGATGTCTGGTGCCGGAGAGAATCGAAACAGGACAAGGAACGATGCGAAGGGCGGAGTGTTCCTAAACCCAGAGACAGAACCGCTGACATAGCCGCCATTACCAATTCCTGAATCTCGGAGGATCGCTGCTTTGCTACGTTTTTGCCCCGACCGAAAGTGATCTCTTGAAGAAACGGCGTCGTTTGTAATTAGAGGTGTAAAGTCTTTGAGGCTTTTGATTGGCTGAATATTTTGCACAAATCCCTTTTTTTTTTTTTTTTTTTTTTTCTTTTGACATATAAAAGGAGATTTGCCTCTCGCTCGCGCCGTCTCTCTAATTGACTCGTTTGTTGAAGAATGACGACAATATCAGATCTTCCATGGGATGTGGTAGGGGAGATTCTCTCTAGAGTTCCACTGACATCTCTGAGAGCAACACGATCAACTTGCAAAACTTGGGAAGCTTTATCGAAAAATCAGATTATTGGCGAAAAAGCTGCACCAGCAAGGAAGCAGTTTCTAGGGTTCATGATGAAGGATTTAAGGGTTTGTTCCTTGAAATTCGATCTCCAAGGAATCCGCAACCACAGTGACTTTGTTGATCCATCTATAAAGAAGATAAGTATACTTGATCAAGTAGAGATAACTAGAGTTTTTCACTGTGACGGTTTACTGTTATGCGTCCTCAATGACAGCTCGAGGCTCTTGGTATGGAATCCTTATTTGGGTCAAACCAGGTGGATCCAACCCAGACAAAATTTCGACGTGTTAGACAGGTATGCTCTCGGATATGACAAGAACCGTAACCACAAAATCTTGAGGGTTTTTGGTGAGCAGCAAACAGTTTTTGGGTACGAAATCTATGATTTTAGCTCTAATTCATGGAGGTTTGTTGATCATAAACCCGAGTGGTTTATATGGTCTCATCAACGTGGTGTGTCTTTGAAAGGAAATACTTATTTTGCTGCTAAAAAGAAAACAACAGTTGGTGGATGGAAGATTGAAGATATCTTACTCTGTTTTGATTTCACAACAGAGAGATTTGGACCGAGTCTGCATCTTCCATTTTGCTCTGATGATGCAAAAGACAATGTTGCTTTATCTTGTGTTAGAGATGAGCAGCTCGCCGTGTTACATCAATACAAGGATATTTGTCTGATAATGGATATTTGGGTTACGAATAAGATTGATCCCAATGCAGTGTCGTGGAACAAGTTTTTGAGAAAGTGGGCTGGTTATCCGGTTGACACTGAAGGTGGGAGTTTCTTCATTGACGAGGAGAATAATGTTGCTGTGGTTTTCGATCTAGACCAAATTAAACCGGTCATGGCCTCAGCTCACCTTGTTGGACAGAGGTACTTCAAATCTGTGAATATCGGAAAAGTTCTTAATATCGTCGAAGTTGACAAGTTTGGATTTTTTAAGGTGAATTATCGTCTCCCACTTGTGTGCTCTTCTTATGTTCCAAGTTTAGTGCCACTGCAAATCAACCAACCGGGCAAAACAAAAGATAGAGGTTATAAAACCAAAAGAAAAACAAAAAAAAGGAAAAAATTTGATAGAGATTACTAGTTAGTTTAGTTCCTTTATTTATTTGGTCTTATTTGCAATACATTACTAATTGTTTCTTGCATCTCTCCTGTTTTCAATTTATTTTATGTCCCCCCTTTTTTTTTTGTTTCCGCCATTTTATGTCCCCTTGACCCTTGTTAAGTAGCAAACTTTTCATATATATGGTCGTAATTTTCTTTGTGATTATGTTATCTCAATCCGTCTCCTTTTAGTTAACTGCCATGAACAAAGAAATTTCCAAGACTCAAATGTAAAGAATTAATTTGGTCATGTGTAGAGATGATGCATTGTCAATTACTGCATAATGAAAATATGTAAACTAGCTGGCAAATTCCATTACATTGTCAATGTCAATTAAACAAAACCGCAAGTTAGCTGTCGCATGAAAATATCATTTGTGCAGCGTTGGTTACAAAAGTCACTGAAGATAGTAAATCTGATTCTTATTTCACCGCACCATATGATACTTACTTCACCGCACCATATACAACAACAGAATAGAGATGATACTCACTTCACCGCACCAAATCCAACTGCCTCAGCTGTTTGGTCCACCAGCTCCTTGGGTGTCCATTCTTTGTCCTTACCTAAAGCAGAGAGAAGACATAAAAGGGATGAATACGAACAAGTGAATGAATGATTCAACAATCCAAAACGTACAAGTTTCTGACACAGTCACATACCACGCTAAATAAGAGAGCTTTACTGCGAGTCTTGGCCTCATCTAGCAAAGCAGTTAAGGCGGATACATCTGTACTCCGACTTCTAAACTGTTTGTGATCTTCTCCAAGGACTACACCAAACTTAACATGGCTACCTCTAGGTTAAGTTTCATCATTTTCTGGAAGCCAGCCTGCTTTTCTGGCAGCCTGATTCAGGGTAACAGGATAGCTACAATTACGAGTGTTATCTCTTTAACGAGATTATGCATGGTTTCTCTCCTCCAAGACCACTCAAGGCAGATCTCTGTTCCCTGCACAACAGAGTAATCACAACTCAATTTCTCAAAGATTCACAACCAACATAGAATTCAGATGAGGTTATCTCCACACACTAGCTGTGATGCCAGAGCATAGTCACCTGGTAATCAATTGTTAGCTTCCCATGAACTGCCATTCCACATTGAGTAACGATTAATTCTGCCATGTCCATCATGCTTGGGTAGTCGGAATAAGCCTCATACATCTAAACAAAGCTAAAACTGCTATGGAACCATTCAAGATTGTGAAAGCCAGGACAGGAGATGCAGAAGATTGAGGAGAAGGTATATCTTGAAGTACCACTATGGTCGTGAATTCAGGATTGTGATGTGTTGAAATGCCTTTGTTTCTGAATATACGACAAAATTCATACACTTCCTAAGACCCTCCCAACCTTTGAACACAAAATGAAATATAGTCAGGGAAGACATTTACCTTTCATATATATCTCAGGTAGAGGTAAATCTCCAGCCAAAAGTGGTGAGTCGATAAAAAGCAAGATAAAGAAGAATGAGAGGAACGCCATGAGATTACAATAATAGAAGCTGTGTCTGACCAGCATTATATTCAAGTGAAGCTCAGTTGCAATCCTCAGGTAGAGATCCCTCCCAAGTGAGTTATGATACGAAACGAAAAAGGCCTCGCTTCGGCTCTACCAACTGCTCCCTGGTTTTCACAAGTTCATAAAACCGACTCCCATCCAAGAGTTCGATATAAAGGGGCGTATTTGAGAATGAAGGGGGCACAAACCTGAAGAAGTGGAGTTTCAACCTCCAAATATCCAAAAGACTCAACTGTCTTGCGTATCTAGGGAAACAATCTACAACAACAAAAAAGAAGAAGAGAAAACAATAATATCTCCAACAATTTTATAATTGATACACTGTGAGCTAAGGAATTCTTTTTAGGGATCATGCACAAAGATGCTCGAATGAGAGTTTGATAACCTACTTTTGCCCTTCTCCGGAACACATCAGCCACTACAGGATTAGCAATCATATCAACATATCTAGTAAGAAACACAGTAATTGGAACCCAAATGAAACTTATGTATGGGCTTCCTTTAAGAATTAGGAACACAGATTTACATAGACAGAAGACAGAGCTCACCGTTGGCGGTAACATTTTATCAATATCAGTTAGGCCATGATATCTGTCTGGCAGTGGAAGGAGAGATTTGATGAGAATTGAAAAAGAATTCACACATATAGAAAGCTCCCCTGGAAAGTTCAGAGACCAAACAGTTAGTAAACAAACCCCAAAAACAAAAGATTCTCCATCGAGTTTAATCACTTTATTCAAGTTCCAACTTTCTCAGTTTCTCTTCATCGAGCTACTAGCACCCAAAATATCACCAATGCCGATGAATTGCTACAACTGTTCAAACTGATCATCTGAAAAGCCTTTCCTTCTCACAGTAGAGCTGCAAATGTGTCAGCCAGCTGTGATGAGCGAGTGATGAGTGGTAGGATCTTCTTCCATATATCGCGGTGGCGAAACGCGTAGAAGAAGAGATACGGAATAAATAATTCAATGGCGTCGCTCTTAGACTCCACACCTTAAAATTCTCTCCATCTCTCTGAATTGCGGACACCAACCCTAAAATCTTGTCTACGACTTTCAACATTTTATTTTCTTCTTCTTCTTCTTTTTCCAATTTCTATCTAGAAAACACAAGTACTATAATTTCTAATTGCTTACTTCATAGCTTAGTTTACTTATAAAACGAAACCAATAAATTAACCTGAAGATGCCAATCAGAACTGTAAATGTGAAATATTAGCACTTTTAAGTGATTAGAGAATATTGGAAATTGACACATGAATCTGAATCGTTACTTAGCAAAAAGAAAAAACTGAATCGTTTTACAGATGGATAGTGTAGCACATAAGCGTTTTTATATGGAAGTCTCAATCTTTGAAAGAAAGAAGAGATTATTCAATTCACGTAACTCAGAGGCAAGAGATTCAAGTTTGGTAAGGATAATATCGTGTAAATGGATTATGTGCAAGTAAGCCAGAGATTTAGCAGGGAGCTAAACCTTGTAGAGCACGTGATACCTTTTCACGTAAACCCTTACTCCTCGCTTCCTTTGGCACCTGTACCATAAAAAGTTGAGTGAGTATTGTAATTTGTTATCGAGGAAGATACAGTTTTACACTGTTTACCTCGTGTTTAAGCGCAAGGTCAGAGTAAGAGGTTGCCATCTGAGTGATGCAAGAAACCAACCACTCATCCACCTTTTCTACCGTGGGTACATGTGGGTGCTCTTTAAGTGAAGATGGCGGTTTAACGACGGCTTGTGAGAGAATAGGTCCTAGTAGCGCCTGTGGATAAAGATATTGCTCGGTCAATGCTTGAATCTGCCCAAAACAGGAGAGAGCTGAATGCTGATGATATAACTATCGAATTATTTGGGAAGATGTGTGAAGAACTTGTTAGTGATAGTTCTGGGAATGCAAGCTTGGTCATTGCTTTTAATATCTTAGAAGATCTAGTTATGGAAATGGATAGATCATCCATTGCTAACGTCTTTGACAAAATATTGGGCAATTGTTTAGTTGCCCTAGATGTTCGACTTCAAAATCCAGAAGCGAT